>NC_138058.1:50922640-51522640 GCF_964194185.1 Rhinolophus hipposideros
ATCCAGTGGAAATGAATAAGGAGTAATTTGCTAAGCTTTCATGTATGAGAGGAAGAATCTGGGGACTAATTGTTCATTATTTAGACTTGACATTTTCTAATACACATGTTCAGCCCCAACCTCAACCCTGCTTTTGTAAGTTTGTAACCCTAATTGGTCAGGCTTTCTGGGATTGTTAGGGGCTAAGAACCAGCTAGCTGTAATCTCGCTGTAATCTAGCCATCAATAAAGTAATAACTGACATACTGTAAAGTTCACTTTTCTGATGATAGTTTGAATATTTATACAGCTACTTTGAGATTAACAAGATTTTAAGACCAAGTGTTTGAAAAATTAAGGGTTTTGGGTTTTTGTTTTGTTTTGTTTTGTAACTTCACTGATTTATGACTTTCCTGAAATCATACCAGGAATACAACTGTATATATTGTAGGGCTACTTATTTAAATTGCTGTTTTGATATGTAAGAGTTAAGATCTTTATTAGTTATTTTCAAAACTATTGTTTAGGATTTGAAAATTTTTATATTTGAAAATTAATACAATTTAAATCGGTCAAATACAAATTTATAGAGGTATAATTAGAATAAGACTATAAGAAAGTTAAAAGAAACAAAATACTGCGTTTCGATAAGTTTCCTCTGAATAAACGTATTTTTAAAAAGCAGACACTTGCTTGTATAAGTTCGCCACCATTATAATAAAACTGAACAAAAAAATGCCAATTAAATTTATGTTAAATATGAGTTACGTACTAAATGAGGACTATTGGTGCCTCAGTAAATAATTTTGGTCAGGTTAAAACAGTCAGAAGCCAGATTGTAGTTTATTGATATAAAGAGGTAGCACTAAAAATTACAGATTATTTATTGCAAGATGTTATTTCTACATGTAGAATTTTGATGTACAGAGGAAGAGAGATTGGGGTGTGGACAAATTTGGGATATGTTGCTCTATCACAATTGTAAATTTTTATAAACCTTTATAGTAAATAGTACAACAAAGTAACAAATCACCAATAGGGGCATTGGACGAAGGGTCTTATGAGATCTTAGGAGAGATTTTAGGAGATCTTAGGAGAGATGAGCCTTTTAAGTACTATTTTCGGATATCAAGGCCTAAATAGATCTCAGCTTAGACAGTGATGGTTCCATGTGCCTCTGGTGGGAATATGAAAGAAAATACAATAAGTAGGTTTTTCTTTTCTGGAATATCTCCTGCAGGATGGCTCCAGAAGTCGCAGCCGTTGAGAGGAAAGGTGGATACAATCAGCTCTGTGATCTCTGGGCAGTGGGGATCACCGCCATAGAACTTGCTGAGCTTCAGCCTCCTATGTTTGACTTACATCCGATGAGGTCAGTTGGTCATAGTTGAAGAATCCTATGTTTAAATGAAGGGTTTTCTCCCCAGTATTATTTTTTATGTCATGAACAAATAATCTTAGTCTTGCTTTACTTTATTTGGGAATAATAGTAATAGAATTTACATTATATATTAAATATGAAATCTTATAATGCTTATAAATCAGTATAATGATTTATTGTTGATTTTTCAGAGCATTGTTTCTAATGACAAAAAGCAATTTTCAGCCTCCTAAACTAAAAGATAAAATGAAGTGGTAAGTATTTTTGTGTTATTTACTTTTATAGTTATAAGCAAAAAAATAATTGAGATTTAAAAGACTAATTTTTAAAATTTCTTAGGTCAAATAGTTTTCATCATTTTGTGAAAATGGCACTTACCAAAAATCCAAAAAAAAGACCGACTGCTGAAAAGTTATTACAGGTATTACTTTTGCCCTGAACTGCATCATTTTTCACAAGATAAAATGTCATTCAATCAGATTTCTAGTGTCCTATAATATATTATTTTATTTTTATAGCACCCATTTGTCACACAACCTTTGACACGATCTTTGGCAATTGAACTCCTGGATAAAGTGAATAATCCAGATCATTCCACGTACCATGATTTTGATGATGATGACCCTGAGGTAGGAACTGTTTTTACTAACTAGTATATATTATATATGTATGTACATCTCAGAATCACTTTGTTTAAAATTCTGGATCTGGTTTAAATAAAACTAGTTTAAATAAGAAATTGTTGAGGGAGCAAATTAACTCTTTCTGGCTTTGTCTCTCCTAGAGAAGTCATGTGCTCGATTTTTCTTATTGGTTATAGATGGCTATAATCTGAACATGACAAAGGCAGAATCATCTGATCTACTTGTGGAAATGACTGTAGTTGTTTTAGATGAAGGGGCTAAATAAATTGTCCACTGTGAAAAAGAATGTAAATGGGAAGGGCCTAAACGAGGTGTTAGAATATACTGGAAATTCCTATTCAGTTATTTTCTCAGAAAGAATCCTTCTACAACTTCATGAATCATTAGTGGTTAGTAAGAAGTATAGGATTGACTGTTTGGTGACTAAATCCCTCATTGTCCACTGTGAAAATGTTTAAAAATGAACCAGTGTAGTTGTTAGAGAATGAAATAACTATAATACTATGGAAGCATTGATATTAATGGAAGCCTTACTTCTGTTGGCATATTTAACATTCCTAGCTCAGCTAATAAATGTGGCACCTAAGATAAACTCCCTATATGTGACATGCAGAATTCTGTTATTGGGTCTGTAACTTGACTGGCTTTATGGAAGGTGCTTAAAATGGTATAAATTCCATTGATGTTGCTGTAGGCATTTATAGCTCACAGTGTTTAGAAAAATGGTTGCAGATTGTCTTAAATCAGAGAGAACCTTTCTATCAATTCATCATTCTTTTCTAGCTTGCCATTTTTATACAACTGTGATTAAATAAGCTATCTGCCCTTTTGTTAAAGGTCTGGGAAGGAGTTTGGAGACGTAAAACTTCAAGAAATATAAAGTATTGTTGACCTTATAATTATACTAGGGAAAGATTAGTTTTTGTTTGCTGAATTTTGTTTTTAACAAACTTAGGTTTTTAAACTCTTCTATAATTTAATATACAGGCAGTCCTCAAATTTGTATGGTAGTGCAGGACTGTAAAAATGACCATATAAGCTGAAAACCCTGCAAAGCAATCTTCTAATCAATGGGGAAAATTATAATTGTTTTGTGGCCTTAGAAAATGTTTGTCAAAGCATTCAAACCTCTCTTACTGTCCGTTTTCAATGTATAGGAAAGAAAAAAAAGTAAAACTCATTTAGTACACTGTAATTTACAATATTAGAACCAATGAAAATTAATGTTTTGTTTTCTTGTTAAAATAACTTACATAGATTGTTTAATTATCAAGTAGTCTACTTATTGAGTAGATTGCACAGTGCCGGGTTTCTTCATATAACTTTATGATACAGAGCGAGTATCTTTTCTATACTTTGATTAATGTCATGTTCCTTTCTAAGTTTGGATTGGCTTCCAACATTTTATCCTTGGCACTTTCAGTGCATGAAATATCTCAGTATCCCTGTGATTTGAGGTGTTTTGTTTTGCTGGTGCCACTTCTTCTGGCGTATCTTCATCCTTTTTATCACAACTTCTTTCATTTATGTTAATAAGTTCACCTGAACTTAGTTCACTAAGTTCTTCTACAGTTTCTCGAATGGCAGCAGTATCAGCATTTTCACAGTCAGCTGTTTTCTTCTATAATTCCATTTATGTTTGATTCAAATTCCATTTCCAGCATTATACAGGGTTATCACTTTTTATTTCTTTGTAGCACAAATTTTATCTTTGTTGGCTAATTTCCACTTTGAATTACCAATTTTTGTAAAAATGTCACAAATGTATTATTACTGCGAGACAAGGAGGCAACACAACTACGTACTTTGCTGTTTGTGCAGGAAGTGAGTAACAGATGCTCAGTGACCAGTCACAGACAGACTTTAAAAGAAGTGATATGATTAGTCACTGGTCATGAAGTGCATCTGTTATTCACATAGTGGTTTGTGAACTGAAGAGCTAGCAGTGAAGTTTGTACTTTATGCAGTTACAATTAATATACTGAATGTTAGTAAGATTAATAAACTGAATATTATACAATTAATATTATATGATATGCAATTAATATGCTGGTGACTGAAATTTGAACCATGTTATGAAGATATATCACTCTATCATGGACTGTTGTAATTTAATTCAGTCCTGCTAACTGAAATTCCTGCGTATCAAAACTGCACGATGAGGACTCCCTGAACTCCTGCAGTGCACTCAATGCTGATTCTTATCTCTTACCTCCTCTTTTTACTTGTCATACTGAATTATGAAGCCCTTTCAAAAGGTGTTCAAAGAGAAGAAATAATAAGCTAAATACAGAATCTGGAATAAAGATTCTTCTGAAGCTTTCTTATGTAGCTGAGAAAGAAATTCATCTTTTTATTAAGACTAGGTTGTTGGCATTATAATTGTAGGTTAGGAGGGGAAATTTTCTCACCATAGTTTAAGATAATGCTTTTCCTGGAGAAGTTCATAATATTATTTGCAAATGATTTGTAATTGCTCAGTGGTGTGTTGCCAGTAAAAATTTGAATGTACGAGTATCTAACTAGTATATCAGCACTTGCTGTGATACTATATGTGTTGTATGGAAGCTGAATACTCTCGAAAATATTTGGCACATCTATTAGTTCTACTGTAGTTTTAAAAATATATTATACATCATATACTGTGGAAGAAAGTTCGACTTTTCATGTTGTGTTCATATGTTTCTATTTTAGAAAGGAGAAAAAGTCGAGGCAGATTGTTTTAAATTACAGTTTTCTCCTCTGTAATAGGGAAAGCTAGCTCCAGCTCTTTAACAGCTATTGAATTATTGAATATTACATCTTTAATAGTTATTTGTATTCAACTCAGAGAACATTTACTGGAACCTGCTATAGATAATATATATCCCTAATCTTGAGAAGCTCCCAGTTTGAGGAACGAGAAGTCCCAACTTTTTTAAAAAAGTGGCCCTTTTAAAAAAAAAAAAATTCATAAAGTTGTGTTTTGTTCCCATTTTTACATAAAATGAAGTATCTCTTTCATATTTGGGTAATTTTGTGGACCAAACCGTGGTTTGATTATGAAATGCCACATGGCATTAATTTTGTTCTTTCCTAGCCTCTTGTTGCTGTGCCACATAGAATTCACTCAACAAGTAGAAACATTAGAGAAGAAAAAACACGCTCGGAGATAAACTGTAAGTATATATACACAGTTCATAATTTAACATTGAAAAATAGGATTTCAGGCTGTAATTGTGTTACGATATTTTTGCTGCATTTTCTTCCAAGTAGTTTTTCTTGCCAGACCCTTTTAAAGGTAGAATTTAATTAAGGCAATAAGAATTTCATTTTCTTTATTCCTAAGAAATTTTTGGTGATGGGAGTGGGGGTGTATTTATGTTGTTATTGTTTGGGAAGAGGTACAAAATTCCTCAACTAGTCAGGAGAGAATAAATCAAGGCAGTGCTTCTTAAACTTTTGTGTGTGTATAACTCACCGTGAGAGTTTGTTTAAATGCAGTTTCTGATTCAGTAGACCTGGGATGGGTTCTTTACTTCTAACAAGCTCCCAGATTATATAGATGCTGATGGTGCAAGTGCTGTACTTTGAGTATCAAGGAAAGATAGAGGTCTGCAAACTGGCCTAGCATCTGAGTAACCTGAGAACATCTAAAAATGGATTCTCAGGCCTTACTTTTCCACAGATCCTGATTCAGTAGGTTATGGGTCAACCCAGGAATCTACCTTTTAACATCGCTTTTTAGGTAATTGTTATGGTCAACCAAATTATGGACCCCCTGAGACAGACCACTGATTCATTCACATGGGATCCAGTATTGTCATCTTATCAGTGATAAACTGCCAACAGGAATCTCTGGAATAATAGTACCTTAACTTTTTTTTCTTCTTGGAAGGCTTAATTCCCCATGACTTAGAATGCTATTTTAGTGCAATCAGGCTTATGCTAACTCTTCTCTGGGAGCTGAAGATTTTTTTTCAGGGACCTGAAATCTAAAATGACCTTAGTGAAATTAGGTAATATGGTAACTTAAGGTAATTACTGTTAAGAAACTGTTCCCAATTTTTGGCTAGATTGGTAATGATAAAAATAATACTTTCCAGACTTTAAGGTGAATCCATCTCTTCATCTTAAAAGCTAAGTGAGATAAGAAGGGTCAGGAACTGTTACCATTTAATAAAAAATAATTTAAAAAAAGAAATGCAGAGATGAATAGATTTGCCCGTGGGATGGAGTCATACGCTAAGTTAACAGCAAGCCCTGGATCTCTCGATTTCCAGCCTTTTTGTCTATCACAAACACTGCTCCCTTTCAGAAACTGGCTCAGCACACTTGCATGGCCTTTAAACTGGAAATCCTTTGTGAACCTTCCTTTGAAGTTTTATGGTAGTGCATACACTCTATATTAAGTTCTTAGGCAGTTTGGTGCTGGTACTCTTAAAAGGAGGAAACTCTTGAAAGATAGCATGATGTATATACAAAAAGCCCAGGGCTGGGATTTGGTACTTTGTTTGCCAGTGATTAATTGTATGAGCATATAATATTACTCTTAAAGCTCCCTCTGAAGCCACGTGATTTAAATTTGCTAATATCACCCAAAAGTATTTTCTGAAAATGGCAACCTTAGTATAGGAGCATTTCCCATTATTATTTTTTTAATATACAAGAAGTAATGGCAAGATGTCTTTGTCATTTCTTTAATAATACAAAAGGTGATTAGAGATTGTAGTTGATTTAGAAAATTTAGTGTTTGGTACTATTGAAAATCTAATTTAAAGTACTTTCTATCTTGTTATCTGGTTCTATTAAAAAATTATATTTTTCAGGCCCTTTATTGCAAAGTACAGTTACTTCTGGATCATTCTTTACTAATAGGAGTGATTCTCAACTCCTAACTGCATAGGCATGTGTATGCTATTTGAAACTAGACTCCTATACCCCAGTTTTCCTGAAGTTCTGACATTGCTCACTTTTTAGTGGAGCAGGTAATGCGTGAGAGACACCTTCCCTTCTTTCCTGTTTCTCAGTAAGAAAGTTGTCGCTGTCATATCCCTCTAGTATGTTGAGGTAGCAACAGGATTGAAACTACTTTTAATAATGTGTGGGTTTAATATGTGAGGTTTTAAATCTTACGCAATATTCTAATATCTGCTTTCTTAGGATGTTTTATGATTTCATGTGAGATGTGATATGTACAATAGTAATGGTACTGACTATAAAGACAGGCCTTGGAAAAATAATTTACTTTAGTAATTATAGATATTTGTTCCTCTTGATAGTGTTTTATGTTTATACTTACGTGGTGTCTTTCCATGCCACCAAAGTTTTCTCTTTATTAAACTAAATGGTGTTTAGGCAACACATGTAAACCTGACTCGTTTGCAGAAAGATGTTACTCTTTCCTTTTTAAGAAGACCCCTTGCCTTCAGTTAAATGTGATAAGCAAAGAGTTGCTTTGAGAAGAAATAACTCTGGGGCTCTTCTTGTCTCCCATAGTAGGGTCAGTTTTGTCCCATAATGGCTAATGAAGGGTCAGCAGTTGATAATGTTGGGTTCTGTCCTTGTTATGAAAGTTACTCTAAGACAACATCCCTGTGCCCCTGCACTTGGTGATGAGACAGTCTGGTAAGGAAAACAGCCATGTTCACACGTGACAGGAACACAAGGCAGAGGGATGCACAAAACTGTCCTCCTATAACTTTATTCAAGTTTTAATTTTGCTATTTGATGATAGGTGTACATGATAGATGAGAGCCATTCAGTAGGTGATCTTACAGGGCTGTGTTTCTCAACCTTTTTTACTTATGTCTCTTATTACTAAATATTCAGATCTCATAGTCTATAATTGGTATTAACATTCACAATCATACACTAAGCTAAAATCTAAACAATTATAAAAGTGATTATACTTTGAAATTTCACTCATTTCCCTACCTTGATTGAGAATTGCTGTTTGGCTGAAGCTCTTACTAGTTGAACTGTAATGTATTTGTGACTGTTTTTCTTCTTTTTAATGTTTTATATTTGTGCCTCTGCTTTTATCTCAGTGGTATTGAATGCTTTACCCAGGTTGTAAAAGCATATAATGATATATAGAAATTAAAGGTAAAGGTGATGAAACATTCGATACATTAGAATAGCAAGGAAAAAGATGAATGTAGTGTAATTAATGTCTGCTCTAGCTAGTTTATACTTTAGTTACAGTAGTCTATTAGTTATTTGTTGTATAACAAATTATCCCCAAATTTAGCAGCTTAAAATAATAAACATTATTTCACACATATTCTGAGGGTTAGGAACGCAGGACAACTTAACTGGGTGGTTCTGACTCAGGGTCTGTCATGACATTACAGTCAGGTGTTACCTGGGCTGCAGTCCTTTCAAGGCTTGCCTGTGCTGGAAGATTTGCTTCCGAGGTTGTTCACATACTGCTGGTCTGAAGCTTCAGTTCCTTGCCAGATAGCCTCTGCTTAGGGCTGCTCACAACACAACTTCCCCCAGAGCCAGTAATCCAATAGAGAGAGCCCATGATGGAAGCCTTATCTCGGCAGTGATATGCCATCACTCTGTCCTATTTATTTGGTCACATAAACCAACCCAGGGGATGTGGGAAGGAACTACACAAGTTTGTGATTGCTAGGAGACAGGAATCATTAGAGGCATCTTACAGGCTGTCTTCCAAAAGTGCTGCGCCTCAATTGCTGTCTGCCAACCTGAGTCCTCAGTTAAGATTGTCTGTTTTATGCTGGGTCACAATGAAGTAGCAAGTTAGAGGCTGACTATAACATACACCTAATTTTGCTAATTATCTTTTTTTTTTTTTTTTTTTTTTTTTTACTGTGGAAAAGGCCTATATTAACAGATTATGCTTTAACAGCTTAGACTTTCTTGGGCTTTTTCTGACTAACAGATTCTTTATTTAAATATTTGGATTGGGATTAATGTATAGTAGATAGGAAAATTAAATGTGTTTTACCATGGAATAACTTTTACTATTATGTCATTAAGAATATAGAAACAGATCATGGCTTTGCTTTTTTCCTTTTTTAGTTGGCCAAGTAAAATTTGATCCACCCTTAAGGAAGGAGACAGAACCACATCATGAACTTGTAAGTAGCGTAGTCTTGGAATGTTAATACTGAAACTGTTTTAAATTAGTCTTTATGATATATTGTAACTGACTTAAAAAGCTAGTCACTGATATTTTCAATAGCCTTTGGGGAAATAGAAAGGTAGGTAATTCTGAAATTCAGAATAAATAAATCTGTGTTGCTGAGATTGAATATTTTCAAAATTACTTAGGAGAAACGTTCTCTGATTAAATGTTTTTAATGCTGTCCCTTTATTTTTCTTTCATTTTTGTTGTTCGGGTTTTGAGCAGCTTTCCATGTATGTGTTTATTAGGATAAATGCCATGGTTTTAAACTAAAATGTAGGACCAATAAAAACACATCTTCTCACTAAATTTATGGGCAGTCTTTTAAGAGTGTAAGCCAGTTTTTTAAACATCAGGGTAGAGACACATCTCTTTGGAGTACTAAAACAGAGGAGAAACTAGGCATACATATTAGATCAAGTTTGTCATTCATTTAAAGCTTGCTAACTGTATGAACTTTTTTGTTTTGTTGTTGTTAATGTTTTATATGCTCCTTTCTAGATGTATGGTAATAGGTGCAATCTTAGAAGCAAAATGCTTTGCAAATATTTGAGATCTTAATATTCTGTGGAGGAATAATACATGAGACTTAAAAAACAAACAATTAATCCTAATGAAATTACTTTGCCAGAACTCCAGATTATGTTAACATTTTTTCTTTTTTATTTAATAATGAGAAGAAAGTAACTGTTAATAAGTAATAAGGATAGAAGTGGGAACTTTCTTCTTATTTTAACCCAATAGACCAAAAGCATACAAAGGGAATCTTTAGCATTTAACTTTTGGAGTTACTATAATTCAGTATACCAGCATGGAGGAAAGGAATGTCAAAGCAAAATTCTTTAAATGATCATATTATACTAAAAGCCTGACATTTAGAGAATGGAGAAATTTAAGAATAAAAAGTAGTCATGATGTTTATAAATGCTAATTGTATTTTGTTAAGGCAGTTTGAGTTTATTTGCTATTTCTCTTTTTGAGTTGGCATTGCATGTATGTAAATTCTACTAATTTAGTAACTGCATTATAGAGCAAAGTTGTTTCAATGTTTTTTTTAGATGCTCCTTAATATGATTTGACTTTGCCTTTGCCTTAATAAAATTACATTAGCAGGACTTGCTTCACTTATGAAAGTTTCCCTTTGTGAATTTGTGGCTTTTAGTCTAAGTGTAAATAACTTGGGTTTCTTGGTCTCTGCTAAACAGCCCGACAATGATGGTTTTTTGGACAGTTCAGAAGAAATATACTACACTGCAAGATCTAATCTGGTATTTCTTATCTTCTGATTTTTCTTTGTCAGCATTGTTTTAGTCTTAATTGTTTTTTTTTTTTAATGAAACATTTTGTCCAATTTTAATGAACTAATTTAAGTATTGTTTTATAAGTTCCTGCCTTTTAGCAAGCTTCCTTTTTATTAAGGATTATAGCAATTTTTCCCCTAACAAGTTAAATAAATATATTTACTCAAAGATATTATAATATAATAAAAATATTTTTCCCTTTTTATGAAAAACATTTAATTTTCTCACCCAAATGTGTTTCTTAAATTATATTTCCTTATTAAAATGTCCAGTTTTAATGTGACTTGTTTTAATGAACTGGAAACACTCTATATATACATATCCATTCATATATAAAACTATTCATATATTGCACATATAATATATATGTAATTTAAAAAATAATTTACCCCGATTAACAATGAAATCAGTCTCAGATGAAATTTTAATTTTGTAGAATTATATAATAACCACTTTTCTTAGGCCAAAAATTGGATTATAAAGCCTCCTTGAAATTATAAATATTAAGACTGTCTTACCATTAGGTAAGAAAAGATGGGACATTAACCCTAGTAAATATTAAATAAATAATCCTTTTAATAGTTGGTATTAAATGAGTAGTTCTACTTTGTAGCTGGCCAGGGTCTTAAGTTACCTTCATATGCACTCCTAGATTCCACTTTTCTGCCATTTCAATAGAATTTTCCTTCTCTTTCCTTCTTCTCTGTTTCAATAACATGCCTCTTTCAATTCTGAATGGTTTAAATGATTCTTTACATAAATTCTTAAATATATGCCATATAACATTTGTAAAAATGAAAAAAATTTTAGACATAATTACTCTTTTCAGGAAGTTTACTATCTTGATGTGCAGAAAATATTTGCACATAGAAACTCTTAGCCATGCAACAAAATAGTGGCTTGCTGAAACTTTGCCAGGTGGTGACTGTTGTGAGGAGAGGCCCACGTATAATGTAGGTACCACAGAAACCAGAGAAGGAGAAAAGTTTTTGGGTTAATGTGGATTAATGATTTCTGGGAGGGACTAAGACTGATTTCAGTATTATATTGGAACCATTATAGATTCTTCAGGAAGAGAATGGATATATATACCTCTTCTGTTTCACGGGAATTAATGTGGGAACAATAATTGGCATAGATCACAGTTTTGAGAGATGGCAGAGAAAGATGGCTGAAATTATGAAATGGTCATACTACTACCGGAATTACAGGATTAACTCAGAAGAGGAAGATTAACCAAATTAAAAATGATAGATGGTTTCCCCAGCTAGGACTAAGTTAAAAAAAAGTGTAGAAAACTGGTTACCTCAATGGGTGATGCCTGTGTGTTGCTGTCAAAGGTAGAACCAACACTGGAAGTTAAGGGAAAAGCAATGAAAATCTAGAAAAATCAGTAAGATGCAGTATTATAAAAGAAAGAAAGATGCATCATATGGCCCAAATAGGCCAGAAAGTATGAGGCTTGAGAATTAACCATCTGAGGAAGCAAGTGGGAAGGAATATCTGAAGAAAACACTGATTTCTGAATTGAAACTTTCTTCAGAATTAGACATGTAGCCAAAATAACAATTAGTGAAATTTATTATGGAAATAAAAGAATACACAATCAAAAGTTTAATATTTTCTAGAAAAGACAACTACAACACCAGAAACGTAATACTTTAGAGTTCCAAGTAGTCTTTTCTATAGCTATATGTAATTAGTAACTTGAATTGTAACTAGTAACTTGAATAAGTTAGCATGGCTCTGTTCCCTAGAACTACCCCCACCCCACTCCAAATAACCATGAGTTACTTATGATAGAGGAAGGAGTTGACGGGATCTTGTGACAAAGGTGGGCTTTAGGGACAGTTGTAGATAGTTTGGGCAAAAGAGGGATGAATGAAATATTCAGATCCTATCATTTATAAAATCAACCTTAGAAAACTCACTTCTGATGACAATAAAAGCTAACACTTACCTGGAAGTTTTTATATACCAGGCATTATTCAAAACACTTTAAATATATTAAATTATAATTCTTGTTTTACAAATGATGGGGATTGAAGGTACAAAGAAACTGAAATTGGTCTTATCACCCAGTGAAATAATAACAGAACTGGGATTTGACCTAAGCAACCTGGCTGAGGAATTCAAACCCAAATCACTATGCTGTATTGCCCATACCCAACATTGTCGATATTTTGGTTTCCACTAATAATTGGGCTTGCGCTTGTGCTCTCTGTCTCCTTTTAATCAACATATATGTTTATAATTATTTTTTTATTTTGGTGAAATATACATAACATTAAATTTACTATTGTAACCATTTTTAAGTGTACAGTCCAGTGGCATTAAGTACATTTGTATGGTTGTGGAGCCGTCACCCTATCCATCTCCAGAATGTTTTCCTCTTCCTAAACTGTAAATTTTTGGCCATTAAACAATAGCTCCTATTTTTCCCCCTTCCCCCAACCCCTGGCAATCATCATTCTGTTTTCTGTCTCTTTGAATTTTTCTGTACTCTAGTTACCTTATATAACTGGAATCAAAGTGGAATATTTGTCCTTTTGTGATATATGCACCCCTTTGTTCATTGCAATGTTATTTACAGTAGCCAAGGTATGGAAGCAACCTAGGTGTCCATTGATAGATGAATGGATAAAGAAGATGTGGTGTGTGTGTGTGTGTGTGTGTGTGTGCGCGCGCGCGCTAGCACAATGGAATATTACGCAGCAATAAAAAAGAATAAAATCTTGCAATTTGCAACAACATGGATGGATCTAGAGGGTATTATGCTGAATGAAATAAGACAGAGAATGATAAATACCATACGGTTTCACTTATATGTGGAATCAAAAACAAAACAAAAACAAATCCATAGAAACAGAGACCAAAGGGGTGGTTACTAGAAGGGAGGGGGGAGGGATGAGTGAAAAGGGGAAAGGGTATATAGTCAATAATATTGTGATAAGTTTGCATGGTGACCGATGATTACTAGAATTAATCGTGGGGTGATCAAATTGGGAGGTATAAAAATGTCGTGTCACCATATTGTACACCTGAAACTAATATAACCAATGTAAGATTGTATATCAACTATGCTTATATACCTAAATATAAAAAGGTAAACATATTTGTCCTTTTGTGACTGGCTCACTTCACTTGGCATAACGTCTTCAAGATTCATCCATGTTGGAGCATGTGTTAGAATTTACCCTTTAGACTGAAGAATATTCCATTGTGTATATGAAACACATTTTGTTTATCCATTGATTTATTAATGCACACGAGTTGCGTTCACCTTTTGCTTATTGTGAATAAGGCTGCTGTGAACGTAGAGGTACAGATATCTGTCGAGTCTCTGTTTTCAGTTTTTTTGGGTATATAACTGGAATGGGAATTGCTGGATCAGATGATAATTCTACGTTCAATATTTTGGAGAATAGCTGTCGTTTTCCATAGCAGCTGCGTCAGTTTACAGTTTTCATCAGCAGTGTGCACAGGTTCCAGTTTGTCTATGTCACCATCAACATTTATTATTTTCTGGTGGAGGCAGCTGGTTGTTTCTTTCTTTCTTTTTTTTAATAGCCATCCTAATGGATATGACCTGTTCATAGTTATCTCCGCTCCCTAATTTCCTAAACCCGTGGCACCAGAAACAAGATTTCAGCTCTTAAAACACATATTGCTGGCCACTAGAAGCCAGATGAGCCCAAAATGTCATCTTAGTAGGCAGTTGCCACCAAGATGACAGCCCTAAATCTTTTAGGACCCAGAAAAAAACATTTACCCATTTAAAGACCTTGCTGCTACCCAAAAAGCTTCATGTCATCAGTGATTTCTGGTTGTTATAAGTACTAAGTGTATTCATTTTATGATTTTGTAAATGAATTTTGAATATAATACCTCAATTTTCATTACTACAAATAAAATGATTTTCTTTTTTTAAATCAGGTAGTCATATGAAACCAGAATGGAGCTTGATTTTTTGGATTGTTAGTGAATAAAAAAGGTCTTTAAATTTTGAAAGATGACTGAATTAAAAAAAAAAATACAACAACTCACCATAATGTGATAATTAAATAGTAACACTTTTGCCTGTAACCAGTCAAGTGGGTTTATCTTATCCTCATAAGATGCTATCTTTAGATTATAAGATGCTATCTTTAGATTAAAAGATTATATTACACATCTGTTCAGGTGATGCTAATTTTTTTTGCCTAGTTTTACTGTATATTTTGGCCTATATTCCAATGAAAAATATATTTAAAGTTAATTGGATGTAAAACACTATGTTATTAGGTTGGTGCAAAAGTATTTGCGGTTTGAAAGGTTAAAAATAATTGCAAAAACTGCAGTTACTTTTGCACCAACCTAATAATTGCTATGGAGGAACATGAGTAGTAATATAATCATTACTCTGAATAAACTTATAGTATACCTGAAAGAGTAACAATAAAATATTTAAATTAGAATTGAAAACATGTTAGGAAGATAAAATCAGTTGATCATTATCAATAAACAAAAGTACTTTAAGATTATCCCTCACTTAGGTTTAAAATTGAATAGTCTATAAATAAAGTTAACTTTATTCTGGTAAAGAAACAGTAAATGCTATCTTTGTTTATTTTAAATCTATCGGACTATTTCAATCTGTTGAACTATTGCAAAATTTACATTGTATGAAGACAATTTATAAGGAGATTTCATAATTTATTTCATAATTGCACAATGATAGGACATTTTGTAGAATGTCAGACCTAACCTGCTGATAGTCATTTCCAAGCTGACCTTACAAAAGTCATGTTATTCAGTCTGAGTTCTCCTAAGTCTTCTGCTTTTATTAGTCAGAGTAGTGCTTGATCAGTTAGTGTTCTGACCTCACATGCTTTTCTGACCTTTTAAGGAATAAAACAATCTTTTTGAATTATCCGTGATCCAGTCCCTTTTTACATCTATGTATTATCTGCCACGTTAAAAAGTACCTAACCATTTTATTTATACCATAATTTTTTCAGTTTTTGATGAGAAAAAATTTTTCCTCTTCTGCTGTTCTTTTTTCTTTGTTAAAATATATTGCTAATGTATTTTTCTTATGTGTGGTTTTGTAGCCAACTGTACCAATTCTATTGACTTCCTGCTGTTTTCTCATCAGGTATAGACTTTGTAATCTCTTGAGGGATAGTATAAGGGGGAAAAACGGTAACTTCTTGATCATATATTTTCCTTTTACAGTGTTCTGCGTTACATCCTTTATTCTTTTTCAGTTCTTCCTGATACCATGTTTTCTTAGAGGCTGTGTCCTAGGTTTAGAAATACTCTCCTATTCAATAAAACGAACCACTGAAGTTAGGACTTTGTGACTCAGAAAAGGTATTTTAATTGGAATAGGTTGACCATCTTAAATTTTTGTCTGAGCATTCAGGTTGAATGTATACTAAGCTATTGAATGTTTTCAGTCCATGTTATTACTTATTTGATTTTACTGTGTTGATTATTGTCATTCACTAATAAGTTGGTGCCTGATTGATGCAGCTAGTTTTTTATGTCTATACTGACATGTTCAATCTATGCTTATTTAGTTTATAAAGAATGGCTCTATTTTGCTGTTATCTACAGTTATTTTGAGTGCTTTTCTAAACATAATTTTGGTAGCATTTTCCTATTACAGAATAGCTTCCAAGTCCTTTTTAAAAAGCGTTTTAGATCAGTCTTTCTTAGACTGCCCTAAAAATATATAAATGACTACTAACTTTACCCAGGTTTCACTTTTCTTTATTTCCTTTTTTATTTCTTCTCACTTTTATTGTCTGATTTACTGTCTGAATTCCTGCCATATATAATAATAGGTGCTTGGTAAATAGTTGAATTAAATGACATTAGGTAGTTATTAGAAGGACTTAGTGTAATTCTTTTACTTGATGACATGCCTAGCACATAGTTTTTGTTCCATGGTTGCTAAAACATACTTGATTTACAGAGAAGGAATTAATAAAGAATAAGTCCCTTTAAATTTTAGCTTTCCTGGTAAGGCTTGACACATGGCACATTTAATCATTAGACTTGGATCTATCTACACCTTCTCCCTAGACTGAATGTTATTCTGTATATGAACCTATGCTCAGTTTTCTATTAAAATATTACAGTAGTTTTATACTTTTTTAAGTACACTGCAATCTCAGTTGATTTTTTTTTCAAATTATTATCAACTTGGTAATTGTCATGTATCAGATTAGCTGGCTATTCTTATGACACATCTGTGTTTAAACTACAGAAGCTATGGCCACTCTGCACAAATACATGCTTTTGGAAGCTGTCATTTGATTAAAGGCTTAAGAGATCATATTGGCTAAACAGGTTGCTGGTCTGGTAGAGTGCCCAGTTATCTACAGCTGAAGAAAATTTAGAAGTGTATTCATTGAGATACTACTTCTCTTTACTGAATATCAAAGTTTAAAGGTTTCTGTATAAAGTTATGACCACTTAAATTGTTCAGCGTAATTGTGTGACAGTCTTATGATAGCAATGATTTCATTTTATTAAGATACCTATTAAGAGAATAGGTATCCCTTTTCATTAGAATTTCATGTGATACCAGTGCGACACTTGGCTGGTCTTTTTTGTCTATACTGTGTCTTATCTTTTCTGTCCTGGTAAAAACATTTGTTATTATGTATGGAAGAACAAAGATATTTAAAGAAGACACAATTTGAGCCTTGTGTGAGCCACAATTTTGATTTTGATTTTCATCCGATATATTTTGACAGATATTGTAGTACTTAAATGTTAAAGAGCTTTTCACTTAAATGCAATATATTGCTTAGAATCCTCTTATTCCTAGGCCTAGTAGTTTTGTGATCTAGAAATATTTTCGTGTGTTCTATTAACGAGGCTGAGTATTAGTTATTTATAGGAAAATTAATAAATGGCATTTGAACAAGCATTTATTTAGGGCCGAGTTAATGTGTGTTAGGTATTCTGCTAGTCCCTGGGCAATAGGGAAGAAAGACGGATTTCACAATTTCCCTTTGCTGGAGGAGCTCACAGTCTGGCTACTATTTTTATAGAATTGTAATTAAATTAATTAAAATGCAGTGTAAGTGGTAGAAGAAAACTATATGTTAAATGCTATGGAGGCATGGAGAAGGTTTCAGCTATATTCCTGGACAGTCTTGGAAGGCTGCTTGCTCCAAGGAGGTAACTTTTGCATTAAGTCCTGATCATGCATCTGACAATATCTTTTAAAATTAGAAAGCGCTCTTAAGTAGACTGTGTTCTAATTAATATAAAATTCATTTAAAATGTTACATATTCCCCCTTTATTTTTAAAACAGTGCTTGGAATACAGTGGCTTAAAAAGGGGAGAAAAGGCAACTTGACTTTGTACTTTCCATGCTTGTCGGAAAGCGTATTTTTTTGTCTCAGAAGATGTTTGAGTTGAACCTATATATATTGCTTGTCCCTTTAAATTTCAGTTCTTAACTGTACAACCTGCAGTAGTCAGTGGGACTATATAAATAGTTAAGGAATTAAGTAATGTTGAAGTTTTGCTACTTATACTTAACTCTTTAAAAATATATTAAAAGTCCTGACAGGAAATTTATAATCTTTTGTAAGTCCATGTATATAATTTACTTTAAAAGAGCACCCTATTTTGTTTCTTTAAAAAATTATTACCTGCATAAAGTAGTAGTAGAAATATGTGACAATGTGTGTGTATACATAATTATTGCAGATCTTATATACAAAGTCAAACCAAGATTTTTGTTGCTTGTTTTCTGTAATCATTTTTGCTTCATTATAGCTTGAGGATATATTCCTTATGTGAGCTTTTTTTCTTTCTAAAAACTGACTTTTACAAATGGTAATTACAATAGCAATAACCATAAATGAAACTTGCATATATTATTATTCAAACAAGTTCCCAGAAAGTACTAAAGTTAAATAATAAAATATGTAAGTTAGGACTACAGTCTTATGAAATCTAATTGTTGGAAGTCCTACTATGCCTTCTTTTTAAGAACATATAGCAATACAGATTTATTTGCAGTCTGGGGTTTCTCTTTTTAAAATAATATGTATTAGTGTATCATGATTTATGATATACTACTATTTTACTAAATATTTTATTTTGTACTAATAGGATCTACAACTAGAATATGGACAAGGACACCAAGGTAGTTACTTTTTAGGTGCAAACAAGTAAGTAAAGTTCTTTCAAAATTTAAATTCTGGAACAATTAAATTGCCTTAAAATATTGTATTTTAATATTTACAGTAGTAAATTGCATTAGTCTGAAAGATATATTTTATAATGTACTTTTAGCTTTTTTTATTTCTACCATGCTAATCATTTAGTCCGTAATAGTATATAATGGGGACAGTCACCTTAAATTTTTTATGTTAAGCTGCTTTGCAGACCTTACTTGTTAGAGAAAATTAAGTACATAAATATATGCTTCAGCAATTTTTATCTTTTATTTGTAAAGTTGACCTATTTATTCCTTACAAAACTTTCTTTGGTATATCTCCCAGATGTGTTGGCCTCTGAAAACAGCTGGAAATATTCACACTGTTTAGAAACCTTAATTTAGCTGGTCAGTCTTAAAAGTGGATAGTAGTTACAATGTGTCTGAAGTCTAAAAAGTTAGCAATTCATGGGAGAAACAAATGCGATAATTATTCAAGGCGTGCGCTACAGCACAGTGGTGAAAAAGCCGCTTTGCGAGGTGTAAAATATTCTGAAGTGTTTTTTATGTTATTTTGTCTAAATTTGAAGTCACTCGTGTTAAGGACTTTGTTCGCAAATTTTGGTATATTTTAAGAGACTGCATAATTAGGAAAAATACTTCATTTACCATTTTTTGGTTCATTTTAAATATATTTTTAAATGGTATACTTGCAAAAATAGCCCATCACTAACTGCCTTTCCAGACCCCATAGTTCCCATTGTCTAATTTCTGACTGTGAGACATTTTCATAGTATATGGTTACTTCGGCTAGGTAAAATATTAATAATTTGCCCAACCTTCATTTTTTGATTAATTGGATCCCTGCTTAAGGAACTGTATTCTATATAACGAATCACTGGCAAGGTAGGTTTGCCAAAAGTTTGACCTTTGGCTGTGTTTCGTGTACAGGTATATACATACATGTGACATGAGCATGGATGTAGCACTTCTCTTACTGTACTGATATGTCTGCTTTATTCTTGTGATTAGGCATTGTTTTAAAACTCACAGGATTTCCTGCTTTCTCCATAGGTGATCAGGCAGACAGATTTCCATTTATGGGTTTCTACCTATTCCAGACCAGGCAGGAACTATCTAAGATAGTTGCTTTTTTGTTAAATGAATGCATATGTATTTTCACTTATTGGGTGGTTTTCTTTCTTTCTTTTGAATTCTGTTATTACTGGGGTCAACCTTTCTGACCATTTAAAACCAACAAAATATTATTTTTAAAAGAAAACTCTAAATTATTTCTAATTTTGTTTTCAATGTAGAGTAAAAATTCTAAAGATAAATTATCTTCTAAAGACCTAAATAATATAGTGAAAAGAATAAATTGAATTATACAATTCCTGGAACAGTTGAGTAAAACAGTAGTAGATGCCAGAACTGTCTCCTTCTGTAAGCTATGAGACTTTGAGAAATTTACCTCAATTTCTCTAGTAAAATAGGGATTATAATATAATAGTATCTGCCCAATACATCGGGTGAAATAATCATTGTAAAGCATTTAGCACATTTAGTGTTTAGTAACTACTTACTTGTTACCCTTATTTGTAGCATTTACTCAGTAAATAATTGTTGACTGTAAGAGAAAGTCAATAAAACTGCTCTTTGGTATTAAAGAAATAGGGAGGTTTCTTGTTTTGTTTTCAAATATAATCGGGATAGTACTTACAGATTGTTTTGATCCAGTTAAGTAACTTGGAAAGATTTTAGTAACCAGCAGCATGAATTCCTTAGCTAATTCAAATATGCTATGCTAAATATTTTGGCGGTGGTTTTTTTACTTCTATCCATTTCATCTTTACTCCATCACTTAAATCTATGTTTGCATATTGTTCCATTTTTAACCTTATCCAGATTTTCTAATCATTTTAGGTAGACGAAGTAATTCAGTATCTGAGGGCATCGTTTATGTTTTATTCATTACTTTCTAAAAGTTTCATAATAGAAGAATCCAAAATCCAAATGGACTAGTGAATAGTGACGTTGTTTATTGTATAGCACCCAATCTTGGTGATTAAATAAATTAGTATCACATTTTTCTCCAGCCTTCTCAAGATATAGTATTTACTATAAATGAATCTTTCAGCAAGTTTAGCCATGTTTCATTTTCTCTTTTATAAAACCTGAAAAGCAAATCATATATCCTACTTTTCATTAAGACTTAATGAACTCTTTAACTTTGTTAACAAAAAAGTCAAGACACAGTTGGAGATTTATAAGTAAATGAATAAAAAGTAATATATGAGTCCTTAGCCATAGGCTAGCTAGCTGCTTTTCCATATTCTCTTAGTCAGCCTTCTGTCTTATTCTTAGAGAAACTAATGCTCCCTGGAAGATTAGTTTTTTTAAAGTAGAATGCCATATAAGCCCAATTAAATACAGTAAAACTGAAAATAAACTACATTTAAATTCTCATCTTAATTATTTCCAAATCCTAATATTCCCTGCTGGTAAAAGAAATGCCTCAAAAATACTACATGCTTAAGAAAACATTTTTTTCACATCTTCTAAAATGATGTAAAAGCCCACTGTACAGTTCAGAGATACTACGTTTAATTCGGTAGAATAATTTAATGCAGCACTTCTTAAAATTTTTAGTCTCAGGCTCTCTTTACAGTCTTAAAAATAGTTGAGGACTCCAGTGAGTTTTTGTTTATATGGGTTATAACTATCAAAATTTATAGTATAAGGAATTTAAACTGAGATCTTTTCAAAGTATTGAGTAATTTATATAAAATAGTAAATATGCTCATTACATGTTATCATAAATAACATTTTTTGTGTATTAAAACTTTTTTCATCATTATGGACCAATTCAAATGCCTCCGCTTTATGGTACCTTGTAACACCACTTGATTCCTTTGTGAGACTTAGAAACAGCAGATAATTGCAAGAAGAGTCTTTACATATATCAGTGTATTAAAGCAAATTTTTTTTGTTGAGTCCCACTAATAACATTTTTTATGAAGAATAGCTGTTTTCTGAAACAAAATAATATTAGTAAGAAAAATGCATTGTTTTTTATATTATTTTTGCAAATCTTCTTAATACTTGGCTTAATAGAAGACAACTGGTTTCTCATGTCTGCTACTTACCTGTTGTGATATCATGCATCATATAGCCTGGAAATCTCTAGTTTTATTCTCAGAGAAAGAATAAGAGTGGAAAGGTAAATGCATTAATATTATGAAAATAGTTTTGACCTTGTAGACCTCCTACAGGAGACGGAGAGACCCTTACCCTGAATCCTCAGACCACATTTTGAGAATACCTAGTTTAAGGAAATGTTGCTTAGTCGCTAATAATAAAGAAAACACTAATTGAGTACTTATTATGTTCTAAATTCCTGTTCTAAGCAATTTACCTGTATTCATTGTATCTTCAGATAAACAATTGGACAAGAGTACTATTATAATTCCCATTCTATTGATATGGAAATTGAAGCATAGGGAAATCAAAGTAGCTTATTGAAGGTCACATAGCTTACAATGGTAGAGGCAGGTTGAGATTTGGGCTGTCTTTGCTTCACAACCTGTCATCATTTTGCTAAACTGCCTCTAGGCATAAACTCCTCCCTTTGTAGAGGTAGCCCTGGAAGAGCTTTGTCAATAAAGATAACATGTTTGACTGGAATTCTTCAAATTTTTTATCTGCAAAATAGGATTTGCAAAATAGGATCTGCGATTAGTTTACAGTTTTCTGTGTCTTTTACTGCCCCAGATTTAGAACTTTGTCATTTTTAATATTTAGATTATTAAGCTGGCTTAATTAAAATTTGATGGCTAAAATCTATTCTATTAATATGTTCTATTAATACCAGTTAACCATACCTTTCAGTTTCTCTGGTTTTATGTTTTGATAATTCTAAGGGCAGTTTTTTCATATATATACATATATATATATATACATATACATATGTGTGTGTATATATATATATATATATATATATATATATATATATATATATATGGGAAAGATGACTAGAAGTTACTACCTTCCAGCTTTTGAGGAGAGTAAATTTTCTGCTGAATCACTTTTACCTCAGTAATCCATCAGTGACCATATTTCTCTCTACCCCATTAGCTTTAAGAAGGCTATTGAGTTTTTGTGCTTGATGAGTGTAATTTAGGAGGTACGCTGCATGAACTTGCAGTGAAAAGAAGTAAGGGAACTTTAGGAATGCCATGAGATCTCTCTTACATTCCTGAATATCAAAGTTTTATAAATTGCTCCTACTGACAAAATCCTCACACCTGGTCTGATACAGGCTTAGTCTCCCAAAAGTGTAAATGTGTTTGCCAGTACACCACTGGAGAACAGATAACTTCAGGTAAGTGAGTGTCTTCTGTGAAAGCAAAGTGCTACTACATTCATGTATTCACCTCACATGCATGCATGCTTTTGCAGAGAGATCCAACATGTTGAGTTTCATTTTGTAGGATTGCCTGAGAGCATGATGTTTTTTTAAAGTGTGTCACCTTCCTTATTTTAAGAAAAAGAAAATATAATTTCAGGTGTCAGGTAACTATTCCAGGTAAAACCTGAGTCCTGGAAACCCCTGACTATGACCCTGCAATTATTGTTTTGTCAGTCCTATTGTGACATTTCATGGTGGGTTGTCCTCTGTTTGAATTGATATTTTTTAGTAAATATTAGGATTTATTTTGCTCATTTAAAATACATATACAAAGGCATTAGCAACAGAAAATAGAGATAGCTCATTAGATAAAATTTGATGTTTTATGGTATAAAGATGATCATTATAACAAATTTTTAGTAAGTAGTAAAAATTAATTTAATGTATGGGTTAGGTTAAAATGATGAAAATACATACTCATTGATTATTCACTTTTTTTTTCTTTTAGGAGTCTTCTGAAGTCTGTTGAAGAAGAATTACATCAGCGGTAATTTTAATTCTTAATTAAGCTTAAAATACTTTATGTCACAGACAGATAAAGTCTGCTTGCCCCCATCTCTGTCATGTAACATAAGATTGTTTTGTTATTATTTTTGTTTTAATTCTGAATTCTGTAAAGCTGGAGAAATAAAATCGTGTCTTGCAGTAGCGCTTCCTGCATTTTCTACAATTTCTTCTTAAGCTGTTTTGGTGAAGTTCATTTAGTGACAATGGAATTATCCTTCTTTATCTTTAGAGGACATGTGGCACATTTAGACGATGATGAAGGGGATGATGATGAATCTAAACAGTAAGTTCTGTTTCTGTTTTTGGTGAAAGAAAAGATGTCATTTTGACCTAATTTCATAAGTTTGACAGCTTAATATTGACAGTAATTTTAATATCATTAGTAACATAGCATAGAGGGTTCTAACAACGTTTCTTTCCTTTTTCAATTCTCATTGTAGTAGTCAGCTCAATCATCCTTAACTAAATACCATAGACTGGCGGTTTAAACAGAATTTGTTTCTCACAGTTCTAGAGGCTGAGAAGTTTAAGTTCAAGCCACTAGCCAGTTTAGTTCCTCCTGAGAGATCTCTTCCAGACTTGCAGACAGCTGCCTTCTCAGTATGTCCTCAAATGGACTTTCCTCAGTATGTACATGCAGAGAGCGAAATCTCTTTCCTTTTGTATAAAGCCTCTGATCCTATTCGATGAGGACTTTACTCTTATTTTATGACCTCAGTTAACCTTCATTACCTCCCAAAATCACTATCTCCAAATAACAATCACATTGGAATTAGGACTTCATCATGACAAATTTTGAGGGGACACAATTTGGTCTATAGCAATTTGCCCATCATCCCCCAAAACTTGTGACATGCCAAATACAGTCATTCCATCTAAGCAGCCCTAAAAGTCTTAACTTTTTCCAGCATCAACTCTGTAAAGTAAGAGACTTATCTAAATATAATAAATCAGTCTGACTTAGATCTGATCTACAGATTACCTTCAGTATCATTTTTCCCTCTTGAAGAATAACACATGTTCGGATAGCTCTGTTGTCCTATTCTGTGAAATTCAAAGAGTCCAGCAGCCTCCTTCATTCTCTCGTCTCCATCCTCTTCATTTCAAACCGCCAATGTTTGTGTTGGTATACCGTATTTTGCTGTGTATAATGTGCACTTTTTTGCCCAAATTTTTGAGGGAAAAATAAGGATGCGCATTATAGATGGGTAGTACTAATTCCATATCTATATAAATGTTTTTAATTCTTTTATTTATGCTTATCAGTTAAAAGTGTAACTCTAGAAATCAATAACGATATCCGTATGCAAAATAATACCCTGGAATACGATCATTCGTTTTGTTGAATTTACAATGAACTTGCAAAGATGAAGAGTTCTTGGCCTTCTATGATGCATAAATATCATAAATTTGTTACTGGTACATAAAATTTCTTGTACCTTGTAACTGTTCTTGTGTTTTGTAATTATTTATTACATAAAATTTCTTATACCATAATATGTTAAAAAAATAAATGTTAAAATTCCTTTACAATACAAAAAAACAAATGTAAACCATCAAAAGTTTGAATTAAAAATTTTAAAGTGATTTTTTTTTTCCCCCCTGAAAGTTTGGGTCCAAAACGTAGGAGTGCATTATACACGGGAACACATTATACAAGGCAAAATACAGTAATCCCATAAATTTTTTATTGAGTGATGGTCCAGCCACACCTTTTGTGTTCTCTTCAGAACGTGCTTTCCCATGCCTCCATTTCTGAGCTAATATGGATAGGCTGAGAATGCTTCAAATTTCAAGTTTTGGTTCCTTTTTATTTAACAATTCCTTCTTCAATTTATCTGTCTCTTCGCTCATTTTACTATAAGCAGTCAGAGAGAACCAAAGCACATTGTTTAGAAATTCTCCTCTGCTAAATACCCAATTTCATCACTTGTGAAAGGTTTAGTTTCCGCAGAACACTAGAAACTGAACACAATTCAGCCAAATTCTTTGCCCCTTTATCACAAGGACCAGCTTTCCTTCAGTTTCCAGTAACGTGTTCATCATTTTCATCAAGGACCTCAACAGACTAGCCTTGAATGTCCATATTTCTATCAACGTCTTGTTGATGATCATTTATGTATTCTCCAAGAAGATGGAAACTTTCTCAGCAGCTCTCCTCTTTCTGACCTCTCACCAGAATCACTCTTAATGTCCATACTTGTAATATGTACCTCAAAACTCTTTCAGCTTCTACCCACTTTCACTTCCAAAACTGCCTCCACATTTTTAGATATTTGTTACATCAGCATCCCACTTGTTGGTACCAAAATCTGTCCTAGCTCAAGCTGCCATAACAAAATACAGACTGAATGGCTTGAACAACAGAAATTTGTCAGTTCTGAAGGAAGGGTAGGATGTTGAAGATAAGGTGCCCGCTGATTTGATTCAGTTCCTAGTGAGGGCCCTCTTCCTGGTTGCTGCCTTGTTGCCGTGTGGTCTTTTCTTGCTATGTGGAGAAGAGGGGGAGCGGGGGGAGGGAGAAAGGGGGGGAGAGAGAGGGAGATCTTGTAGTTTAATATCATAAATTAGTAATTGATAGCTGCTGTAATTATTGCTACAACTGCAGAGAGGCTTAGATATGTTTATTAAATTTCATCTGATGTATTTCAAATAAACAAGTACTTTGGATAAAAATAGTATTTTTAAAGGGAATATTTTCACTTATGCAAACATTGATATTTAGTTCTTACATTTTTTTTTTTTTAAACAAAGATACAGTTTCATAATAGAATGACTAGGGCACCTAACTCTTTGAAAGCATGGATTTTCCTTTCTGTCTTAACTACTCTGTGACTTTGGATCAGGTCAGTTAATCTCGCTGGGTCTCAATTTCCTCATCTGAGAATTTATTCTCTATCTTTCAATTTTTTTGTAAATTTTTTTAAAACTTCAATCTTAGGTTGTAATGAATCTTAGCTTCATTGAATCAGTTTTGTCTACAGTTTCATAGGGGACGTAGATAGCTTTTGATGAGGTTCATTAGAAGTATTTCATATCTAACAGTAAATATGTATATATTGTGATAATGTTTTTTATACTATATCATTTTGCTGTTTTTCTCCAAACCAATTGTTACATTTTTATATTATCTTTCAGTTGATATAAGCTGGAATTATAGTTATCTTTTTACCAGTTTTAATTACTGTGTAATATTTGTAACGAGGAAAGCATATCTTCTCACCTCTGAATAATACTACATTTAGCATAACTTGAGCATTTCATGGAACTTTTTGGAAAATACTCAGGAACTTGGAAAAACGAACTTGTTTTATGCAATTTTTTCTTACATAACTGAAAAATTAGTTATATTTTAGTAATGATTTATTTGCAAAATGAAGAGTTCTGATTCTAAACTTTCATATTTTTTCAGTTCAACAATGAAAGCAAAAGTTCCACCTCCTTTGCCACCAAAGGTAGGCAGATTTGTTTTTCAATTCAAATGATTTGTGTCATTCTTCTGCTCCTTTAACATTGTATTAATAGTTACTCTGTAGCTTATTTTCACTTGAGATCCACAAAGAAACATCATGAAGTTATTAATAAGTAGATGATTGTTATTTTTGTCTTTTTTTAATTATCCAACTTGTCATTTATTGTTTATTCTAAATAATAAGTTGTAGAAATTTGTACGTGAAAGTGATTATGTTAATGGAGTACTATTATTTCACTTGGATTAGAGAACTCAAATTTTTTTATAAGATTTTTATTCCTCAAAATACACAACTGTTAACTGATTTCCTGAGAATATTCCTAAAGAATAGTGATTTATTATCACAGATATTTAATTTGCAGATGGTACTTTTAAATTAAAAATATGAAATATGTCAGTAGGTTTCAATTTTTTTTTTTAATTGATGAAATCCTTTTGCCAAAGGCATCATAAAATAATTCCAACAGATGGGGTTGTGTTTTCTTCTTGTTTTGTTTTTTAAGATAAAATGAGTTAATATAGGTAGTGGTAATACAAATGTTTTCATAAGCTTACTTTTAAGAGCTTATATGAATAGCACATTTTTAATTGTAAAATAAACTTTATAAAATGAGCTACTACAAGGTTTGAAATCAGGGATTATAAATGAGAATTGGAATCTGACCAGTCTTGGCATCCAATATGTTACTATTTTTGTTTTCATTTTATATTTTTGAGAAAATTGTGATTCACACAGGTACATAATACTGTACTTTCATGTTTAGTTTTATATAGCAAAAACATAGAGACCTGAATTTCAAAGAGATAATTGCTGAGTAATCTTCCTAATAAGGAACACATTTATAAATTCTCCAAACCTTCTGCTGATTGGATGTTTTTCATTGTCTGAACAGAAAGTATCTGTGGCATTTCTATCGCTGTGTTAGTATTCTCCATGATGTTAAAATTTTAATTAGTATCTTCTCCTGCCCCTAGTTTGAAAGTTTAAGCATTAACATAAAAAGCATTGAATCATCTAAAAGAGACGGTTTAGATTAGCCTTGTAAGGGGCTGAACTTCAATTAGCCTGAATGTTTAAAATAAAAAGCCACTCATTTAAATTGGGGATCAGAAAGACCAGAATATTTTTATTTGGCAAGTCTAAGGAGGAAGGCTTGTGACGAATTAATAGAAAGAGGCCCTTTTTATTCCCCCGAGGAAACATTTTAGTGTACAATTTTAAGATATTTATTAAGATAATCTGAATCAGATAGTTGAATAACCTCAAAACTCTGCTAGTAGTAAACACAATTTGGAAGCCTTTGGTATATAATAATATTTACTTCAGGAAAAACATTTAATTATGTTTTATGTTTAGCAAAATATGGATAATGTTTAATTGGTGGTCTCCTTTTCTGTATTATTTCAGCCTAAGTCCATATTCATACCACAGGAAACTCATTCTACCGAGGATGATAATCAAGGAACAATCAAGAGATGCCCCATGTCAGAGAGCCCAGCAAAACCATCCCAGGTCCCACCTAGACCACCACCTCCCAGATTACCTCCACAAAAGCCTGTTGCTTTAGGTAATGGGGAAGAGAGGCTAAAATAAGTGTGTTACCAGGTTTTCAGGTGTGAAAAAAATGGAGGGAATCTTTCTTTTAAGATCAATATATAAAATTCCTTTGAGGAGAGAAGAAGGAAGACAATGTCTATAGAGATGTTTTCTGCTTTTTGCCTTTAGTTTGAAGTATATTTATGACAGGATTACCTATGACCCAGTCTGGAATATATCGCCCCTTGTTTCTCATTTCATATCTAGCCTTCCCTTTTTTGGAGAATTATTTATGCCCAGTTCAACATTTATCTATAGTTTGGCAACAGGAGAAATTAAACTCTGAACAAAGAAAATGTGTTTTGGTTCTAGGGTGCTTCTGTTTTAGAAAAACAAGAGGGTACTTTGTCTAACTCCTTTATTTCATTTAATCATTTGAAAAATAATTGTCACTATTTGCTAAGTATTTGTCTGCAAATTAATACTAGAGGATGCTGTTTTAATGTAAAGTTTCTTGTGTATTATGCAGAAGAAGCAATTTAAAAAAGAGCAACGAAAGTTTCTTGGATAATATACTATATAAATTGTTCCTTTCCTGGAAGTATTTATGTATTCAGTGTTTCTGTTTTGTCTTTTTAACACAAATATATGTACTTAGATACCACTTGAATTTAAATTTGCCTTTATGAAAGAAAAAGAGATATAAGTAGAAGAACATATATGTAATTACAACTCCTTTAATACTAAACATTCTGATGAAGTGATCCCTTATGAAGGCGAAACTGTCGCAGAGATGATATTTTTCTTTTCTACTTGATAATTTCTGAATGAAAAATCTTTGTGAGAATTAATTTTTTTAATATATTTAAACATCTTATTGAAGGAAATGGAGTGAGCTCCTTCCAGTTAAATGGTGAACGAGATGGTTCATTATATCAACAACAGAATGAACATAGAGGCACAAACCTTTCAAGAAAAGAAAAGAAAGATGTACCAGTAGGTATTTATTTATATTCATAAGGTCTACTTGTACTTTTTTCCTTTTTCACTATTAGATTAGTTTTATAATTTTAATTCTATAGCAATTGTGTATTTTACAATTAGTGTATTGGTATTTTAGTGTATTATAGTGATAACAGATTGTTTAAATCTTGAAAAAAAGTAACTTTAATATGGCAGATTTGAATGATGGCTTTCTGTTCAAATCACTTAAGCCAGTTTGATCCATAGTGTATTATGAAATGTGACCTGAATACAGGTAAACAGTATTCCCGTGATTGTTCAGAAAACAACTATAGTTATTCTCATTAATGAGAACTGATTCTTAAAAGTTCCTTTTGCAATCTCAAGAAGTTGAGGAAAGAAGGACATGGGCAGATAACAAAGCTATAGCTTCTACCCTAGGATAAATGTCTAACTGTAGATTTTGCAATTTCTGATATTACTACTATTACTCAGAATAGCTAACAGAGGAGGAAAAATTAAGATTATTTTTTAGTATGTAAAAAATATCACTTCAAGAAAGATGAAATGAGCCACAGCAGCTCTTTCTGTTGCAGTTGTTAGATAATACACTATGACATAAATACTGAAACATAAATAACATTTATCAAGCGATTTAAAAAGTTTTAGCATTTGTAAAGAATTTTCTCATCAGAAGACATTTATCTGTCATCATAGAACTTAAAAAAACAAAATATTCTTAAAATCCCAATTCAGCAGATGCCAATGGAGATCATGAGATGAGACAATATTTTTGAAGTTTTTGTGTATATTTGTATACTTGTGTGTATTTGTTGTGAGTTTTATGGACATTAATAGTACATTTAATATGTTTATATGCATGATAGTTATGGTTTTGCACAATAAGCATTGTTAAAGGCTCTTGTACCATATCTGTTCAACTGTTTTTATAAGATTTTACTATAGAATATGACACACTGTTTTTTATAATTCAGTTAAGGCATTTGACTGGTGCTATCCATGGTAATTTTTGAAATTTATGACATTTTTAACTAAAGTATAAAATGTACTTCAGAAGTGGGTGTTATGAAGTCTGTTCAACTGAGCAGTAGTGCCTTTTTCCTTTCATCAGTTTAAATTTTAGCAGTGCTGCTAATGTAGTAGTACAAAAATTCAGCTTAATGACTCCAACACAGTATAATAACCTTTGAGAGATACATGTTCTTTTATGTACTCATGTTTGTTTTTTTAAGATTTTTATTGGGGAAGGGGAACAGGACTTTATTGGGGAACAGTGTGTACTTCCAGGACTTTTTTTTTTTCCAAGTCAAGTTGTCCTTTCAATCTTAGTTGTGGAGGGTGCCGTTCTGCTTCAAGTTATTGTCCTTTCAGTCTTAGTTGTGGAAGGCAGCTCAGCTCCAGTCCAGTTGCCATTGCTGGTTGCAGGGGGTTCAGCCCACCATCCCTTCCGGGAGTCGAACCGGCAACCTTGTGGTTGAGAGCCCACTGGCCCATGTAGCAATCGAACGGGCAGCCTTTGGAGTTAGGAGCATGGAGCTCTAACCGCCTGAGCCACCGGGCCGGCCCCTATGTACTCATTTTTAATTCACTTCTTCTATTACCTTGATTCACTAGGATAAGGAACTACTAGTTAAACTAACAGTCTTAATAATTCTGAAAAAAATATGTCCATGACTGTACCATAGGATAAACAGTATTCATGATATACTGAAACATGATTACAGTTTGTGCAGCTTCTTGAACTTATTTAAGCCAATTCTATCAATACTTAAATTAAATCTAAGTTATAATATTCAGAACTCCTTAATTAAAAATGAGTTTTTTCTAAAATGGATGATAGAAGATAATTTAAGAACATAAATATAAAAAGTACATAAATTATTTGCCAAATGGAAAAAATTATCAGAGATTGGTGACAATAGGCAGTACCTCCTCATTAACATATTTACAAAGTAAATTTAATATAGTCAATTTTAGAAATGTCTAACAGTTACTCATATAAGTAGTACTACACAGAATATTTGTATTACGTATATGAAATCAATCAACAGTAGCATTTTAGTTATTTTGTTACATCGTTTAAATAATTCTGATTTATATCAGATGGAAAAAATTACAACATTTCTTTAAAAGTTGTTATTAAGATTAACCTCGAAAGAAATCTAGACTTTCATGAAGTTTGTATTTACAATATAATCTCTCCCAAGTAGATTCCTTCTCTGGGTAACAAATCATATATCCCAGAAATGTAGCTCTTTAGAAAAATATCTGGTATTCTTGAGAATATTGTAGATAAGCAAATAATGTTGTTTTTGCTGTCCTTCAATTATCAGTATACCCTCACAAATGATTATTTAAATCCATCAAAATTTAAAATTCAGTTGATAAAATACATTTTAAACAAGGTCTGTAATCTGCAGACTAAAACACATTTGTAATATGAGTAACAAATAAAATATTTAAATCTAGATTACGTAAAGAACTCCAACAAATAGATAAGAAAATGATAACTCAGTAAAAATGAAAAAAACAGTTCACAGAAGATAGCAATAAATGTGTTTCTTAAAAAAGATTTTCAACCGTCCTAGCAATCAGAGGCATTCAAATTAATGAAAAAACATTTTTTTACTTATCAGGACTTTCATATGTTGCTGATGGGTGTGATGTGATGTGGGCACTCTGAAAGACATTTTGGCAGTCAGTATCCCTAAAATGTTCCAGTAGTTTCACTTCTCACAGTATACCTCAAAAAACCATTCACACGTTACATAGTAGGGTATACTCAACGGTGATCATTTCTGCATTGTTGTTACAGTAAAAAAAATGAAAATAACCTACATATCCAATAACAATTAGGGAATAAAGTGTGTTATATTGTGCTATAGTTAAAACAAATGAACCAGATCTGTATGTTCTGATATGAAATGTTGTCCAAGACCCAATATTAAGGTGAAGAACAAGTTGCTTAATAATGCATAGCTATTGTTTTAAAAAACACACGCAAACACTATTTTCTGTGGAGACATGTATATATTAATAAATATATACTAAAAGGTCTGGAAGGATATACAAATACATGAGTCCGTATAATAGAGAAAGATTTGGAAGGATATGTACTAAACGCGTTTTTTGGGGGGTGACAGGTACTAGGATTAAGTAGACTCTGCAAGGGGGTTATAGGGAACTTCAGTCTTATCTGAAATGTCTTGTTTTACAAAAATAATATGTTTGTGTATTTTATTCTAATATGTGTGTTTGAAATACAATATTGTGATACCAAATAGCAACAAAAGAAGTGTAATTATTCATTTGCTCTTTTCTAGAAGCCTATTAGTAATGGTCTACCCCCAACACCTAAAGTCCATGTAAGTATAAATATCAAGTAGGTTAAGTTTTCAAATTAAATACGATTGCTCATATGTGTACCTTTAGTTAGAATATTTGCCTATTTGAAAGAACGTCCATTATTGAAAAAATGTATAAGATTGCTAATTATTAATTGATTATATCTGAAAAGTAGCTTTTGAAAATAAAATTACAATGTACATTTTAAAGCTCCTTTATTCCAAAATTTGTTAATATCTTCCTCACAGGTACTCTGGAAGAAATGTGAAAAAAGGACATGGATGTAATAATAGGAAGTACAAAATGTAGATGTGACATGTTTTTTCTAACATGTTTTCAGCTATCAGACCCAGAACTTTAGAACTAGAAGGAACATTTAAAGAGCATCTGACCCAAACTCTATTTTTTTCCATGAGTACAACTGAGACCCAAAAATCTCAGTCACCAAGATCACAAAGCTTTACCTAACTCTAACCAGACCTACAACTAGAACTTAGATGTCCTATATTATAGCCCATTAGGTGGTGTTTTTTGTTTGTTTGTTTGTTTTTAAAGACCACACTGTTTTTTTTAGGATTAAAATTATATTAACTCAATGTAATTCTAGGTTAGTATACATAGAACTACATTTTCACTGCTACAGATTATGTATAATTCAAAACCTGTGTAACACTACAAGATGTCTATCGTTTTTCTGGTTTTTAAACTCCCAATTCTACTTTTTAGCCTTTCTACTTTCTAACTCCAGTTTTTAATTAATACAGAGATCTAGACAATTATATTTTATTTTTCAAAATAAAAAAAATGTTTTGAGTGTAAAGAGATCTCAAGTCTAGCAGAGATATATAAACAATAGGGATGAAATGTCCTATTTGGCTAGAAGATAAAACTCTTACGTCAGGTATACAGTTCACAGGGAAGAGCTAGTAACTATGGAATGCCAGATAGGATTAATATACAAGTCAGCTTAAGGTCAGGACTGGTTTGTTCTATACCTCATTTTGTCATTGGGATTTTTAGGGGGTAAGCAGTACCTTAACATACGAATTTTGGTTGCTATCTTAAAGGATAATTATTAGGATTAGTAAAGTGATACAATTTCTTCCCTATACCATAAAAACATTTTTTATCCATCTCCTACCACCTGATTCTATTGCCAGGCCATTATTTTCTTTCCCTTTCCTTTCCTTTCCTTTCCCTTTCCTTTCCTTCCTGACCTCCCTCCCTCCGTCCTTCCCTCCCTCCCTCTCTCCCTCCATCCTTTTTTCCCTCCCTTCCTTCCTTCCTTCCTTTCTTTTTTGGGAGGGTACTAAAATCCTTTAAATACTGGTTGGTAGGTTCCTGTGAGTAAAAAGGAAATCTTAAGATTTATTTTTATGTTAATCAACTAGTGATATGTTCTCTCAGAGTATTATTTCAACGTTTGTGAAGGACATTACTGCTATAAAGTGATGCACAATGCTGTTCTTCTAACCAAATATTTTTGTATTCTTTCCCCCAAGTTGTTGGTAGTAAAAGTGATTAAATGAGTAAGCTTTCTTCTATTTGTTTATTCCACCCTGCACAATAATTTCAAAGTTAACATTTTATTCTTTGAAGATCAAAAAAAGATCAAATGAGTGATACTGGATTTCATTATAAAATGTTTATTATCTGAAAGATTTGTAAATGGGTTTGATAAATAAATATTAACATCAAAGAATAAAGCTTTCTATTGACTCCTACCAGGGAAAATAGTCAGATTTCTCAATTTAAAAAAAGTGGGTCTGTGTGTTTTGAGATTGATGTACATATATGAATTTTCAATCAACCATATGTCTTTATAATATTAAATTTAATGATAAATACCATTTTCAGGCTCATGAAACCAAATAAGAAAATTTTTTACCTTTGTAGAGATTACGATTTCCTTCTTACCAGGGAATATTATATTGCTCTTGATGTAGGACATCTAAGTAATTGTAAACAAATTATTGTGCAGAATTGGTTGCTCTTACTGCTTTATTTGAGAAGATAGGAAAAATAAAATGACTCTGTAAAGTAAAATCTTCTATTAGTCGATAATCACTGTTGTTCTTGGAACCTTTGTAGTACCACTGTAAGGCAAATGACTATGGCTTAGTATACTTACTTGGTTATTCTTTGTGTTATCAGATGGGTGCATGCTTTTCAAAGGTTTTTAATGGATGTCCCTTGAAAATTCACTGTGCAACTTCATGGATAAACCCAGATACTAGAGGTAGTACTATATGTTTTTATGTTGTCTTTCTAATTATTTTTTAAACTGAGGCTATGAAACATTTGATTTTATTCAGTTTCTGAATCTTTCTGAAAAAGTTTTTGTTATAATTTTTTAAAAATTTAAGGTAAACGTTTCTCTGTTATTAGCAGTGTTTGAGGTGTGACACGTGACATTAAAATTTCACTCTTTAGTCACCATATGAATGTAATGAAACCATATACTTTATGCTCCCCTAATTTCCTCCAGAAAGTTTCTGCTGGTGCCGCTCAATCACTCACTGTCTTTGTGTTATAGACACAGCCATTGCTAAAGGAATTTAACTACCAAGGATTCAGGATCTAGTGACCACTTTAGAGGATCTCTCACCTTAAAAGGTCACGATAAGAATAGTTGTCATTAGGCACTGACTAAAGACTGCATCCTCTCACTATAGATGTATATCTTAATGTCTGTCTATATAAGATATACATAGAGATAGATACAAACATACACACGTGTTCTCTCCAAATCTTAAAAATCCAAGGTGAGGTACTTTTGTTTCACACGTAGGGAAAATGACAGAGAGGTTCACAGCCACTCAGTGGTAGAGCTGCAGTTTGAAGGCAGTTCAGTCTGTCTGACCACAAAGCCTGTGCTTTTAATCTACCAGTTCTAATTCTGAACACGGGGTGAAATGCTCTTGGCATTCTACGTTGTTCTCAGCATACTTCAGTTTAGTCTGGAAAAGTTCTTATATTATCATAAAAACAGATCAAACAGGACCATGGCCAAACTTCTGATATCTTCTAGAAGATATTTAGTATCATAGCAGGTATCCAAGTTTTAGTTAACTTTTTGAAGAGGCACTAGTTAGATCCTCTTTTTTTTTTATATTTATGCTTATAATAATAGCCCATTTACAAAAATTTTTAAATCTGTATCAGCTATTCTTCATTTACATTCTGTATATCAGTTGCGCATGATCTTCTCTTAAAGGAATTTTAGAAAAGGAGCTGCAGATTCTCTGCCAGTCCTTATCACCCACTGATGAGTGAGAAGTCCTAGCTTGTCACTCTTTACAGCTTTGAGGGTAATATTTACATATAACTCAATTTATTAAGCTAGCGTGTCTAACCACTTATTTGCATTAAAATAAAAAATACTTAATTTTAGACTACATAAATCCTTTTAAAAAGTTTTATATGTATCTCAAAATCAATGGATTACTTTTGACATTTTAGATCAGTACTTGATATTTGGTGCCGAAGAAGGGATTTATACCTTGAATCTTAATGAACTTCATGAAACATCAATGGAACAGGTAAATTATTTTGTATTTTCTTTGTTTTTAGTTTTTAAGTTATTATATACATACATACTGACGAGAAATAAGTTTTAATTCTGTGATTTGCTGCCCCTTTTATTCATAAAACCTTCATAGAACATGTTTTATTTACCAGATTTTTAAGACAAATTCACAAGACTAGTTCTTACCTTTGCAGAGCTCATGATCTAATAGAGAAAAATGAAAAAAAAAAAAAAAGACACATAAACCAGTAACTGCAACACTCAGGGTTGGGTGTCACACTAGAAATGAATACAAGGTATAGGCCAGAGGCAGAAGTCGCTACTGTAGCACCTCCTGTGGGGAAATGAGGAGAGACGCTTGAAATGGACTGTAAATGTCGATGAGTGGAAGTTTACCAGACAGACAGAGGATAAAATGAAGGCATATAGTTGTAACACAGCATGGGGAACCATGAATGGACAATTTGAGTAAAATGTACGAGGTGTGATCAAATAATATGGTGAATATTTAAATAAATTAAAAAACTTGTTACGGTAAAAGAAACATTGCCATTAATCCCCCTCAAAATACTCCCCCTCACTTTGAACACACTTATCCCATCGTTCTTGCCATTTTCTGAAGCAGTTCTGGAAGTCCTCTTTCATGAGTGTCTTTAGTTGCGCTGTCGTGGCTGCTTCAATGTCCAGAATCTATTCAAAACGTTTACCTTTCACGGTCATTTTGACTTTGGGGAAGAGCCAGAAGTCGCATGGTGCCAGATCCAGTGAATAAGGTGGATGAGGACACACTGTAATATTTTTAGTTGATAGAAATTGCTGTACCAGAAGCAATGTGTGACATGGAGGCTTTCTGTTGTGATCACAAAATATGGTGAATGCTGCTGCCAAGTTCCATCCAGTGGAAAGTCAGAGATCTTCAGTACGGGAAGTTGCACATCGAACTTTAGTAACAGTGTGTGACAAGTTTCAACTTGTTTGGTGCAGTCAGCTGGGTGTGAGCTATGGTTGAGAGAAGGTGTGTTTTAAAGTGTGTGGTAAGTCATCCTCCATGATGAAAACGCTTCGTGTCACACATCACTTCTGGTACGGCAGTTTCTGTCAAATAAAAACATTACAGTGTGCCTTCATCTACCTTATTCACTGGATACGGCACCATGTGACTTCTGGCTCTTCCCCAAAGTCAAAATGACCATGAAAGGTAAACGTTCTGAATTGATTCACGACATTGAGGCAGCCATGACAGTGCAAATAAAGACATTCGCGAAAGAGGACTTCCAGAGCTCCTTCAGAAAGTAGCAAGAATGATGGCATAAATGTGTTTGAAGTGAGGAGGAGTATTTTGAGGGGGATTAATGGCAATGTGACTTTTACTATAATAAGTTTTATGTTCTTTTTAATTTAAACATTCACTGTATTTTTTTGATCACACCTCATAGAATGAGTGTAGAATAGTAACAATAAATGGAAATGTTTGGGTAGGCAGGTATCAAACTCCAGCTTTGTGTACCATGCTGATAATTAGATCTATTTTAGAAATATCTGTTCACAGTGTGGTGAGAATTGAGACTAGAGAGTATGGTTAAAGGGTAAAGAAGTGTTGAGTCAGTAGAGAGGACAAAGAGGGAAAAAATGAGATTTGGAATTGTATTGGCATTTTTGATTGTCAAAATGACTAGGCGAAGCTTTTGACACTTAGTACCCAGAGGTCAGGAACACTAAACAGCCTACAAAAATGGTCATAATGATATTAATAGCTAATATCCATACAAAGCTTACTGTGTGCTAGGCACTATTTTTAAGTGCTTTACATATATCAACTTATTTAATCTTCACAAGTCTCAGAACAATATTATTCTCATTTCAGATGAGATATCTGAAGCACAGAAAGGATTAGTAGAGTGAAGCGGCTGAAAAATTCATAAGAGCTAGGGAAAAAAGGATCTTGTTGTTTATAATAGTGAATAACGAATTCAAAGATGGTAATATTTTTCTTGGACATAATAAGATAGCTAAAAATCATACTAGTGGTAACAATATTAATTGTAAAGAACAAGACCAACTGCATGCATAAGTGGATAAGCATTCATCAACCTAACTGAAGGGACTGTCACCTGGAGGCCTCCATCAACTCCCCTCAACCCCAGTCTGCAATAAGTCCCCTTCTTAGGTGCTTCAGCGTTTGAAATTGCACTGTTAGAGTAATATTATCTTAGCTAAACATGCCCTTCAAGGCGAAATATTTTGCCTCCCAGAAGAAGCCACATTTTTCAAAATTAAAAACTATATTGCAGATGCCACATCTTAACTTGTTTGGGGAAATTAAGTATTTTATGTGAGTGTATTTTGCAAATAAATGAAACAATCAGGTTTTATTTAAAATAGATTTTACTTTGTTCTCTCCTTGTATTATTGCCTTTTCTAATTATCAGGGCCATCACTGTGACTTTGTGCTTTAATATAGTACTGTCTGTTGAGGCCTTGATATGTTTCATTTATTTCTTCTTTCTCTCCATTCCCTACTCTCATCCCAGTTTATTTTGGAGTAACCTCGTAGGAATTGCCAGAGCAAACCCAGCAGCCAAGTTTGTTAAATCAGAATGCTTAATTATATTTATCAGTGGTTCTCAAATTTCAGTATGCATCAGAATTGCATAGAGTACCAGTTAAAACATAGATTGCTGGGCTTACCTTCAGAACGTCTGCTTTAGTAAGTCTGGCTAAGGTTTAAGAATTTGCATTTCTAACATACCCAGGTGATGCTGGTGCAAGGATGACATAGAGAACCCTTGATATTCATCATGAAATGTCTTAATGAGAGCAGTTTTTTCCCTTCCTTCAAAGTATATGGACTGTGTTCCATTAAATTCTCTTTTCTTTGCCTTAAATACTAATCACTTCAAGCTTCCAGAGGTTCCTCTCAGTGCTAATCTGTGCTAGATTACAGTAATGAATTCCGTGTGTGTGTGTGTGTGTGTGTGTGTATTCATTATGATAAGTTTTTATCATATTCTCAGACATTTTTTCCTCCATACTTAGTGTTTCCATATTGTATGTTCCACTACACTATGATCACTTTTTCTATCTCTTCTGCTCCAAAAGCCATGCATGTCTGTATATTCCTAGATTAGAACATTTTGTGGGAAGTACACAGGAGAGTCTAACCCCAGAACCAAAGTAAAGGAATAGACATTGTTTGAAAATGTGCTATTCCTGCAAAGTTTGGGATTACACAGTCCTTACCATAAAAGAGACTCAGGCTAATCATACCAAGTTGAGATTTAGATAATGAAATTACAGAGCTAATTTATTTTTTCCCCTCCCTCATAAATGTGTATGTATGTATATCATCTTGTTTTAAATGCCTTATAAAATGAATTTCTTTAGAAAACACTTCTTTTTTAAGAACTGTATTGATATGATAGCTTAGGTTAATATACATTGCAGTTATCTATTATTTTTTTATAAACTTTGTGCCTTTTTTTAATCAGCTATTCCCCCGAAGGTGTACATGGTTGTATGTAATGAACAATTGCTTACTATCAATATCTGGTAAGTCTTTTTGTTTTTAAATACTTTACAATTGTTCCTATTTATATTATTAGCTTTTATGTCATATTTATTTTTCTCAACAGGTAAAGCTTCTCAGCTTTATTCCCATAATTTACCAGGGCTTTTTGATTACGCAAGACAAATGCAAAAGTTACCTGTTGCTATTCCAGCACACAAACTCCCTGACAGAATACTACCAAGGTAACTACATTTAAATATGTTTTCATCCTTAGACATATGTTAATTCATTCTAATAAATATACTACAGAATTTGAAAAAGCTTCCAATATGGGTTAGTAGAAACCATGTGAAATAAAAAAAATGTAAGAAGTAATATATTTTCACAAGTATTTATCACATTATCCTAAAATTGTTCTATGTCATATTTACCAGTTATACCAAACATTTTCTTTCTGAATTTTTATTCTGGTTTTCTAGAAGGTTATAACTAATTTTTTTCTGTAATCTGATGGTAATTTTACATCACATATAGTGCTTTTGACACATCTGTTATTTTGAATAAAATGAATTTTTCTGAAAGTACAGTTTCTAAACTTGGAAAATCAAGATGATTTATTAAAGGTGTTTTTAAGTTACAACAAAATTACTTAGAAATTTAGGGTTTTGCTTTTCTATTTGCAGGGATTTTTTAATTACACTCTTCTTTTGGGTTATTATATTAGACCTTATTTATTGACTAAAAGGTCTTCTGAGTCTGGTATACATTGTATTTTACAAAAACTTTGTAATATAGCCATTCTTCCTTTACAATATGATTTGTAAAGCAACTAATGTAGAACCTTGGCTTTCAAATACCTTGAAAGTCTATTGTTCTCAGTTGCTGAGTTTACACGATAGCTAAAATTTGCCCCTTTGTGCACAAAAACTTGTTAAAAATTAACCTTTTTGGTGAAAATTATTTTAAAATACACCACATGCTTTTCTGTCTTCTTAAAGTACATTAATTGAGCTTAATTAGGTCTTTTTATGATGACTCAGTTGCGATTATAAACTTGATTATTATACTTGTACTATAATATCTGTAGTTGGAGTTAGGGTATTGCTCCCATAGCTAGACCCAGGAACAGAGTTGGGGAGTTTCTTTCTTCTCATATAGTTCATACGCCCCTCTTTTTCTCGCAGCTGCCACTTTTTGCTGTTGTTTTTCTGCCTACTTACTGCACATCTCCATCCAACTTCCTAACTTGATAATCCTAAATTACTGTGGGTGTGTGAACTGACCATCAAGCTTTAGAAGTATATATAAGGAACAAGTAAAGAGCCCCTGAGGAATTTAAGGCATGTAAACTTTAATGCATACAGTTTTGTCAGAATAGAGACCTTTGTGTTCAGTTCTTCAAAATTTTACTGAATATATCAAATGTGCAGAAAGTATCCTAGTATATAGCTGAGACAAAATTGGATACGGTATTACCTCTTCCTTTAAAGAATTTGCGTTCAGTAAGATTTTACCTCAGCTATTTTTTTAAAGAATTATTTTACCTCTAAGCTATTATTTGAGGTTATTTTGTTGTAGTCAGTCTTTAGTGTTAGTAGCACTCACCAGTGTGTCCTTCCCACTTTCTTCATTTTCATTATCTAGAAATCAATCACTGTAAAATCTACTCTTCATTCTCTCGTTTATTGGCAGGAAATCTGAAAACCTTTTTTGCATGCTTATATTTTATATATGTATTAGTACCATTTCTTCTCCATATAGTTAGCACAAATTAAGCTTCCTTTGAGCATTATATAATGCTTCATGGTTCTCATTATAAATATAGGTACTTGTTGTACCATATTATGTGTGTTTTTTAATAAAGCATAACTTTGGAGTCCAGGTAGACTTGAATTTAAATCCTGCATCGTTCACTTACTAGGTCCTTGGATAATAAATTATACAACCTCTCCAACATTTCATTTGTAAAATAGAACCAATCTACCCATCTTGCAGAGTTGTTTTGAAAATAATAAATTATGTATGTAAAGTATCTATCATGTTTTCTAGCACCTAGTAGGCTCCCAATAAATAAACCTATTGTCATTATTAGGCATGGTAAATTGATCTGTGTTTGTAGTGTACCCTAAAATATCCTCCATTAAATATATTGAGAATGTTAGTTAACTCAGGATTCCCGTTAATTGGGTGCTGTTAAAATAAATTTTATTGTCTTTTTATAAAATCACGACTAAAATTAAGATAGGTTTGTAGGTCGCTGAGAAAATGATAAGTTTTTATGACATTTCAGTATGCTGCCCACAATTCAATTTTGAATAGTTTTATTATTAACTCAAAGCTATACTTAGTAGTTGATTTTTTTTTTCTTGTCATGCAGTATTCTTTATGATCTTTCAGAACCCGACAGTCAGTTAATCCTCCTGGGTTTTGACCAGTGCAGTAACCTAACCCCTTAGTTAACCTTGAGAGCCAGAGGACGAGTTCACAGGTGTGGACCAGGAACATTAAACTTGTTGCCAGTGGAAAAATGTATCAGGAGCTTCGTTCAGATTTTTAAAAACTCTAAAAAGCACTTTGGTTGAGCAGTTTGCTTAAGGGTGTTGGGAATTTTTGTTTGGCTTTACGCTGTATGAATTCCAACATATATGAAAGGGGCATTTTTATAATTATTAATCTAATTTATGATTGATAAATTAGATTATTTAATAAGTGTAAAACTTCTCAGTAGTGTTAGTCAAATGGAACAATAAGGTGCTTTAGCCAGAAATTTGAAATCCAGATATCTAGATTGCCACTGTAGCCGTGAGATACCTCAGCATCTAATTTCTGTATCATTGTTTAGGTGCCATCATATAAAAAAAACAAAACTTGTAATTCAAACAGATGAATACTTAGAAGTAGTAACAATTTATCTTGCAAACTCAGCATACTCTTCAATTAAACTGATCGAGAATCATAAAGATAGATTTTTTCCCCCAAGTTGAAACACTAACGGACATTGCAGTCAGACAGACAGGGACACTAGGTTGGAGTTCTTTTTCCCTAACTTGCTAACTGTGTGACCTTGAGGAAATTACTAAATCTAAGCCTCAGATTTCTATGCCATGATCTACCTCATGGCATTACCAAAGGGACTAATGACCCAAAATATGTGAAATCCAAGGCATATAGTAAGGGCAGACATACTAAAAATTAAAATTACAATACCTCATATGCTTGGTTATAATAACCACATGCTTGGTTATTACTCAACTGTCAATTGTACAGTGACAAGAACTTCCATCAAGAAGTTTTCTGAGCTTGTTTGGGATGATATTCAGTATTACCTGCATGCTCAACAGTTTCGTTACCAGCAAAGCACAACTCTGATCTTTTAAATTAAAAAAGACCTATGCAGAGCGTTGACATCTAATCTGGGGCATATTTACACATTTAAAAGAAGTTTAAATGTAGGCACCTTAGCGTTTTTGTTGTATTAACTTTCATTATAAAAAAAAGCATTTGAATATATGTGATTTTTTTAAAAATTGTAGTTAAAAACTAATTTTAAATGGATTTTTACATAATTAAATTTGAATTAGATGTTTGCAGATCTCCTAAAGCACCTTTGCAGAAAATCTATCTCCCACTTTCCTGAGCAGAGAAATAAAAATGCCTAAATAAAAAGTTCTTATACATTGTTTTAGTGGGAAGACAACTTTTTATGTAGCTTAAATTTATATGTGCTAAAAATATCTCTTCCCAGTTTGTGACTTTTTTCACTTTCTCAATGGTATCGTTTGGTAAACTATAGTTACTAACGCATTCACCAGATTCGTTCACCAAGTTGAATGCCACCTGTAGCTTGAGGTAGTAGGGATGCATCAATGGGGGAAAAATACTGATTAAAGTTTATCAGTATTTTTCTGTATAATTTGTTCTTTTTCCATTTTTAAAGAAATCCCAAGGTCATATTTTTCTACAATCTAAATATTTTATAGTTTGCTTTTCATATTTAAATTCTTAATCCATTTGTAATTGATGGGGGGGATGAGAAAGGGTTCCAGTTTATTCTTAATAGATGATGTATTATGTCAGAACATCCTTTCTCCACTGATCTGTGACCGTTCCATTAACATATACTCACTTTACCTACATGTATTATATATTCATTTTCATTTACATTTAGGAAATTTGCTGTGTCAGCCAAAATCCCTGAAACTAAGTGGTGTCAGAAATGTTGTGTTGGTAAGTAAACTGCCCAATAACGTGACTCTCCTTCTTTGCACAGTGGATAAGAAAATGCTATGAGGCTCATTTTTAAATCGCGTAGAATAGTACTATTCCAGGGCATTCTGCCAGTAATAGCTTTATCCCCCTTAAGTAAAATAAATGTCTTGACCATTCTATCTCCATGTGAACTAAACTTAGTATAGTACATTGCGCATAACAGTTGTTTTACAAATAATTTATTGAGTGGATAAATGGAGCAAGTAGGGTGAGTTTTTTTTTTATTACAGCACTTCTATCACACCCTGTTCTCCAAGGGACCTGTTACTTAGTCACCATTCTGCTTAGTAATGGCTTATGAGACTACATTTATTTATTCAGCATGTATTTTAACATGTGAAACCTTATGCGTGGGATGTAAAGGTTAGGAGCCTCCCTGTTCACCTGCCACTAGCCTAAATTCCTGCCTCACTCACCCCCATAACAACTAGCTGTTTTATTTGCATATAGCAGAAACAAAAAATAGTTTCCTTCCCTTAAAAAACTCTATGGCAATTCAGTTTCATTATTTGTAAATCTGTATTTTGAGATTTGATTAATGTCATGTTGTTATGACCGAAGCATTACTGTTTGAACCTTACTACCAAAAGCACCCTGAATCACATGTCCTTAAATATGCTACATAGCCTGTCAATTTGGCAACCTCTTCCCAAATCTACTTTGACCCTTCATTCAGGATCTGGCTGCCTCAGCTAATCTCCCTGCTACCTTAAGACCTTCTTTCCACCTCCAGTCCTATAACAACCAGCAATTTCATTTGTGCACACAAAGAAAAATCCTGCAAGAGATGAGGGACTTCCATGCTGTTTCCTGGAACAGTATTTCTTTTTCACCCTGAAGTCTAATTAAGAAATTGAACTGGCAGCTAGCTTTCATTTGTTTGGATTTTTTGAGCATGTAACTATTATTGTAAGGACTTTGTATTACAAGAGAACTTACTGTACTTTTTTGCCTTGACAGTGAGAAATCCTTACACAGGCCTTAAATACCTGTGTGGGGCGCTTCAGACTAGCATTGTTCTATTAGAATGGGTTGAACCAATGCAGAAATTCATGTTAATTAAGGTAAGCGTGAAAGTCAACCTAAGTCATTCCTAGTATAAAAGCTTAATTAAGTCCATTTTCCTATTCTTGAAAAACAACAACATTTTTCAGTTAATTCCCAAGTTAATTTAATGATTTTTGAATTATGTGGCCAGGATAGGGAAAATCTGCGCAGTTGTAAGAAACTCCATATACCTGAGAAAAATATTTGAAAGAGGCTAGAGAAATAGTTTGGGGATGTGGCAGTAGGACCTAGAAATAGTGTCTCAAATTATATATATATAGTCTGATAACCAAGAACAGGAAGTGCTGAGAGAGCGCCGAAATCTTTGAATATGTTCTCTGCTCGACTTGGTCCGTCACAACAGAAAAACAACCTGCAGGTTGGCGTTCAGCCTAATAGGACAAGGGATAATCATGATGGGGGAAATTATTTGTTTTGCTTATATGCCTCCCTATTAATTCGCCCACGCCTTTTCCCTTGGATGGTGTTTTGTGCCTGAGTTTCTTTAGAATCTTTAATTAATGAATATTCTTTAAAATATTTGATATTACTCAGCCATAACTTAAATTTTGAGGAAAAACTAACTTGAAATGGGTTAAGTACAGGCTTAGCCACACCAAGGAAATTCTAAATGAATTTTTAAAGCTGTTTTCTTTATTTTATATAAATTAAGTAGGATTATCAAGCATTTCACTTTGAATGCTGGTACTAAGCCTCGTTAGTCAGGGCCAGATTTCCTGGTACCATCCACCTGGAAAAGAGGAAACGTGGATGGGTAATTTTTAGGCTTCCCATGTCTTCAAAATCTTTTATTTCTTATTATTCTAAGATATTAGACTTACAGTACAATTCTACTTGTAGGTCTCCCGTAAGATTTCTTGCTCTTAGCACTTGGCTTAAATTCTCTCAGCTATAGTCCCTTACCTGCCTCCTTTCATCTTAACCCAACTCTCCTTTCTCTGTCTCTCTGCTTCAAGACTCTGTATGTTTTGTCTCTGGATTTGATTATTATTATTTTGATTAGTATTTAAGATGTTTCTATACTATAGCTCTTATCATAAGTGTTCAAAAACATTCTTATGCTTTTTATATTCTTCCTTCCACTTAATGACATTTCTGACAAAGTTTTTGCTTCACTAGACAACATTTTCATCAAAAATAAAAGTTATAAATTAAACACCTTCCCAACAACCAGTTTTGTACTTACTACAAACCAGGCATAATGCTCTTTAACTAGAGAGACAAAGATGAGTAAGATACAATCACTGTTCTCAAGGATCATCACCAATAGCAACTGGATTTAAAACTCTTACACAGGAATCCCCTTCTGTTAATGACTTACACACATTGCTTAGTTATTGGAAGCTAAGAAGAAATATTCAAAGGCTGTTGGTTTTCTTATTTGCTGACAGAAAAAATATTAAACAGAAGCATTGTTTTCTTTATGCGTTACTGCTGTTACCACATTTCAAAAAGAGTTATTTTAAATGTTTTAGCTTATTAAAAATGTGACAGATTTTATCCAAAGTATATCCCCAAGTAACTGGCAAGCTCCTAGAGAGAGGTTTAGAGAGTGTTGAAGAAGCAGTGTCCATACCTATGGGGTGGATGCCCTCCGCCAGGCACAGGGAGGGAAGGGATGTGGGGACATAGAGCTTCATCTTCCAGCCAGGAGGAGCACATTCTGTTTTCTAGCACTTAAGAACTAGTAGTTGTGGTAGCCCCATTTCATCTGTTTATTTTGTCTAGAATTTATTTTTGGGGGGGCCTTTACAATGAATTGCCAGATTAAAAAATAAATTCAGTTGCTTTGTTAAATACTAGAAGTATCCCTTTTGGAAATATAATGAAAACACAGCCCATTTATAAGAGCAATAAAAATATAAAATATATTTAGAGTGGACTTAATACAACATGCGTAATACCGTAAAACGTGAAAAGATAACTTTTTTATTGTCAAGAAGAACATTGCTAGCACCTCAGAACTCTCCATGGCACCTGCTGCTAGTTAGCTCCTTTATTTTTCGTTTTTACTATATAAGCATATACCCCTAAATGTTAGAATTAATTTTACCTGATTTTTTTAAACAGTATGTAAGTGGAATCATAAAACATATATTCATTTGCATCTGGCTTCTTTTGTGCAGCATTCTATTCGTGTAGTTGTTGGATATAGCTATAATTTGTTCATTTTCATTGCTCTATAATTCTTAGTATGAGCATGCCATAATCTTATCCATTCTATTTGGGTTCCTTCCAGCTTTTTGTTAATTCTCAACAATGCTGCTGTGAGCATTTTTACATATGTCTCCTATGCATGGGTGTAGTCATGTTCTCTCGAACATATAACTAGGAGTGTCATTGCAGGGTCCACATGAGTAAATAATATAATTAATCAGTGTGGCCATACCAATTTATACTCCCACCGTCAGAGTCTTAGCATTCGTTTGCTTCTCTATCAGTAAGCTTATTATTGTTCGTTTTAATTTTAGCCATTTTGTTGGGTATAGATAGTATCTCATGCTTTTATCCCTGATTATTAATGAAGTTAGTGTTTTCCTTCTATGTTCCCAGACTTTCAAAATATGAACTTATTTAGTCTTTTTGTAGCAATATAAAAATAATTTTAAAGTTATGTAAAATTAAAATGGTTGCATTGTATTAAGTTCATTTATTAAATAAAATCACTTGAGATATGGGGCTATATTTCTCTTATTTGTGTTTCTTTTCTGCCCGCACTTATAAGAGGAGTGTCTCTTGCTAATCAGCATTTCAGTTTTCTCATCCATGTTTGCTCAGTTGGAAAAGAAGGCAGAAGAGTATTATTGAAGCAGCGTCAAATTAGGAAACAGGAGACTCTGCCACAAAGGGCTAGGGGACTCTGGGCCAGTCACCCAGTTTCTGGGTCTCAGTTTTCATCTCTGAAAAGAGAGGGTTGGACATGTGATTTGTAAGTTGCCTTCCAGCCCTAATATCTTAAAATGATGTAATTTTTAACTTAAAAAATATTTACAGTGCTAAATGTACAATCTTCATAAAGATACTTCATAATTAGGACTTTTCTGCATACCCCAAGTTTCTGTGAGAAGAAGCAATCTTTTGTAGTAGAGATCTAGTTTACACATTTAATAAAACTAAAAATTCTTAATAGTGTTCTTGTGAAATTTTTTGGCTTTCGTTTTCCTTTTTTAATGTATTTTTGTTTCTTTCTCTAGCACATAGATTTCCCTATACCGTGTCCACTTAGAATGTTTGAAATGCTGGTAGTTCCTGAACAGGAGTACCCTTTAGTTTGTGTTGGTGTCAGTCGAGGGAGAGACTTCAACCAGGTGGTTCGATTTGAAACCGTCAATCCAAATTCTACCTCTTCGTGGTTTACAGAATCAGGTTTGTGATTTTGATTGAATTATAGACCAATACATGTACTGGATGTATAAGTAACAAGTTTTATACATGTCTCATTAGGCAAAAAAATGTCTTAGTGCATAAAAATCCAATCTTGAACAACTTATTAGACTGGAAAAAGGAAGATGACTTGCTTTAAGATAGCTCATTAGTTTGATACATTTAAAACATACCAGCAGTCTCCAAACTTGAGTGTGCATCAGAATCAACTGGAGGCTTATTAAAACACATTGTCGGCCCCACACCACGTTTTTCATTCAGTAGATCTAGAGTGGGGCCTGAGAATTTTGATTTTTGTAAGTTTCCAGGTGATGCGGATGATGTTGATATAAGGACCAAACTCTGAGAACCATATATATACACACACACACACACAAATCTCAGGCTAATAGAAAAGCTGACTTAAATAAAAGAAAAATTTTATGAAATATAGTTTATTTTTCCGAATAGTCTTTATAATTAATACACAGGTGCTATCCAGTAACTTGAAAGTTTTTTAATGATTTGTAATTAGGATACAAATTATAAGTATAGACAGCTGTTTCCAAAGTATTTGAGGGTTCTTGAAAATAATGCTTTAATATATTTCCTTAAAATTTGATCTGCATTGCTCAGTTGCATAGCAGATCCTTCCTTCATAGCTAGTATTATAGAAAATACTATTTCTAGTTGAGGAGCTCTTTACAAAAATTTGCTTATAGTTTGAAACCTTCAGTTGTGTTGTTGCAAACAGTACACATTGTCAAAAGTTGAGTTTCGTGGTAAATAAATCTGATTAAACTTTCACACTTAAAATAAAATGACCTTAAAGGGCTTTTTATTTTTATTTTTAAAGCACTGTGTTTGTTGTGAAACTCCTTTTGCTTTTTTTCTTTTTAAAAAATGTCATTGTACAGTGTTTTGCTATAAAACAGGCAATGGCTAGTTTAGAAGGCAATTTTTAAAGATATTCCAGTGACCCTTTGTCAGAATCTTTGGCTACTTAGGGAACAGTTAAGGAACCAATTTGACAATAATTATTGATTAGTCAGGAGTTTGTTGGAAGCCTGGTAGAGTGTTCACAAAAAGAAAAAGAAAATAAATTGAGAGACTGAGGTTCTTTGGCATTGAAAAAAAAATGATCACAATCACATTCCCAAAAGCCTAGAGACAATTACGGGTCTTGCTGTAGCCCAGGAAATTTGAAAGAGTTTTCCTTTAAGGACGTATTGTTGAAGGATAAATCCTACATCGCAGGCCCTTGGTAACCTTACCTGGCTTCTCTTTGCCCCCCCCCCCTACACCCCCCCCCCCCGCCCCTCAAATTCTCTGTACTATCTTTTCCCTTAAACATCCATCCTCCCTTTCAGACTTCTGCTTTCTAATCTCTTTCTCCCTATTTCACAGGAAGGGATTGTTGGTTGATTAATATTTTATTGTCAGTGAATTTTAGTTAATGTCTTAATTCTCCTAAGCATTATCATTGTAAATCCTTTTCTAATCGTTGGATGAAGGGCCTCATTTCCTGACAAGAATTTTGTAAGGCTGTGGGTATATCCTTCCAATAACTTTTGATTACATTCTCTGACTGTAATGAAATCCCTTTAAAGAGTGAGAGAGAAAGTATGGTTAGGGTTTTGCATCAGACGAAATGTAAGCCAGTGGTTTTCTAAACTCTGCTGTGCATTAGAATCCACCTGGACAGCTTTTAAAAATCCTGATACCTCAAGTCACACACACACTCAGTTAAATAACATCTGGGGGTGGCAGCTGGGCATTAAAGATCTCTAGATTATTCCAGTACTTGGAAATTAATTGTTAAAAGCAATTGATAAAACCTCGTTTTCCTGGCTTTCTACTTAGTAACCCTAGGCTGCCTTCTTGAACTGCCGTATCTTTGTTCAGATTCTTAATTTTCACCAAGTGTGTAAGAGCTACAAAGATATGATTGGTCTGATTTGCAGGATGCCTGTTCCATATTCTTCCAACCTTGGTTAGCTACAGAAGCACCAGGTCTAGATACATTTGAAAGTCTGAATTACAGCAGTCCTTGGATGTCCTAATATTCTAGATACTATCAGAAGTAGAAGAAAGGCAGGGTAGACAATAGATAAGACCCACTCTTCAGAAAAATACAAGTATAGAAGCAAAGGCCCATAGCTCAGCAATTTCAGTTTTGATGTTCAGACAAAGCTTGGAGTATCCTATCAAGTCATTTGAACATTTTCAGTTTGTAAGAACGTTTATATAGCATTATAATAAAAATAATGCCTCTTTGCATTTTCGTAGGACTTCATACTTCTTACAGTACTTTAATATTTTTAAACTCATTTGTACTCAAAATAATGTTTGACTCACTGATTCATTCATTTGATAAATATTTATTGCATGTGCTAGGCAGCGTCATATAATGATACACAGGGCACAGTCCCTGGCCTCCTCAGCTTAGAGTCAGAAATTAGTCATAACAATACAGAAGATTGGACTTCTAATTGCACATATGAATAAAAATAATGACATCACCAATAGTAATGACTATAGCTAATACTCTGTTAAGCACTCACATAGTTTAGCTTTTACATCAGAGTTTGAACTCAAGCAGCCTGGCTCAACCACTGTATACATATAGCTAAAAACTTGTATCCATTTCAAATTCAGTGATGTTCAGAATTATTGTTTTTTTAATGTCTTGTGCTCTGATACTACCTTTTTCTGTAAGTTTATTGAGTTTGTTTGTGTTACAGATACCCCACAGACAAGTGTTACTCATGTAACCCAGTTGGAGAGAGATACCATTCTTGTGTGCTTGGACTGTAAGTTTTTATTTATGTACATCTTATTTTAATAAGATTTCTTTTATCATAATTTTTAAGTGACTTTTTTTCTCTTTGTAGGTTGTATAAAAATCGTAAATCTCCAAGGAAGATTAAAATCTAGCAGAAAATTATCATCAGAACTCACCTTTGATTTCCAGATTGAATCAATAGGTAAGTCAAAGTTTTGTATGATTTACTTACGAGCTGCTTAAAATAATTTACCTGATAATTATCCAAAATTATAAAAATATAAGGACTCATTTTTAAAAAATATAGTATATAATGAATATAAGATCAATATCAGTCTTCGCTTTTACACAGTATCTAAAATAGCTTAGTAACTGTGATATAATCTAAATAATGTTATCTTCTTTACAGATTTGGCATTTTGAAAAGAAATAATTAAATACTATTTTTTGTAACATATTAAGTTATGAATTTCCATTTCCTCTAGATTCCTGTAGTTTTCCTATAAGTACTTTAAAATTTAGTACTTAGTATACTGTATTGTATTTGTGCTCTTATATTTGCTGATCAGAGGGTTTTAATTAGTATATGGAATTTCCTTCTTGCCATTCTTACATTTGTTTGACGAGTTTTTTCTGAAAAGGGATTTCTTAACAAAAATCATTCTAAAATGATTGTGTTCAGGAAAAATTAAGTAAAATGATCATATATGGGACAGTGCTAGGGAAAATGAATGACAAATTAATTCAGTATTTAACTATACACAATTCTTCTGGGGTCCTTTATAAATAATATAAAGATATTTGCATGTATATGTATATTTATATGTTGGCAGAGGGAAGGGCTAAGGATGGATAGTTCATTTGTCTTAATCCCAGTTTTGTTTTTACTCTTTCCTTCAACTAAAGCATCTCTCTCCCAGCAAACAAATATTGGTGTAATAAGAAGTCAGTTTTGAGGGACATCTGCTCAAGATGTTAAAATGGAATCCATGCTTTAAAACACAGGTCAAAATAGCGAGGGTCAATAAACAACATAAACAGAACAGAACCTCACGTAGTATGTAGGCCTGAAGCCAATAGACCTGTTGGGCTCCTTAGTGATAAAGAAGACTAAAGGCATCCTACAGGAGTTGGGGAACCAGAGCCAGGCCCATTGTGTGAGGTGCCTACTAATCAAGACTCTCCCTACCTAAGGCCTGGTGGTTTTGGAGGCAATTTTTGTCCACCCAAACAAGATTAGTACAGAAAACAAAATTATTCAATTTCATGAAAATAGATTTTTGTAATATCTAAATAAAATACTAGCAAATGAAAATTCATATAATCAAGTATTGGACTTTATCCCAGGAAAACAAGGATGGTTCAGCATCAGAAAGTTTATTTCTGTAATAATACAGCACATTAACGTTAAAAGCAAGAAGTCGTGTGAATCTTTAGTAGATGCACAGAAAACATTCAGTAAAATCCACATAATTCATGAATTAAAAAATAAAAAACTTAGCAAATTGGGAATACAAGTTTGCCTAGCAAAGCCAGGTAGAATATCATGTTTAATGGTCAAACTAATTCCCATTAAAGTAGAAAATGAGGTGCGGATTATTGCTGTCACATTTCAACATTGTCTTACTAGATAAGAAAAGGGAACTATGAGGATTAGAAAGAAAAAAGTAAAAGATCCTTTTTTGCGGATGGTATGGTTATCTACATAGAACATACAACTCTACACAACTCCTAGAACCAAGAAGAGAATTCAGAGTTGCTAGATAGGAGTAATACAATGAATAGCTTTCTGATATGTTAGTGAAATTCTGAATAGGAAAAAAAATCTAATTGACAATGGCAATAAAATATGTAGGAATAAATATAATAAAAACATTTAAGATGATTATCTAGGAAATTCCAAATTATTGTTTAAAAGCATAAAAGAAGATTTAAACTAAAGAACTACACCATGTCCATGGATAGAAAGACTGATTATGAGAAATGTCAATTCCTCACAAATAATCCACAAATTCAGTGCATTTACAATAAAAATCCCCAAAAGGTATTTTGTGCCACTTGATAATCTGACTTAAAATTCATGTGAAAGAGCCAAGGGCCAAGAATAGTAAAATAAATTTGGATAAGTACTTATCCTACTCAATATTGAAACTTACTATAAAGCTAAATAAAGTGATTAAGACAGTGTGGGATTAACACAAGGATAAATAAATAGAAGAGTGGAACAGAAAGGAAGGCTCAGAAATAGAACTACATGTAAATGGAAATTTATGTCATTACATGTCAGTGGGGAAATGATGCATACTATTTAACAAATGATGCTGGTATAATTGGTCATCTAGAGGAAACAAAATTTGATTTCTTGGTCATTGAATACACTCGCAAATATCTATTAAATATGTACATATAAAAAACAAAATTAAAAATTTTTAGAAGATACATCTATTTCTATGTATCTACCCTAGAGAATATTTTGCACATGTATTCAAAAAGAGGTACAAGAGTGTTTGTTACAGCATTCTAATTAGAACCATCATTTGATTCATCATACCAAATATATGGAAGTTGGAAACATTCAATATAAAGTTTACACTGATAATGCAAACTTACGTGGTAATAGTAAGAACATGCATGGGAATGATAAATACTAAATGTGTAGGAATAGTTTTCTTAGGGAGGAAAGAAAGGCTGGAATGGGACCAGAGGATGGGGTATGTAAGGATGCCTGCTGTATTTGTTTTTATTTAAAACAAAAAGCAAATAGGGAAGAATGTTAGGATTTGACAATTGAATGGTGGATACATGTTTTTTTTAATGCTATTCTCATGTTTTCCTATATGTTTGAAATATTTAAAAATATTGTCATTTTATCAGAACATTTCCATAACAAAGAGTTTCAGTGAATTTTATTTTTTCTTGCCAAAAGGATGAATAAGTTCTATATAGTGTTTTTTAAATTTCAAAGGTAAAGATGCCACATAAATAAGGAGTGAGTGACATTAATTGAAATGTTGCTATGCAAGATAGAGAGAGGGATGAAATGATGCTTATCAGTTGAACTTTTGTACTATTAACAGTAACTGAGCTGTTCTTGCCTGCTAGTTTGCTTACAAGACAGTGTGCTAGCTTTCTGGAAACATGGAATGCAAGGTAGAAGTTTTAGATCGAATGAGGTAAGTCATCTAAAAATTATGTCCATTAAATAGTCATAAAACATTATCAAATTTTATATCAAACAATTTTTGACTTTGGAAAATTCCTATTTGATACAAGGACTACTTGATTTGCTAACTTTATTAATATTTACTGTATCAAGTCTAGTGACAAAATTAATAGCACATACTTTATAGCCACCTTTCTCTTTCCATTCACTCAGACAATTTTAGTGCATATTTTATGTGCTTCCAGGTAATCACCCTTATATTCAGAACAGGAACTTGCTAATACTGCTAAAAGTGAACTATGATTTTCTTTCAACTTTCCCAGACCATCTCTGTGTCTTGAGGCACCTTTTCTGCTTTGTATTTCAGAAATAATGACCAATGCAGGCTATAAGTAAAGGGTTCTTCATTTCTCTTGAAGCCACCTTGCTTCCTATTTCTGTTACCTTTATTCACTTGACAATTATAAGATTCTTTTCCCCGTTCCCTTACCTTTTATTAACCTTTAGCATATATTTTCTGAGTCCTTCCTACCTTAATTTAACTCCAGGTCATGTGACATATTCAATTCAGTTCAACATTTACACCAGGAAGTGCTAGGATTATAAACATGAACAAGTCGTGCTACTTGTCCCCTGGAATGTTGTGGGAAAGTAAAATCATCAAAAATTCTTCTAGTTTCCCCAAGCTAGTCTCTATATAGGATAATTTTTACTTGAGCATTGGAGGGAAAGAAGAACTTTAGGTGCCTCTAGCATGAAAATGGCCCATTTATGTCCTAAAGTGTCATTCATTAAGCTGAGAGCGTTTCTTCTCATAAAGTAAACAATATAGTAGGGTGATGGTGAGTGTGACTTCCAGAGTCAAGACACCTGGGTTTAAGTCTCAGCTCTGCTCTTTAGTAACTGTGTGACCTTGGCCTATCACTTCTCTTTGCTTGTATTTTTTCATCTGTGAATTGAAGATAACAAAATAGTACTTACTTCATAGGGTCGTTAAGATTACATGAAAAGAAGCATGTAATGTGCTTGTCATAATGCCTGGCCTATAGTAAATATTCAAGAAAGGTCGCTGCTAATATGTTTCTAGTTGTAATTCCCACAAGAGGATGTCACTTCTCAGGAAGATATTTTAAAATCACCTGAGGGAATCGAGCAGGGAAGTAAGAACAGTCAATAGTTAATAAACACTAGGCTGAGAAAGAAAAGCACCATAGGCAGGATATAAGAGAATGGTTTTAAAAAAGAGAAAAACTTGCCCCCCAAAGTCATTTGAGGAGCTTTTCCAGACTACGAAGGTAGCCCCCTAACTGAATACAATCCCTCCAAAAGTGTTATGTCCTCCTAGTAAGCAAACCGCAAACTACCTTGAAGATCAGGTCTGAGGAGAGCATGTTGTAGCCTTCAGGTGCAAAGTTACCAAAGAAGTTAAGAATTACTGGTGTTTCCAGGAAAACTCATCATAGCAGTACTGACAGAATAAGTTTAGATTCAAAATAAAAAATGTTTCTTCAGCCTACCAAATTTTGGTGAGAAGTTACTGCCATTGTAATTTGAAATGGTTTGCAATCAGTAACCAATAAACAGTGGGTTGCTCTTTCTCCTGTAGACTTACTCTTAACTCCCCGACTGGTAATTGGTCACACTGAGGACTTCTTGGAGGACATGTGCCTTGGGAAAACATCATTTTGGGAGACTGGGGAAGAAATGGGAAAAAGAATGATCTATTTCGCACTTCCTTAGTTAGGCATTATACCCACTAATACTTGTAAGAACACTGCTAGATCCTACTCCAAGGTCAATATTTTTATCCCCTTTTGCAGAAGACAAAACCGTTTCCAACAAATTAACATACCTTGCATGGTGTCATAGCTAGTAAGTGGGAAAACGGGTTCAAACTCAAGTCATAAGTTTGTCTCAAACCACATTGCAGCCTTTTAAGTAAAAGGACCAGATCTAGGTGTCTTACTGAGATGAGGTACTAACCTTGCTATTATTCACATAACTGACAAAAAGTTTCTGATGAGTAAAATGAACTGGGTGCTTTGCTTTTAAATTTTTCCCTTGCTTTCTGTAATTTAACAAGTAAATGGTTTTCCTACATATTTTATGATTTATTTAAAACTAGACACATTTTTCCTAGACTAATAAATTGATGCACCAATATGCTAATTTAACAAAGGGATCTATTTCCCTTAACTCAGGGATCTATTTCAATCTTAGGAATGATCTTCCTTTTCCATAGAGTTATAAAATAAATCCCCATATAAAATGTTATGCCTTTAATTTCAGAAATTAAATGTATATTTTAATTGAACAGGTAACACAGGAAATTTCAGATAGCACAAGAATTTTCAGACTCCTTGGATCTGACAGGTATGGAGGGTGTTGTATTAAGTAAATAGTACTAAACATGGCATTCTATAAATTCAGCATGAAGTTGGTTTCTTTTTCAAGAGAATTGAAATTTATTCAGAAATATATTCAACATTATATTTTTCACACATTAAGAGTTCACGAGTCAGAAAGTTTTAAAGCCTGAGAATGTGCCTAACCTCTCAAGTAATAGGAATATGTAATTCTGTCAGTAATTGTTTTGTATTAAACATATTATCTAAAGTATTTATACCACAAGAAAGAAGAAGTACCATATGCTAATAAACAGGAACTTTTTGATTTTAGTGCCTAATAGGATTTGGGATTATACTCTGTTTTACTTTCTGATTCTTAAAATACAAATTGTTTTTAGAATTTACAGTAAGAATTAAGTTCCCCCAAATTATTCCTAATACAGGTTCTCCTCCCACCCGCATTCCAACTCCCACTCTTAGGACAACCCTGGCTTAGAGGTGGGAGGTGGTGGGCCGCAAAATTACTTCCCAGAGCTGGAACTGGCTCTTTAATCATAGTGATTTGCAAATGATTTCTGTCCACAAATCAAATAAGCAGAAATTGTAGAGGCATATAATGAAGAAGCAGTGGAAAATTTTTCTAACATTAGTTTTCAATAATAACTTTGTGTGTTTTTTTGTTTATTACTTTTAGGGTCGTGGTTTTGGAAAGTAGGCCAACTGATAATCCCACAGCAAATAGCAATTTATACATCCTCGCGGGTCATGAAAACAGTTACTGAGAAATGTGCTTTGACAATTAACTATAGAAAGAAAGAACACTACCGCTGCAACATTAATGGATGCTTGAAGCTGTACAAAAGCTGCAGTAACCTGGCTTCAGTTACTTGTAATTTATTGTGGCATGAGACAAGATGGGGAAAACTTTTGTTTTAAGTGGTATGGGTATATTTAGCATATTGAACCACACAAGTGCTTAATTCATTGTTAATGTAATCTTTGTACATATAGGCAGTATTTTTCTGTGAAACTTCATATTGCTGAAGACATACACTAAGAATTTATGTAGATAATGTACTTTTATGAGATGTAAAAGTGTCTTATCTGTACAGATGTAAATGTTGATGAAAAATGCAACTGGGGTTAATATTTTAAGAATTCTTTAGTATATTCTTGGGTGTGGCTATATTACAAAATGGGATGCTGGCAATGAAACAGTACATTTAACACTATTGTATTTTTATTATATGTAATTTAGTAATATGAATATAAATCTTGTAACTTTTAAAATTGTAATGGAGGCTGTAATCATTTTATAATCTTGTTTTTAATTTTAATGCAAGTACACTGGTGTTTATATTTGCACAAAGTATTGATATGTGATGTATTAAGTCACAAAAGGAAGCTGTGACATTGTCAATATGCATTTGGCTCCACAACATCTTTTTTAAATGTATTTGGATTGTTTTCTATGTGAAACAAGCCAATTAACCACCTGTTGTAGTAACTGGTCTTTTTATATTTAAGCAGAATTCTGTAAGATTGCTTGTCTGTGCTTAAAAACAATACCTTTGAAAAATTTTTAATCACAGAATAGTGGTACCATGATGTAATACTGCAGTTGTCTGAATTACAGTATGCACAAAGAATAAGTAAGCATTCTTAAAGAGTCCACACTAAACATTTCATATAATCACGTTGAAGAGCTATAACATTCCATGAAGTGAAGTGGTTCAAATTTCTGGTGGAATTGTTACTTTTGTTGGCCTTATTTTATGATCATTTTCATATTTCTTTTGATTTAGAGTATTAACACATGGCCAAAATAATTTAGTTACTACCTCATATAAACAATGTAATGGTTACTACACATCACAGGAACTTAGTTTTGGTTAAATTCATTTTTGATTGCTGTTTTTCCAATGGAATATGTGTATATATATACCAAGTTTTGGCAAAATGCACACTTTGGCTCTTTTTTGGTATATGTTCTTTATATTTTAATGTGAGTATATACACTAAGAACAAACTAAGTTGTGATTTATGGTCTTCATTTATGTTAATTGATAATGCTTTAAATATGTTCCTGATTGTACATAGTGTAAAATAAACATGTTTTTTAACATGCTGTTGTATAGTAGCTTCTCATCTGACTTAATTTATATATAGTAAAACTAAAATATATTGAAAAAATATTTTCAGTTCTGCATTAAATCCTTAAGTACCCATTCTGGTCCCTCAGATCATGATTGTTTTTGTTTTGTATTTTTATCTGTCATCTCAGTGTCATAAGACAATAATATCCCCACATTTGAGAAAAGGACATCTTTTATAGTGTTCAACTTCCTGATCAGGAAAATCACTTAAATATTCATAGTGTTTTGGTTCGAGCAGGTGTGAGCAAACTATATTCCTCAGCCTGTTCCTGCTCACCACCTGTTTTTGTAAATAAAGTCTTACTGGAACATACCACATATTCATTTACATGTTGTCTGTGGCTGCTTTGGCACAAAATGGCAGAGTGGAGAGGTTGCAAAAATACTGTATGGCCCATAAAGCCTAAAATATTTACAGTCTGACCCTTTATAGGAAAAGTTTGCCGACTCCTGGGTGAGGGAAAGGAAGGGAGACTTGAGGAATGCGGTTCTGGAGGTTAAAGAAGGGGAAGATTAGGATGGAAGAACTGGTCTGGGGGTAAAGAGGAACCATTTCTACTTGCCTGTTGTGATCTTGGACAATTTACTTAGAACAGTTTCCTTATCTAGAAATGTGACTTCTAAATCATACATATGTTAATAACTATACCAGTTGTATACATTTATCACTTTTGCCAAACAAATACGTTGTGACCAATCTTAGCATTCATGACTGAATAATGAGTGTTTCAGAAACACATCTTTACCAGTATAACATTATCATCAATTTGTTGAACAACAGACTCATGGTAAAGATTTTCAAGAAATTAAGATTCTGTTCTTGGCTTTTATTGACAAGGTTGTTGATCCTTTTTCTGAGCTACTGTTTTTCCTAGTTTCTAAGTCCTATGAGTTATGGAAAGGGTCACATCTCAAAAACAAATTAATCATCACATTTAATTGTCAAGGACTTAGAAATATTTCCAGAAAACAAGGCATACTACTAGTTGCGTGTTAACCATGGGCTTTTTAAAAAATACAGACCCCTGGAATCAATCTTTGGAGGTGAGTTGAGGACCAGTAACCTATATTTTTATAAAGTTGTACGAATACTGATTCCTGTGTGAGAACCACCGGTTGACATTGAATTTAAATCAGTCACACACCTCAGAAAAAATAATCTTTAATGACACTTAAAACTGCAGATTTTGGGGCTGTACTCAGTAAATTTTGATTAATGATTTTTATTAACTCAAAAGGAAGAGAGCTGCTCACATCAATGTTTGAAAATCTATTTTATCTTCATTGAAGTTCAAGCTATCTATCTTGTTAGCTACTTAGACATTGGTGTTGAGAATGATGAGATGAGTTGTTTCTGGGCCTGTTGGTATTATTCAACTTGCAAGTGTGTCACTGATTTCAGTAGAGACCATAAAATAAAGGACAGATAGATACCAGTTTTCGCTATTACTAGAAGAAAGAGTAAAGTGTGTGCTATGTAAAATGATGGGTAAACACTAAGCGTATTGCTTAAGGGAATATAAGTGCCCAAGGCATATATCTGTGTGCCAGGTGCTATTCTACGTGCTTTACTCGATTCTCCCACTGAAGCTCCAGAATAGCCCAATGGGGTAGACATTGTTAATACAGTTTTACAGATGAAGAAACTAAGGCACAGAAAGGTTAAGTAACTTGCCCAAAAATACAGCCATTAGTGGTAGAGCTAGGATTTGGACCTAGGGACTTAACTACTGTGCAAAACTTACACAGTATATATCCACTGCCCTCTAAAATACACTCTAGCATTTTTTCCCCCTGAAGTTACATTTATTTTCTCCAGGAGGGAGTTGGATTTCAAATTCTGCTTTTCACTGTCTTTTTGCAACAGGAGAAATTAACAGCATTTCTTTCTCAATGTTTTTGCTTTACTAGAAATCATTTTCCTTATTCAGAGCATTTTGTATGAGAGTAAAAGGATTTGCATCAAATTAACTTTACAGTTAAATCTTATTAAATAAGTCTGTTAAAATTCATTACAAAGACTTTTTTACGTTTGTGAGATAACTGTTTAACCAGCATATATCGATTATTTATAGTGTATCCAGAAACTTTATTGGCACTGGAGAAAAGATGGAAACGGCATCATTCCCAATATGCAAGGAGCACACTTGGATAAAAAAGTTTAAAAAGAGGTGCAAAAGGCTGTGCCTAATTAATTCTATTTGGGGGAAGGAAAGCCTTTATGTAGAGAGTTATATATAAACCAGGTTATTGATGGGTAAAAGGAGTTTAGCAAGTGCAGCGGGAAATCAGGGTAGGGAGCTGTAGGCTAGGCCAAGGCATAAAACTGCTGCATGTTCAAGGAATAGTGACATTAAATGCAGCTGAGTTTAGGGTGCCTGGAACATAGTAATGGGGCATGAAGCTAGAGAAGAAGGATACGCCCAATTGTGAAGAGCTAGTTCAGGAGAAAAGTAGCTCGAGTAGTCAACATTTTCGGAAACGGCAGAGATCAAATACTACATGAAGATGAAAATAGGCTGTTGGGTTTGTACATAAGGTGATCACTTGTATCCTTACTGAAAATTTTCTATGGCACTATAAGGGCAGAAATGATACAGAAATGTGTAGATGTGAGTTTATGTAGATTTGAGTGTATTGGGAGGATGTTTGGTCTTAGAGGAGGAAGGACATAAAGGTTTCTCATTTTGTTTTCCAAAGATGGGCGGAGATTAGAGCATATTTCTAAGCAAATGAAGGAAATGGAGACTTGAAGATAGATGAGAAAAAGAGTCACCTCTGAGATCAGAAGACAAATACGGACATCCTATATCGGCATGATGAGCATTTCATTGATGCTCATTCTCAACGTACAGGTAGTATTTTTAAGTCATCTTGGGAACAAGAAGGGTAAGCTTTGCCAAAAATTATCTTTTCCAATTTACCCCAACATTATTTGTTTGCTTTGACTCGCCTCCCCGCTGGGTGGCAAACATGTCTCCCATCTAAATCAGCCCAGTCACTAGTACAATGCTTGCTGAATTATGAAAAGGGCAGCAAAATACCACAGCTAGTAGCTGCTTGTCACGAAAAAGCCTACGAAGTTTGCTGAAAAGCTACTTGAGGTGTAGGGCAGGACTGAAGAGGAATGACTAAAAAGAGGATCTGATAAACAGGGTGTGTGCCCAGGCAGGAAACGGACTAATACTCAGGTTGGCAGGGGCTTAATTTTAGTGCTCGAGGCCTTGGAAAAGACCAGGCCAGTATAACCACAGTGTTACTGGGAAAGTAGTTTACATGCCCGAGCGCCGCCTTCAGGGCATTTTAAAGGGTTCTCTGGGGAGAAACTGTTGCTGCGTCCCCAAGGTTACCCACCTAAGGATGAACCCGGGACGCGAGCTTCTCCTGCCCCGGGTGCCGGGGAGACCCGCTCCGGAAGCCGCTCTGCCCTTCCGGGCCGCCGCGTCCGGTTGCCTGGGAGACGCCGCGGCTGGGCGGCTCCGGAGCTGCTGCGCGGGCGGCTGTGTGCGCAGAGCGACCCGCGCCGGGCTTGGAGCTGCTCGCGGCTGCTGGAGGCTGCGTCACGATTGCCCCGGTCCGCGCCGTAAGTGCGGGTGTCCGCGGCGGGCGGCAGGGGTGGGGGTCCGCGCGGGGTGACGGAGAGGGATGTGGAGTCTGGATGAGGGGTCCCCGCTGCCTTCCCCTCGGTGGCCCTCGGAGGGACAGGAAGGGGTGAGGGGGCGAGGGGCTAGAGGTGACCAGTGGCTCCTACCGGCCACACGACCTAGCCGGTGCGGCTCCCTGGCGGCTGGACGCAGGTGCGGCCCTGAAGAGAGGGCGGCGGCGGGGGTGCGGCCGCGGGGACGAGGCTGCGGCGGCGGCAGAGGAGGGAGCGAGGGCGCCTCTGCGCTTTGGGAGACCCCTGTGTGGCGCAGCTGAGCTGCCATTGAAGGAAGGGTCGGGACTAGTTTAGACGCCTGGAAGTAAAACGATATGTGCAAAACTTTCACGCCTGTTGTGTGTCCACAGGAAATGTGATGGTTTTTTTTAACAAAATTCGTGTCTTGAATTACGTAAATTTGTGGTCTTCTGGTTTTCTGGGGATGCTTTTAATGAATCTAGCTGTACTATCACCATGATAAACTTATAAACAGGTGTGTGTCCTTTTGACGTTCTGGACTTCCGTATTTTAAGACAGACGCCCATTACCCGGGTCAATTTTATTAAATATAAATAACGTTTGGTTGTGGTGGAAACAGTAACAACAACGTGGCAAATTGTGACTTTTAGCCTGTAGAACCGACCTGTAACTGGCCTGGCGGGGTCTTGAAAAAGTCTCCTTCCCGCCTCTCCCCGCCCCATTCCTAACGCCGCTGTTTACACGAGTTTCCAAGGAACTTTTAGATTAGGAAGTGAATAGTAATACGTGTGTTTTCATCCTGTTTCCTCTCTCTTAATTTTGTTTTCCTTCTCTCGATGTATTTATTCATTAGCTTGCTTGTGGGGTTTTGTGGTACAGTGCTGGAAAATATCTGACTCCAAGTGTTTTCTCTGTTTCTACGTGCATTCTTTTGCAAATCCTTAAGACTAAGGAAATTAAACAGAAAATTTCCAAAGCATTTAATGATCCACTCAACTATTTATCTCTGTTTATCTTTCTCTATTCACCCACGCGCCTAGGGCTATACCTGTTTCTGCCATTGTACACAGAACTTTATTAACAGTCAAATATTTGGTAAATTCTGAAGTCAGGAGGCCTGATAGCTAAGAGGTATATAGCTTCAGGGTGGAGGTCAATAATGACTATGAAAATATTTTCACCAATTGCGTCTATTCCCTGCCAGTACCTTTATCACTGTTTGATCTTGATTTCCTGCCCAAGTACTGTGTTAACCAAAATCTAATTATTGCCTCTGCTTAAAAAAGAAAATTATACATATTTAGTGGAAATGTTAGAGGATAAAATTATGGCAGGTTGAGCACCTACTGTGTGCCAGGCACTGGGCTAACCCGTGCAAGTCAGATATGATTAAAAAAAAAAAAAAAGGTGAAAAAGTAGTGGGGGAAGTTGTTAATGCAACATGTGTGCAGAGAAGGAGCCTGCCTTTGGGGTTTGGGGAAGGCTACGCAGAAAAGACATTTAAGTTGAACTGCAAAAGTCTGTAGAGGGTTTTGGTGTCAAACCTTCCAAGCAGTAATATAAGCAGAGACTTTGAGACCTGAAAGTGTTTGGGGAAGAATCCGAGAAGCAATGTGGAAAAGGTACATTGGGACCAGGGTGCAAAGGACAGTAAATATCATGTACAATATGAACTTTATTCTGTGGCGTTAGAGGCCCTACGACATTTTTGAGGAAAGACAATATCTGATTATATTGATGTTTGAGAAAAAAAGTTTTTCGTGTAATAGAAGTAGATATGCAGGAAAAAAGGAGTTTAGATACTTTAGTTCCACTATGTATAGTTTCTAAGACTAAGTTGCGGACATTGATCATGTCTCTTTACTCTTAAATAGATCAGTGTATATTTCCTAAGAACTAAGACATTTTCTCACATAACCACAATACAGATTACCAAATTAGGAAACTTTATGTCGATATTCAAGTTTTACCAATCACCCCTGTATTATTCTGTCTAGTTTTCCTCCCCCACTTAAAGGTTCATACACTGCATTGCGTTTTCGCATCTCTTTATGGACGTCCCCTTCAATCTGGAGTGGTACTTGATCTTTGTCTTTCATGGCCTTGACGTGTTTTTTTTTTTTTTCTAAGAACATAGGCTAGTTATTTGTAGAATGCCCCTCAATTTGATTTTGTCAACTTTCCTCATGATTAGATTCAGGTTTTGCATTTTTGGCAAAAACGTCACTGATTCTGTGTTTTTCACAGTGGCTCATTTGCCTTTTTCAGAATTCTCATGTAAATAGAATCATACAATATGTGGGGATTTTGTGTCTGGCTTCTTTCTACACAGCATTATCTTGGGGGGGAGGGGTTGGGTTATTTATTATGTTCATCACAGTGTGGCATGTATCAGTAGTTCCTTTTTGTTGCCGAATAGTATTTCGTTGCATGGATAGTCACTCAGCAATTGATGGGCATTTGGATTGCTTTCTGTTAGAGGCTTTTACGAATAATGGTACTATGAACATTTGTATACATGTCTTTGTGTAGACATTTTTTCCCCCTGAGTAGATACCTAAAGGTGGAATTACTGTTTGTGTTCATGTTTAACTCTTATGTTAAATTTATGTTTAACTTTTAAAACATTGCCAAATTGTTTTCCATCTGGGCCTAGGCCATTTTACATCCCCACCATTGATGTGTGAGAGAGTTCCAGTTTTCACATAACCTTATCAGCTCTTGATATTGTCGGTCTTTTGGATTTTAGCCATTCTAGTGGGTGTGTATTCGTATCTTACGTGGTTTTACATTTCTATAATGACTAAGAGCATTCTTTCATATGCTCATTAGACATTTGTATATTTTCTTTGGTGAAATGTCTGTTCAAATCTTTTGTTCATTAAGTTGGGTTTGACTTTACTCTATATTGTAAGAGTGCTTTATGTACTCTTGATACAAATCCTTTATGAGATATATAATTTGCTAATATTTTTTCTTGGGTCTGTGGCTCATCTTTTTCTTTTTTTTTTTTTAAGATTTTTTATTGGGGAAGGGGAACAGGACTTTATTGGGGAACATTATGTACTTCCAGGCCTGTTTTCCAAGTCAAGTTATTGTCCTTTCAATCTTAGTTGTGGAGGGCTCAGCTCAGCTCCAGGTCCAGTTGCCATTGCTAGTTGCAGGGGGCGCAGCCCACCATCCCTTGTGGGAGTCGAACTGGCAACCCTGTGGTTGAGAGCCCACTGGCCCATGTGGGAATCGAACCGGCAGCCTTCGGAGTTAGGAGCATGGAGCTCCAACCACCTGAGCCACCGGGCTGGTGCCTGTGGCTCATCTTTTAATTTTTCTAATGGAACAATTAGTTTTGAGAAGGAAATCATTTTAATTTTGATGAATTCCATTTTACTAATTTTTTTTCTTTTATGGATTTTGCTTTTGATTCATATCTTAGAAATCTTTGCCTAATTGAAGTTTCAGAGATTTGTTTTCTATGTTTATTTCTAGAAGCTTTATAGTTTTGCTCTTACATTTTGGTTGGTGATCCATTTTTAGTTGATTTTGATATATTGTGTGAGGTAAGCTATCTGAGTTTTTGGGGGGTTTTTGTTTGTTTATTTTTGCTTATGGATACCGAATTGTCCTAGCATTAATTGAAAAGAATATTCTTTCCTCATTGAATTGTCTTGGCTTCTTTGTCAAAATCAATTGACGATAAATAAAAGGGACTCTATTCAGATCCATTGGGGATGTGTGTGTGTGTATGTGTGTGAGTGTGTGTGTGTGTGTGTATGCCAGCACCATACTTTCCTGATTTACTATAACTTTATAGTAAAATTTGAAGTCAGGTAATATAAGTCTTCCAAGTTTCTTCTTACTCCAAATTATGTTGGCTATTCTGGATCCTGTGCATTTCAATGGTGAATCTTAGGGTACTCTTGTCAATTTCTACCCCCAAAAAAGCCTATTTGGATATTTATAGGGATTGAATTTAATCTATAGGTGAATTTAGGAGAATTGACATCCTACTGAGTTTTCCAATTCATGACTATTGCATTTCTCTTTGTATTTAGATCTTCTTTAATTTCTCTCAGCAATGTTTTTAATTTTCTGTACACTTCACTTGTTAAATTCACTCTTAAATATTTCACTCTTTTGATGTTATTGGGAGTGTTATTGGGAGTGGAATTGTGTTCTTAATTTCATTTTCAAATTGGTTGTTACAAGTATATAGAAATACAATTTATTATTGTATATTGATCTTGTGCCCTATTACACTACAAATTTGTTCATTATGTTTAATTGGGTTTTGTTTTTGTTTCTGTTTGGGTTTTTTTTTTTTTTTTGCACATTCATTGGGATTTTCTACATACAGTAAGTCGCATGCCACTTCCAAATAATGAGAGTTTTTCTTTCCATTTCCAATCTCTATGCTTTTAATATTTTTACTTGACTTATTGCACTGGCAAGAACTTCCAGTACAATGTTAAATAGAAGAATTTCCCAATCTCGGGGAAAGTGTTCAGCCTTTAACCATTCAGCATTATGTTAGCTAGGTTTTTCACAGATTCCCTCTAGGAAGTTCCCTTCCATATCTAGTTTGTTGAGATTTTAATCATATATGGGTGCTAGGTTTGTCAAGTGCCTTTTTTCATATAATTTACTGAGATGATCATGTAGTTTTATTTTCTAGTCTATTAATATGTTATTCTGCATTATTGATTTTCAGATATTAAACCAACCTTGCATTCCTCAGATAAATTCCACATAATCATGATGTATAATTCATTTTATATATTTCTGTTAATTATTTTGTTGAGGATTTTTGTGTCCATGTTCATGAGAATAATGATCTGTAGTTTTCTGGGGATTTCTTGTCTGACTTTGTAGCAGGGTGATATTGGCCTTGTAGAATGAGTTGGGAAATGCTTCCTCCTCTTCTGTTTTTTAGAACACTTTATGAAGGATTGGTTTAATTCTTCTTTGAATATTTGGTAGATTTCACCTTTGAAGCTCTCTGAGCCTGGGCTTTTTTTGTGGATAGGCTTTTTTTGTGGATAGAGTTTTTTCAATTTTTTTCATTTGTTTATGGGTGTAACCAGGTTTTCTATTTTTCTATTTATTCTAGAGTTATTTTGTTATTTTGTGTCTGTTTAAGCCAGTTTGTTGTTTTGTGTCTTTTTAAGCATTTGTTCAAATTGTCTGATTTGGTTGCATAAAGTTGTTCATAATATTCTCTTATAATCTTTTTAATTTCTATAGGGCTGTCCTGATTTTGGTAACTTTTATTTCTTTTTTTCATAGTCTAGCTAAAGTTTCGTCCATTTTATTGATCTTTTTAAACAACCAATTTTTTTGTTTTACTGATTATTTTGCTATTGTTTTTCTGATGAGGAGTCATTCATTAAGCATGTTGTTCCCTTTTATGTGAATGGTTCTCTTTCACTGTTTTCAAGATACTCTCTTTGTCTTTGGTTTTTAGCAGTTTGCTTATGATGCATCTAGGTATAGATGCCTTTGTGTTTTCCAACTTGGAATTTATTGAGCTTCTTGAATCTGTGGATTAGTGTTTTCCATTAAATTTGGAAAGTTTTTGGCCAATATTTCTTCACATAGATTTTTTTGCCTTTTTCTCTCAGTCCTCTTTCTGGGAATCCTATTAAATATATGTTGGTATTATTTATTATTTATTTGCTATTATTTATTTTGTCCCACAAGTCTCTAAAGCTCTGTTAATTTTCAGTCTTTTTTCCTCTCTTTTATATTGGTCATTTTCTATGTATCTTCAGATTCATTGATTCTTTCTTCTGCCATCTTAAATCTGCTGTTGAATATATCTAGTGAATTTTTTGTTTCAGTTGTGTGTTTGACTCTAAAATTTCCATTTGGTTCATTTTATTCTTTTCATTTTTCGGTGAAGATTCCCTGTTTTTTGAGTCATTGTCATTATATTTCCCTTTAATTATTTAAATTGTAATTTGCCTTAATTATTTGAACATATTTATAATTGCTGCTTTGAAGTCTTTGTCACTAAGTCCAACATCTGAATCCACTCATAATCCATTTAAATTGAACTTTTTTTCCTGAATATCAGTCACAGTTTCCTTTTTCTTAGCATGTGTTATAATTGTTTTTATTGAAAACTAGGCATTTTAGGTAACATATTGTAGCAATTCTGGATTCCAATTCTCTTTTGTGGATTTTGTTTTTTTAATGGGTTGGTTTTTGTTTTAGCAGCCTGCCTGTATTGCAGAATCTATTTCCTTCTCAGTGTGTGGTTGCTGATGTCTCTGTTCAGTTTTTCATGTTTTTAGTCTGGCTTTCTGGAAGTCACCACTGTCTCCATAGCTTAGTGGTTGATAATTTAGGCACTGGTGGCACACAAACACGCCCAGCCATGTTTCACCCTCTCCCGGGAGATTAGTGTGTGGGTTGGGGAGTGCATTCAAAATTCAGTTAGTCTTCAAATCTACTTCAGCTTTAACTTTCCTTTAGGCCTCCTCAGGTCTTCCTTATGCGTGCCCATGATTAACAGAGTTTTCCAAACATAATCTGTGATGGATTTCCATGTGTTACTTGATTGTGTATTCTTGAGCTTTAATAAGAGAGAGAACAGAATCTATTTTGTAAAATAATATGTTAATAGTCATTTATCCAGGTAAATACTTTTTCCAATTGTATATTTTTATAGCGGCAAATGAGAGTACATGATTTCTTTCTTCATTGAGATAATTGTGGATGGAAAAGGCTAAACATTAGTGAAGTTAAAAAAAAGGGTGTTCATTTGAAACATCAGAAATTTTTAAAGTGGTCAGCTCTTTACATGACATTTTATTAATACCAAGACCTGGAGTCAGTGTTTCTTCAAATTGTGCATTCTTTTGAATTAACTGAGAAGCAGTATAATGTAGTGATTAACATTATGATATGACTTATATGATAATCATATAATGATTATCTAATATGATATTTAGAATGTGACTGCCTATGTTTTAATTCTGTACTAACTTCATTGTGCCTCAGTTTTTTCATTTGTATAGTTGGATGAAAATAACACCTACTTCATGGAATATTGTGTTGATTATATATAATTTGCATAGAACAGTGTTATTTAAGTGCTAGCTATTTTTATTATTAGAGTATATTAACAAGATTCTGCTGAATAAAGTGAGGTGGGATTTTTAAGACCAATTAGAATTTTTATATTTTTAATTCCTATACTGATTTATTTAATCATGCTGACCTTATTTTATTCAATATGTAATCTAGTCATCACAAAATTCACAAATGGGTGATACAAGATAAAAATTAAACACAGTGTTTTCATAGAAATCACTATGGATATGAAAGCATTCGTGAAGATTTAGAGAAATCTGCCTTTTTTATGCTTTATTATTATTTTATTTGGGAGCTAAGAATTAAAGGGTCTGTTCCTTCATACATAGAAAAGCTAGGCACAATAAATAATGCTCTAAAAAGATGTTATTCTTTTTAGTGGCTGCTTTGTTCAACAGCCCACGTTTTCTCTTTCTTCTCTCCACCAGGTGGAAGTATAGCACTTTGTACCCTGTCTTGTTCTCAACTCTTCTCGTCTGCAGTATTCGAATGGGTTAAGAGGGAAAAGATAACCTCCATGTTCAAGAGTACGAAATACTCCTTCAGCTGGATTTTATAGCATCATATTTTAATCATTTACTTGAGGATAATGAAAACAATAGATTCAATAAAGTCCCTTTCCACAAATACTTTTAACTCAACTGAAACCAACCAGACCCATTATGAGAAATGGCATATGAAATTTTTGCAGTAGCTGGAAGAACTGCATCGGACTGAACTAAACTAATGAAATAATATCCAAATATTTTTAAGTGTATTTGAAAATAATTGATGGAAATAAACCTTTGGCATCCTGGGCTAATTGGTTTTATATAATAATCTGTGGGAACACTGTCCTTGATAACTTGATTAAGCAGTCATCTCATTTTCCAGGTGCAACATTGTACTGCAAGTCAATCAATACAGCAATTGAAGTCACTTCTGTAATGGAAAAGTATGAAAAATTAGCTAAGATTGGAGAAGGGTCTTACGGGGTTGTTTTCAAATGCAGAAACAAAACCTCTGGACAAGTGGTAGCTATTAAAAAATTTGTGGAATCTGAAGATGATCCTGTTGTTAAGAAAATAGCACTAAGAGAAATACGAATGTTGAAGGTAGGTTAACTCTGTATATCTCTAATATGGTGTTGGGTGAAATATGTATGCCAAGATTACAGAGAATTTTAAAGTCATATTTTTTCCCCAAATACAAATTCCTTTGTATCAGCAACTTTGGGAAATAAATTGATCGTGACTTTGGACTTTGACCACTCTGATGTTTAGCAGCTGACATTAAGACTGCAGCTGTAGATTGTTAAAATATTGAAGTATGCCCCTTCTGGTTGGTAAATATCCACTGTCCTAAGTCCTCTCATTTCCCTCAGCCCTGGTCTTCTTCTGCCCGCTCCCCAAAGCCTCCTCCCAGCAACTAAAAGAGCGTCTCTTGGCCCAAAAGGGCCCATAGGACTGCGCCCGCCCCAAGGCGTAGATACGGACTGGTCCTGCCTGCTCTTCACTGGTTCCTAGACATACTGAATACCACTCCCAGCTATGTATACACATTTTACACATGGTTTTGGTATGGTTGTTTCTACTCTGATAGGATTTGACATGTAGAATTCATAAGTTTTCAATGTAAATGTTTTCCTACTTTAAAAAAATCTTAGTTTTAGAACCGTGAGAGACCTTAGAGATGCTGCTCATGCAGTAGCCTTATTTTATCAGAGAGGAAATGGGGGCATAGGGCAGCACTTCTCAAACGTTAATGTTCATCAGAATCCCCTGTGGATGTTGTTGAAATGTGCAGTCTGTGTGTGGAAAGGCCTGGGGTAGGCCTGAAGTTCTGCATTTCTAACAAACTCCCTCATGGCATAGAAGCTGCTGGTTCATGGACCACACTTTGAGTAACAAAACTCCTGTGGTTTCCTTAAGAATACACAGCCAACCTTTACTTCTGACGTGTCATCTGTTTTTAGGAAATCCCCCAAAATCCAGTTTTTAAAGGGAGATAACAGTTATATTTTCTATACTTTTGAAATATTATCTGTAGCAAGTTACCTCAACTAATAAATTCTAGTGTTTTGTTTAAAATAGAATTTGATATACAGGGAGTTTTCAAGAGTGTATCCATCATGATGGAAAACAGTTCACTGTTACCTTGTAGCCCACAGTAGGCTCCAGTCAGAGAGCCAGCTCCATCACAGAGCTAAGCTAGAAGGTGCGTCTGAACTGGGCAATGGTGGTTTTCTAAAGAAACTAAGTCTTTTTATCCACCACCACTCCCAACGTCTTCAGCTGAAGTTAATGCTCAGCTCGTACCTCCTGGGTTACTGGTATCCCAATTGGAGAATGAACTTGAAGGTAAAAAGTAGGCAGATTCCAACTCAGCTTTGTCTCTGGTGATGATGATTCCCAGAAGGTACATCATTCCTGCTTTTGGTAGTTACACCCCTGTATGCCCTGAGCAGATTCCTTCCAGGAGAAATCTACCTTACCTTCCTCCTATACTCCTATTATTTACTTTTGATTGATTTTTCTCCCACCTGACTACTTATTTTACTTCAGACAAGTCACTGTGTGGGCTAAGTTAATTTCATTTGCAAAGGCTGGTCTATCCAAACACAGATTTGACCAGGTTGAACCTTGGCATTGCTTCCAGCTGCAGCATGTAGAGAGAGACACCTTTGTGCTTCCATTGTACAATTTTTACTGCAGCACAAAGCAGCTGACTTACCCGTGTGACCTGTTTCCTCCACTATTTGCCTTTCTGCCTTTTAGGCAGTGAAGCATGTAGGGGAAAAAATGATTTGGTGTTCTGGGAATATTTTTAATGTATAATGGATTCCCTTTTCCCAAACTGTTGAGCAGCCGGCACATAGTCACAGGGTGATATTTTTTGGTCAAGCCATGCTTACAGGTAAGATAGTGAGGTAGAGGATGCGATGTCATACTGAAGACTCTCTACTGGGCCTGCAAAGTATTCATTGAACTTTACTATATACAAAATACTGTGTTCTATTTCTTTATATATCTTTCTGAGTAAATAGTATAGGGTTTAGAAATGTGATTTGTCTCCTATACTGGGAAAACAACAGGGAAGATGAGTTACAAGTAGGAGTAAGCAGATGTCCTGGTCCATAGCTTCTTCCCAGAGTTGGCTTGGTTAGTATCCTCTTTCAAAGGTGTCCTGGTTTATAAGCTGAATTATACAGTCACCCTAGCTATATGGAGGGCGACCATATATGCCGGTTTGCCTGGGACAGACCTGGCTTATACTCATTACCCTGACTGGATGATACATAGTTGCTCTAGTGATGGATTATCTTAATCAGGATTTCTCCTTTGGTACAACATCAAACAGAAGCTGCCTTGTAAAATGCTTCAGTTTGGGAGTAGAATTTAACACATAAAACATTTAAGCATAAGAGAGAGCACCAAACTCAAAGAACAACACAGCTGAAAAATGACAAATTAAAAACAGACTAACTGTAGGGACTCCTAGAATAGGCGGTTTAATCAGATTTGAAGGTTGGGATCTAGTATTTCTGAGAGTCAACCCTAAAATCCAGACTGGGTTTAAATCCAGCTGACATTTGCGTTAAATCCATGGCAATATGTAAGCTAAATGGGTACTGATGATTTTTATAGTTTTTTACTCAATAATTCCATTTCCTCAGTTTTTTATTCAGGTTGTTTTATGACTTGTATATTTTAAATTTCCACAAAGTGCATGAAGTATTTTTGGTTTTAGTGCTTATATTTTAAGTTGTGTATTTTATTTGGAATCTCCAGAGAGATTCAAGCGGTTTAGTTACCATCTATCATGGGTACATTAGAAAAATTCTTAAATTTTTCTTCCAACATAAGATTCCATGATTCTTACTAAGAGTAGTTTCTCTTGTAAGTAACTGTAATAAAATGTTCTACAAGATATGCATAGAGAATGATAAACAAGGCCTTCTGCTCTTAAAATTGTAAGGGATCTAGGGAGAAACTCTTACAAGAAACAAGTCACCAAACTTTGTATCTCATTTTCTTTGCAGCAATTAAAACACCCAAATCTTGTGAACCTCATTGAGGTGTTCAGGAGAAAAAGGAAAATGCATTTAGTTTTTGAATACTGTGATCATACACTTTTAAATGAACTGGAAAGAAATCCAAATGGGTAAGTAATCTAGAAACTGAAGATCTCTGTATGGCCAGGTCCCAATTTTGTTATATGTGGGATTAACTGTGGCAAATTTCAAATCTGAGCCACAGTTCTCCTTTCTATCGAGATACACCTACTGGCTACCCTTCTCCAGTTTCAGGATGGGCTCACAGGGCAAATGAATATTAACCTAGAGTAAAAATAATTAGGAAGACAAACTTACTGCAGATAAAAATCACAATGCATTTTGAGGCTACATTATATATCGGATTATCTAAATTCAAGGAATTAATACTGTTCAATATTAGGAAATCTATTAATGTAATTCACTAAGTTAAAGGAGGAAAAAAATACATATGGTTGCTAAAACTTGAAAAGGCAGTTGATAAATTCAGCATCCTTTCCAGATTATTCAAAGAACAAAAACAAAAACCTTTAGCAAACTAGGATTAAAATACTTTCTTAGTGCGCGTGCACACACACATACACACACACACACACAAATCCTCTTCAAATAAACAGCTAATTTTATACTCAACACTAAAGGAACCACTATTAAAATACGAAACAAGACAAGGACATCAGTTGTCACCACTATAATGTAACATCGTTCTGAGAGCTCTAGCCAGTGGAATGTAAAAACAAAAACAAATAGAATATATAACTTTCGGAAACAAGATAAAATTGTCATTATTTGCATCATATTATTCTATAAAAATTTAAGAGAATTGCCTAAAGAGTTATTAAAACTAATGGAATTCAGTATAATGACACCAAATTCCACACACAAAAATTAACAGCTTTTGTACCAATCAGCACTTTAGAAAATCTAGGGAAGAAGGATCCCATTAAAATACCAATAACAATAACAAAGTTTAGGAATAAAAAGAATTGTTAGACTCTACATAAAGACAACTATAAAACAACATAAAAAATTTTATTTTATGAACATATATTTCTGGATGGAAATATAAACATACTGCCTCCTGATTTATTTATTGATTGCAAAAAACTTTAATCAGAATGCCCATGGGATTTTTTAACTTGAAAAAGACTAAATAAACAAAAATTTTTTAAAAAAGAAAGGGACTTTCATCTGCCAAATATTAAATCATTAGTTTCAGAGATTCTCTTTGACAAAAAATACCATAAACAAAACTAAAACGGAAATGGCAGATTGGGTAAATTATTTGCCATATTGTGAATCTGTTTAATTTCATATCTACATATGCAGATTTTGCAAATCAATTTTTAAAAAAGAATAGCACCCACTTAGAAAATCATTCAAAAAAAAGTTAGTGAACTCTTACTGTTGTGCCAGGCTAGGTGCTAAGGATACAACAGAGAACAGACATACAAAAAAAGTTGCCTAACCTTGTGGAACTTATATCCAGTGGATATGAAAAAAGCAAACCATAAAAAGGGGGAAAAAGCAACCAATACATCTATGAAAACATGTTTATCCTCCCTATTAATCAAATAAATTCAAAATTTTTAAATAAGGTATCATTTCTTACCTAGAAATTAAATAGGCAAAGGTTTTTCAAAAATCAATGTACTCTGTATTATTAAAGTCAGGAAATAAGGCATTGTCATTCACAGCTGGAGAGAGTGTATGTACGAGATAGGACAATTAAGTTTGCGAACTCATCCTTTCAAGTGCTACTTACCTCGTTGCTGAATATCACTATGGTCATTTTCGTAGTGCTCCCCTTGGGAAGCTATGCACTGACACCAGTGCCTAGTCCACCCTTCAAAGCAATTTTGGAACTCTTTCTCTGGAATGGCCATCAAAGCTGTCTTCATATTACTGTTGACGTCCTGAATGTCATCAAAATGTCTTCCTTTCAATATTTCCTTTATCTTCAGGTAAAGAGAGAAGTCATTAGGGGCCAGATCAGGTGAGTAGGGAGGGTGTTCCAATACTGTTGTTTACTGACTAAAAACTCCCTCACAGACAGTGTCATGTGAGCTGGTGCATTGTCGTGATGCAAGAGCCATGAATTGTTGGCGAAAAGTTCAGGTCGTTTGTGTCTAACTTTTTTACGCAGCCTTTTCAGCACCTCCAAATACTAAACTTGGTTAAGCTGGTACAAATAATAGTAAACTTGGTACAAATTCATAATGAATAATCCCTCGGATAGCAAAAAAATGTTAGCAACATCGTTGCAACAAGTTTGCGAACATAATTGTCAGACCTCGTATAAATAGGAGGGTAATTTGGCACTATGTATGAAAATCTTTTAAACTGTTTTCATCCTTTGACTAAGAAATTCCATTTAGAGAAATTTCTATTAAGAAAAGAATCAGGTAGGTGCAAAAAATTATAAGAATGTTCAATATGCCGTTATTTACAACAAAAAACATTGGGACTGACCAAATTTTCCAACAGTAAAGATTGGATTAAATGAACTTTGGTATATCCATGCAATGAAACAGTAAACATCCAGCCCATAAAAGCAAGCTGTAGGAGAATAGTTAATATTCCTGGAGAAATATTCATGAAATGGTATGTGAAAAAATGACTTTACATACTAGAACATTCAGTATAATTGAGGTGTGGTAGGAGAGGAGCCTTGAGAAGAATTGACATTTCCATGCAATGCAACTACTTCATGTGAGATCTGTGCGAGGGGGCGGGAGGGTCCTCAACAAGGCAAAAACAGCCGCATTACACAAGCTTGGGGGCTACTTCTCATAAGAAGGAATGTTTGGTCGGTGTTCTTAGTTATATGAACAGTCCCAAGTGTCACATTTCAACTTTTGAAGGATATCTCTTGCTCAGTTAAGTAACTGAGAAATGAATTAACCCCACATAAATTCAGTCTATGCTATCATTTAGCATCCTGCAGGATTATTCTGTGTCTGATGTTTCAGTCATCTCATGGTAGTCCCAGTGGGTCCATGGAGTAAGTCCTACAGATACAAGAAGTAAGGGGTTCTTTTAGAGCAGCCATTGGAACTAATTTCCTAACTGCCTTGAACCAAGACATTAAGGCCCTAAGCCTGTCCCTTTTTTCTTTAATTTTTCCAATGAGGTGAGAAACGGCCAGCTCACCCCCACTTTTCTTTTATTCCTTTCCCATATTGTTCAATCCCATTCAGTCCAGCAAAGCCTTGCCTTGAATAGGCACTTCATTCCAGGTGACCACAGGTGAGTATTTAAAATGATTGTTCCATCACAGGGTGCCCATTTACTAGTGTTCCAGCCACTAATGGTAATTTGATTCTCCTGCCTTCAAACCTACCTAAGTCAGAGAGCCAATCCTAGATTCCCAAGGCCTGAATTTGTTTCCCATGTCCACTTCTGGTATCATATTCTGAACTGGTCAGGATTCAACGACAGAAGGCACTCTAGCTAGTGTAAGCAAAAAGGGATTTATTACAGGGTGTTCATTATAAAATTTCTGAGAATTCCAGAGAAACAAGCTTAGTTGACACCTATTAGGTACCAGATACTGGTCTAAACCCCAGAACTACAATAATGGACAAGATTAGGTCCTTGCAGAGTTACAAGTCTTTGAAGAAAAATAAAGCACACTGAGGGATTAAAGAATGCCCAGGGAGGGGAGTAGGGGGAACAATAAATACAACAATTTGGAGGTGTCAGCAGTGTGGCATGTTCAGGGAGTAGCTGAAACTAATGGGGCTGGGGTGGAGTAGATGTGGAAATGTGGTAGGAGAGAAAGGTGATGAGGTTAATAGAAGTGAAATCATTATTTGGCTGGTAGGCCATAGTAATGGTTGGATTTTGCTCTAGGATAGCAAGGGTTTACTGAGAAGGACTCAATGCGTCTTGAGTACTGATAATGAAATCAAGTTTTCCATATTAAGTTACATAACAAACTAAATGATAATGAGCTCTGATGTCAGCATGAGAATTCCCCGGAGTAGCTATGAGCCATCTCAGCAATCTAGTCTGAATTCTCTGGTGATGTTACTCTTATTAACCCTTTCAGTCTTGACCTAGGATGTCTAGTTTTTGCTTTCATGCCTTCATTACTTTCTGTATTTGTCTTTCTTTGCACTCACCAAAGCATAGTATTTAAACATTGTCAGTTGATTTCTACAGAAGGTTTTATTTCACTCCAAAATGCTTTCAAAAATGCTGCCTGTGGCTAAATACTGTTCCAATGCTCTACTTTATGCAACGAGCATTGTGTGAATCTGTATTTTCTTTGATAACTATCTTAAATTTGTAAGATCAGTGGCATTTGTTTCTATTACGTTGGGGTTTAAAAGGTTTAAAATTATTGTAAAAACCACAATTACTTTTGCACCAACCTAATAGTTATTACTTGGTATATATGTTGTTTTGCCTAAGATGGAATCTGCCTTCTTGGAATCTGAGCTAAAGATTCTGTTTTGAACAGAGCCGTGCCACCTCATGTGAGATCCAGTTAAACACCCCTCTTCCACAACAATAGCTCAGGACTTTCTTATGACATTTTTCATGCCTAATTCCATGTTATTCACACTAGTAACCAGGGTTCTGCCAGTTTCTGAACCCTCGCCTTGACCTGGTTTCCCAATTCCAGTACTTGCTCCTCTGTACTTGGCGTCCTTAGATCCCACCCAGCATTCCATTTCTGCATGACTAGGGCATGTGTTGCTTTGGCCAGTCCCTCCCAAGGATTGAAATCCATTTCCCTTCCCTCTACCACAACCACCCTGTTATTCTAAATCACCAAATCTCACCTGGGTTATTAAATTAGCCTCCTAATTAACCTCTCTGTATCCACTTTACCTCCAGAAATTTATTCTCCATATTATGTTGCTTGCCTTCTAGAATCCTTTCAATGACTTCCCTTTAAACTTAGAATAAAATCCAAATTCCTTACTAAGATGTATTAGGCCCTCGTGTTGTGGCCATGGCCAGCCTCACCAGTTCACTCATGTTCTAGCCACACTGGCCTCCTTTTTGTTTTTCTCACCCTCCAATTCGTTCTCACATCAGGGACCCTTACTATTTGCAGGGGTGGGGGAGGAAGGGGAAAATATGGGGGGGTCTCTTTGGCTCTTGTTGTCTTTGTACAGGGTCTCAGTCCATCTCCTGTCCTCATCTGATCTCAGACCCTCATCTTATGAACTTACATAGATGTTAAAACCCGAACTCCTAGGGGATAGACTTCTTGATAAACTTATGGGGTATTGTTCCATTTTTACACAAAATTTAAACAATATTGTCTTGAGTTTGGCTCTAGGCAAAAGGAGGAGAGGGATAAAGTTATATCAGAATTCAGTGTAGGAAATAGAAACCTCTCCAGAAATTTCAAATGGAAAGGGATTTGATCCTGCGAATTTGGTACTTTCACAATATTAATAATGAAAAGTACTAGAGTCAAAGGGCTGTCACCAGACCACTGATGTCAAGGGCATGTTACCACAATTGTGATCTGAGATCTGGAAACTGCTCCGAGAAAAAGTCCTCCATGTACTTGTTGCTGTCTCAGCTTATATGCCAACCTCACACAGTGATGTCTTGTTGCTAATATCATAACTGAGTCATTATATATAGGCCATCTCACTGTTCTGGAAGGCCAGCTATCATCTACATGATGAGTTCAGTTTTTCAAAAGTGATTTAAACATACGATTTAAATATCCAAATATGTATTGGCAATGTTAAATAATTTTACATTTTTCAATTAAATTTACAGTAGACATTTAGTAAAAGGAATCTTGTTTCAGATTTTTGAAATATGCAAACAACAATCCCATCTCATGAGCAGAATTGAAAAACAACACACTGAGAAAAATATTTGTAGCACATTTGCAGACTCTGATATACCCTGAATCTACATACATCAATTTAAAAAGGAATAAACAGACCAATCAAAAAAGCAATCAAGGCTATGAACAGGAAGTACACACAAAAAGAAATGTAATGGTCAATAATCATGTGAAAATTAAATTCACTAATAATTAATGGAATGCAAATGAAAACCAAAATAAGATCTTTTTATTTTAACCACAGATTGGCATCACTGGCAAAGCCAAATCATGAGATAGGGACTTTAATGCACAGACGTTTGGTGGGAGTAGAAATGGATATAACCTTCCTTAGAGAGGGTGGCTTGGCGGTACGTAACTGTGCAGGTGTCATTCATGAGACAGTGATGGGAGCGTTGGAGAGATACCAACAGAAAAGTTAAAGGTCGTGTAACTGCTATAATTTATAGAGATAGTTACACAAAGTAACTACTACTAGCCAAAATACAAGTTGCCCAGATCTCCAGTTCCCCAGTGGGAAATACACCTGTCTGTGTTGCTTTCCAATATGTTCCACACAGAGTAAGGATTCTGCAGGGACACAAGCGCCCAGGCTCCCATTCTCATGGGCCTCCCCTGGTTATGTATTAGGTATAAGTCACTGTTAGAAAACAACTCCAGCACTAGCTCGAGTGTTTACCACCAACATGAACTGGGTAAATTGAAGATCAGTCTTCAAGCATGCCTTTTTTCCTGCAAAACCGGATCTCGGGTCTACCTGAAGTTTATCTCTGCAGGATCAAAATGTAATGTGTGTGCCTAATGTTAGTCCCAGAAGTCCCACTTCTACAACTTAGAAAGATAATCGCACAACTGCAATAAGATGGATGATTCCATATATTCATTGAAACATTGTTTCTAGAAATAAAAATTGGGTCAACCTAATTGCTCATCAGTGGGGACTAAATAAATTATGATGTACATCCATATAATGAGATCCTTTACAGTTGCTAAAATACCTGTATACATAGCATTTGTATCTCTATGCATAAATGTTTCTGAAAGGCGAGGGAAGTGGCAGGCGATGAACTGGGTGGCTAGGCAGGTATGAGAGAATTCTTCATGGACATGCTTTTATACTTTTAAAATTTTGAACATTATGAATGTACTTATTTAAAATTAAAGTAGAAAAGTAAATGCAGAGAGGGGAGAAAAACAGAGATGCTTAATGGGACGGCCACCATATGTTACAGCAATTGTTTGGGGATAGCAAGATTTGAGCCAACACTTTTTAATTCCTTTACTTTTCTATATTGTTTGAATTTTCACGATAAGCGTGTATCATTTTTACAGGTGTAAAAATTTCAGATTTCAAAAGGAAATTATATAATGAAAAAGTAGTAAAGAAATTTTCATTAAAACATTTTTAAAAAAACCACTTCCAAGACACCGTTTGCACTGTGTCCCTTGTCCATGACAAGCCCCATCTATTCCATTTCTGTTCCCAGTTCTGCTCCGTAACTCCATTCTAGGAGTTTTCATTTCCTTTGTTGTTTTTTTCCCCAGAGTTGCTGATGGCATGATCAAAAGTGTATTATGGCAAACACTTCAAGCTCTTAATTTCTGTCATAAACATAACGTAAGTAACACTTTCTAATGTATTTGTTAATTCTTCATGATGACTTTTTTCTTCTAACCACCTCAGGGGTGTCTTTGAAAAGCTACAAAAGAAAGAAAGAAAAAAGGAGAGAAAGTAAGAACCAGAAGAGCAAAACAAAAGAAATTTTCGGAATGTGAGGCAAAGCAATGCATTATTCATGGTCTTTTCCCAATTTCTGTAAGAATCAAATTACTACCATGTTTCCCCGAAAATAAGACCTAGCTGGACAATCAGCTCTAATACGTCTTTTGGAGCAAAAATTAACATAAGACCCAGTCTTATTTTACTACAAGACCGGGTCTTATGTAATATAGTATAATATAATATAATACTGGGTCTTATATTAATTTCTGCTCCAAAAGATGCATTAGAGCTGATTGTCCGGCTAGGTCTTATTTTCGGGGAAACAGGGTAATTCCTAATGAATTAAAAGTTTGTGTAAACAGTGTTTAATGGTACACTGTGTAAACAGTGTTTAATGGTAAACAGTGTTTCCTTTTGCCTAAATACTAATGATTGCTGTGATTATTTTTATATTGGGTTAAAAGAAGTTTTCAGGACATCAGTAGTGTAACCCACCATAGCAGTTGGTTTTGTTTTGTTTTTATGTGTTTTAAGTCTTTTATTCTATAACAATCCTCCTTCCCCTATCTTTTTAAAAAATTTCCCATCATTAATTTTTTAGAGCCATAGTTCTCAAACTTGAGTGTGCATCAAAATCCCTTGGTCTTGTTAAGACATAGTTTTCTGGGCCCGCCCCCAGAGTTTCTGATGACATAAGTTTGGGGTAGGAACTAAGAATTTGCATTTCTAACATTTTCCCAGTTGATGCTGAAGCTGCTGGTCCAACAGCACACTGTGAATACTGCTGTGGTACAGGGATCATTTTGGCTGATTGCTTCCTGTGTGTAATTGAACTTGTTCTTTCACCGTATTTCCTGTAAATTGGTATTTATATGTAGAAGCATGATCATTTTCGGGTTCAGTTCTTAGACAAGAATACTTCATATATAGTGCTGTATACTTATTGTATCAACATCCTGAGGCATCTAATATCTGGTTGTCCCACTTTTGATAATCTTAAAATAGACTGGTGGGTTCAGGAGGTATTCATTTGATCCCCTCCATTATCAACATCACTGTCAACCTTTTACTTGATGGTTTTAGCATCCATAGATGATTATTGCTTATATCCCGTATTTCATTAGGGTTAAAATGTGGTGATTTTCTAATTCTGTTATTCCTTCTGCATTTATTAATTGGTATTCTATGGAGAACAACTTACCCTCATGGACTCTGGCTACTGTAAAACACAGTAAGATATATAGGTGATTATTTCCTTTACTTGTCAATACTAAGAGTGATGAGTTGGTGTCTTAGCAACTTCCAAGAGTGAACAATGCAGGGATTTTTATGGGGTGTAGGGAATCATTATAAATAGACAGATTTTGTATATTTGATGTGTTTCAATCCTTTGCAATCATTGTTCTCTCTGATGTTCAGATTGTCCCATCTTAGGTCAGTGAGAGTTTCTTTAAGTTGGCTCCTGGGTACTTTTGCTATAATGATAGTTTAAAAGAAAACAACAAAAAAACTCTCGACCCTTTGAGTTGGTGCCCACACAGTGGCAGCACTGAGGCAAGGATGCAGACTTCCATGTGGTCAGTTGTGATGCCAGCAGAATGTCTCTCATAGTCGTCTAGGATTGCCAAAGAAGAGTACAGAATCGTGGAACTAAATTTCAGTACTTAAGAGAAACTTCCTGTAGTATTAAGACAGTCAGTGAAGTTTTTGTTAGAATAAATCAGAAGCTTTTGTTTTTTATTAAAAAGTATAGAGGGATATTTTTCACAAAATACGTAAATCTGTTTTTCATAATGCAAATTGTGCTTTCAAATACTTACTGAAGATGATGCTGAGTTGAATCCCCATCTCTGTTGCTTTCCAGCATGATATGGGAGGTATTAAAGTTCACCTAAGACTGCTAAAGGAGCTTTATGTGTAGTTAAAATGATTTTTTAATTCACGTGAAGGTGCTTTGAAAAGCACAGAGCTCTGTATGAGGGCTGAGTTGTAGAAGAAGAGCAACATCACTTTTATCTCTTTGCCCGTTTGGAGGGAGGAAAAACTGGAAAGCTAAAGTTCTGAAGAATAGGGCTTGAGTTGTTTTCTCCCAGGGCCTCCACAACACGGACTCGCCACTTCTGGAATCATGGTGGGTGAGGCTCACTCGGCCTGCCTTCATCCATGCCCCCTGCATCACCCTCATGTCCAGCAAGGAGCGTCTGCTTCATTCAGGGTCATTACAAAGGTGCAGCAAACGACAGGTGTGTGCATGTAGACGACTAACGGAGGCTTCTCTGAGGTGAGAATGCCTCCCGGCGGCGTCCGGCTCACCCAGGAGGCGCCTAACCGCATCGTGTGGTCTTCTCTCTGGGGGCTGCTGATCGGTCGGTCCAGGTTAGCTCGCTGTTGAGGATGTAGATATGATATTCATCCCCTGAGGCCAAATGCTTTGGTATCTCAACCAAAGTAGGGGACTGTCCATCGCAGCTCACCCGACACTTGTGGTTTGTGCTTGTTGTCCTGGCATATAATAGAGCTTCTTTTCACACATCCTGATTTCAGTGATAATACGGGCATTCTGATTATAAATGAGCTTTGTTTGTTCTCATTCAAGTGTTTTTCCAATTCCACAAATCTGCAGTATACACCCTGACTTGTGATCGTGGGTGGCAGCAGTTCTTACTGGAGGACATTAGGTCTAATCTCATCTAAGGTTTTACCTCTTACAGTTTAAATAGGACCTGGTAAAAAATGGAAGAAATAATCATATGATACTCACTTCCTCCTGCCCCCCCCAAAAATATCCCACATTTCTTCACTTATATGGTAACATTTTGATTTTTCTCTTTTGATATGATAAGATTTACAAGTGAAAAATTGCCAATTTTAAGTTTTTTAGTAAAATGAAGGAAAACCATATTTGTTTTTATCTCACAAGCTATGCTTATATGTCATTGAAACTAATAGTTATTGTTTATTATGCTTTGTCATTTTGATGGCTCAGATAAATAATCAAATGTTATCTTACAGTGCATTCACAGAGATGTAAAACCTGAAAATATTCTGATAACTAAGCAAGGAATAATCAAGATCTGTGACTTTGGATTTGCACGAATTCTGAGTAAGTAGCAACTCTTTACTAATTTATCCAATTTAGATGATGATTATGAATTAATATAAGTTCTTACTTTAGGTATCGAATGCATGCTAAGTGTTATATTGTTATTATTCAAAAAGGAAAATCTCACTTTAACCTTTTGTCGCTGCATTAGTTTGCACTTCAACTCCACTCCGTTCAGCTAGAATTTATTGGATGTCACATTTGTATGCTTTGCCGTATAGGAGAGGAAAAGAATTGTATGATGCATTTCTGCTCTCCATGCACTTATAATCTGAAGTAAAAGAAACAAAAGACTAATGCAAGATGATTGGCGATAAAGTACTAAAGTGAAGGTGCAGATGGTTCCCTGGAGGGAGATACTAATGTTGGCTAGAGTGGTTGACAAAAACTTCATGAAGCTGGTGAGACTAGAGAGTAACAAAGAGAGGATTCAGAGACAGTGCTAAGAAAACGGAAGTCATTCCAGGCAGGAAGGAACCAAAGAGAAAGGGGGACAAATCAGTATTTCTCCCCAAATCTAGAGCTGTGCAGCGGGCAAAAACATGTATTAGCAGCATACACATTGGAAGGTGGTTATGCACATAATCAGTATCTTGATAAGGCCCAGATATGGGTAACTTGGCAATGCATTTGGAAGTTGGTTTAGACTTGAAGTCATACTACTGAAATTCTCAATCCCCCTGCCCTCTGTTTGGGATTATATAGATATTCACTAGCTAAGGTGCCTTTGGAAGTTGAATTTACTATCTGAGTACACAGTGTAACTGTTGACTCAGTTCCTCACTGCATTAACTGTTAGGAGTACAAGGCCTCTGAGAGTTTTTGAAGCTTACCTGAATGCCTGACCTGCTCTTGGGAATGGTTTGCATGTTGGGAGAATGTGACCACCTCATTTGATTGATGCATTTGCAGTTCCAGGAGATGCCTACACTGATTATGTCGCTACAAGATGGTACCGAGCTCCAGAACTTCTTGTCGGGGATACTCAGTATGGTTCTTCAGTCGATATATGGGCTACTGGTTGCGTTTTTGCAGAGCTCCTGACAGGCCAGCCACTCTGGCCCGGAAAATCAGATGTGGATCAGCTTTATCTAATAATCAGAACACTCGGTAGGAGTTACATTTTATGGCTGACAGAGTTACTAAATTGTTACAGTAATAGCATGTCATTGTAATGAACAGCAGGAGCTTTCTTGCCTTTCCAGCATGCAACTCAGGATGGTTGTTCTGGGTTGTAGCCAAAGTCCAACCCTTTATCTCAATATGCAGAGCCATTACGTCTCCCACTGAGGAGTTTCTAGATTCCTTTCTAAGGCAAGCCACTTGGCCATGGAATAAACTCTACATTTACTTTCCATATTGGGCTAAGTATATGGGTCAGCTGCATAGACCTCACTCTGAAGAGAAGATATGATCAAATGCAATTTCTGTCCACTGTAAAAGAGGATTTTGACTGTTATGAGATTAAATGAGATCATGTGTATAAAGCCCTCCTCACCATTTTCTTACCTCTTTTTCTGATGGAGGCTATGTATGATAAGCTATGTATGACAAAGAGAGTTGTGTGTGAGAATTGACCTGACCTGAGAAGGTGTGTTTTTGCAGTGACGTATTCCTCCCAAGTCTGGAGGTTAACAGCCAGGCTGAGTATTTCTTTCACATCTGGACCTCAGAAGTTAACCGTTTAAACACTATATTATTTTTACTAAACTTCTGAATTATACGGTTTGTATTTTACAGGAAAACTAATCCCAAGACATCAATCTATCTTTAAAAGTAACCAGTTTTTCCATGGCATCAGTATTCCTGAACCAGAAGACATGGTAACTACTCGATTTTGGATGTTTTAGTATTTGTGTTGCTCCTTTCTTTAAAGGGGTAATTGTTTTGTTTACCATGAGTGCTTTGGGCTCCTGTTTTCCTTATGACACACTAACACAGATGCAAGAAACTATATGAAAGCTATATAAAATGAATCAGGAGAATGCTTATAAAGTTTACTTGTCCTAGCCAAAGATTAATTTAATGTTAAATTTGAAGTGAGTATATTTCCTTCCTTACATAAATATCTTGATCATTTTAGTCAAAACACTCAGGTACCTTTTCCTGAAATAATTATTTTCACATAAACAGTACTTACTATAGTTTTCTTTATTTTGGAAAAAAAAATACATTCTCTGCTTTTCAGCATGTGAAACAGAGCTCAAATCAATAAAGACCATTTCTTCACAATGTATATTTTTCACATAGGAAGGTCATTCTACAAGATGATCCTCATTGTATCCCAATCAAAACTCCACACTCTTTCTGTGGGTTTGCCTTTCTATGGGAATATATCGATGACTATGCCGCCCTCTTACTCTCTGTAGACATTGATTTCCTGTCTGTATTACCTAAGTTTGGGCTATGATCTTTAAAACTCCGTACGGTCTAGGTTCTGCCTACAGAATGAAAGGGTGGTCAGGAGAGGCATGTGTCCACACACAAGCAGTGTTGGCTCCAGAGTGGTGCAAGGATGGGGAAAATCTGTAAAGACAGATCATGATTTATGGCACATGTGAACCATCTGGGGTCCAAGTGGTGCCAACTGCTTCTAGACACCCTCTTCGTTTTAAATTTATTTCCTATAATTCCTTGATTTATATCTTTGATTTCTTCTATTTGTTAAAGTTTTTAATAAATAAAAGGTTAAAAGTTGAATTGCAAGGCTAGAGGTTGAATTACAAAAGAATATGTAATTTAACGAATAAAATACAACAAGTCCACATGTACCTGCTACCTAGTTAAAGAAGAATATTACCATTATTGTGAAACTCCCCCCATACTCCTCCTCAATCTTGTTCTCTTCCCTCCTTACTATTCTGAATTGTGCGTTCATCATTCTCTTGCTTTTTGTAGTGCTCTTACACATGTAGTTGAATCTATTTCCTAAGTGCTCAAAGCATCCCTATAAGTAGGTCAACACAGATATTATAGTATTGTTGAAGGATTTCAGAAGGGGACATTTGGAACCCATATTTACCAATCATCCATTGCAAGACATTGTGAAATTAAGAAAATAACTCCATTTTTTGTCTTTCAAATCTTTGCATAGTGTAAAATTATACAAAAATACGATTTAAAAAAATTAAAATGATCTAACTTACATGTTCTTATTACTAATATAGTCAAAATATACATTACTTTGTTGTTATGTAACATTGAAATTCTGTATTTTCTAGGAGACTCTTGAAGAAAAGATCTCAGATGCTCATCCCGTGGCTTTGAATTTCATGAAGGTACTTAAGAATCAATTATAACCATTATGGACTGCAAATTGTAGTGATTGAAGCTGGGAACTCCAGGAGGGGTGGACAGTAAGGCAAATATAATGGTAAGGTAGGATGTCATCGCTGATGCAGTCATCTTTCTAGCATATCCATAAACATTAGTAGAAGATGAAAGAGTATAATTAGGGTTTGCTGTGATGAACACCAATACTTCGTTTGAATTCATGAGGAAATTTGATGAAGTATATTCAGACTATGGAAATTGTGAAGATGGCTATACTCCTTACGTTTGAAGGTCTACAACTGTACTGTCCAATGCGGTAGCCACTACATGTTATTATTGAACACATGAAATATGGCTAATTTGAATCCACATGACTGGATTTCTATGCAAAACACTATAAAAAGAGTATAGAATATTCCGTTAATTAAAACATTAATGTTGAACTGATAACATTTTAGATATATTGAATTACATAAAATTTTTAATTATTTTTAAAAATGAGTAGAACTGCAGAGCCAAATAGACACTGTACATAGTCCATGCACGAGGCCCAAAAAAGATAGTCAAACAAAAGACAAATTATAATAAAAAGTAGAAGAAACTCACCTATGACCAGTCTGTCATTTATGCCTGACCAACTAAGGCCATACTATGTGTGATTCATCCATCCACAGTGAATACTAAAAGCCCTTAGGGAGATAAGACTGGAGATACCAGTAAGGGTATCTATCTTTAACAATCAATTAAATTCTATTTATAGCAGCAGTTTCCATACTACTCATGGGAGTATGACCTGGGCGCTTTTTAAAAACACACATTCCAGTATCTAACCTCAGGTTAGAACAGAATCTCTATAAATAGGACCTGGGGATTTGTATCATTAAACATCCCCCTAGGTGATTATGATAAGTAGCCCCATTTGAAACTCATCTGATCTAGAAGGGGGAGCCATCTGGATGACCTAGACTTCACTTTGTGCTAGTGCTGGTCGCTGCCAAGGTGCTCTCCAGGGTGCTGGATGCCTTCAGTCTGGGTCCTCCTGAGATTCCCAGCCTGACACCTCTGCGCTCCCAGACTGCCCTTACCACTACTCCACTGGACCTCAGCTGCCTTCTGCCTGCCTCACTGCTCTTACCTACCTTCACCCAGCAATCTACGGGTCCTATCCTGGAAGCCCAATGTCCTGACCTTGTTCTGGACAGGTTGTTCTGACCCACCTACAATTTAACAAAACCCAGACGTGGGGAGCTTCAGGTACTGCTGCAAGCCCATTCTCAAGTGGAGGCCAAGCCTTCCTCTGGTTCTCCTTCAACTGACCAGAGAGAAAACTTCCTAGAAGGCAACTCCAGGGTAGGAAAACTCCAAGGTATAGAACGAACTCCCTGTCCTCATCTCCAAAGGTGACGTGCGCTGTTGGCCGGCCCAGGATTCTGGGTGAAGCTAGTTTTGTCACTCAACTATTTGATTTAGACCCACAGTGTTTGACCTATTCTGTGGTCCACACCCTATGTCCTAGACTCCTGCCCCATGTTAAATGGAAGCAAGTTTTCTTTCATTAATTGCAAATGAGACATCTTGAACAGCAAATGATTAGCAGCTACCATACAGGCAATTAGTTATCCTTTGGGACTAGGTCCTGACCTATATAGGGAACTGCTCTAGTGAGTCAAGTGCCAGCCAATGACAGTGGTGGCATGCAGTGGCCTGTATGTGGCAGACCTTTTGTGTTCTCTTCATTAGGTTTAGAATAAGACAATGGGTACAGTACTGATTTTTTTATTACTCATTGGTTTTTATAGTCATAACCATCCTAACACTATATCAGTTTTACCTGGTCCTCAAGGAGACTAGACTGTTGGAAATTTTGTTCAAGGGCTTTCTGTGCAACTTGACCTTTCAAGAAAAGGAGCCTGACTTGCACTTTGCAGTTCCAGTTTATCATCCCTCGTTATTAAAACCTTTCCCAGGTTAGGAGCACTTTGATTAGGGAGCACCCCTGAGAATTCATCAGCCTCTCGGTGTACCGGAAGTTATCAGGTAGGCAGTCAGATCTCAGAAGCCTCAGCTCCATCCAGTGCTTCTCAATGCACCTAAAACAAATCAAGCAGGACGTTGTTCCAGCCCCAGCCCGATGGCGGAGCTCAGCTTTAACAGTCTTTTCTTAAAATCTAAAAATGCTCTTAAAAAAAGAAACCCATAGGTATTTAGTGATAGACTAGATTTCAATAGACTGAAAAGCCACACAAGAAAGTAAATTTTCTCTTTTTTTCTTTTTTCTTTTTCAAGGAAGTAAATTGAAGATATAAATGGAAACAAAACTGATAGAACTTGATGATGATTTAGATCTGGGGAGTGAAGTAGAGGAGGGTGGCAAAGAGGGGGTGCCTGTATTTGTTTCCTAGGACAGTCGTAGCAAAGTACTGGAAACTGGGTGGCTAAAAACAACAGAAATTCTTTCTTACAATTGTGGAGACGAGAAGTATAAAATTAAGGTGTTGGCAGGGCCATACTGTCTCCAAAGCTTCTAGGGGAGGATCCTTCCTGGCCTCTCCTAGCTTCTGGAGTCCCAGGCATTCTTGGGCTTGTGGCAGCAGAACTCCAGTCTCTTCCTGTATTCACATAGTGTATGCCCTGTGGGTCTGGCTTTGCACTGTTTTCCCTCTTACAAGGACACCAATCATATTAGAGTGGGTCCCACCACAGTCCAGTATGCGGTCATGTTAACTACATCTGCAAAGACCCTACTTCCAAATAAGGTCACATTATGAGGTACGGGGAGTTAGGACTTCAACAGTTATTTGGCGGGGGTGGGGGGCACAGTTCAACCTATAGCAGTGACCTTGAGACAAAGCAGAGAGATAGGAAATAGGCCATTGCATATGTGGGTCTGGAGTTCAAAAGAGAGGTCTGGACCAGAAATATACATGTGGAAGTCTCTGGTAAACATTGACCATTGAAGCCATTTGAGCGTCAGTAAGATTTGCTAGAAATTTAGAACAGATGAAAGGAAAGGGGAACCTAGGATTGAGCCTTGAAGAATTTCATGCAACCATTGTGGAGAAGGTAAACTAGGAAAGGTTAGTTTGAAAAGGAGCGACCAGGAAGCAGGAATGAAAATGAGGCATCAGAGAAGCCAAAGGGAGAGTTTCAAGGAGGAGGGTGTGGTCAGTAGTATCTAACACAACTGAGATGAGAATGCAAAATATGGAAGTAGATTTAAAGATATGAAAGTAGAGGTCATAGGTGTGAACAACAAGAGCCACTTAAGTGGAATTATGGAGCCCGAAGCCAGAATGAAGTTATAAAGAAATAAGAGATTACCACAATTAACAAGTTGTAAGTACTGGGTAATATACGAGTACAAACTTGAAGAATTTCTAAACTCATATTTGCTCTATCAAGTTAGTATTCAGTTTAGGGCCACAGTAACAAAAGAGGCCCTTCTTTTAATATCTTATTTGCTTTTCTTCCAAGGAGTGTCTGAAAATGAATCCAGATGACAGATTAACCTGTGCCCAGCTCCTGGAGAGCCCCTACTTTGATTCTTTCCGAGAGGACCAAATTAAAAGAAAAGCACGTAATGAAGGAAGAAATAGAAGACGTCAGCAGGTACCTCCGTTCAAAGTTAAAGTGCTATAAAAATTCTTGATTTTCCTTTTTCTACCTTTCACAGTGAGACTAGGTGAACACCACGACCTTATCTTTGCACTGGTTTAGTTGTATTTGTTTACCTAATAAATACTGGTGATTGACATGATAAAATCATAAAACTAGGAAAAGATCCAAACAGTTACAAAATCCAAATATACTTAAATCAAATGATTGCACAATCTTTGGTTACACTGATTGGATACCCCACCCGCCAGATCATGTACAACAGCTTCATAAAACTCTGATGACAGCGGGACTGAGTGTAATTGGCGTTGCAGAGGAATCCAGTACCTTTCTGTAGCCTTCAGATGCACAAATAAAAGAAACGACTCATACATGGTCTTTTCACCCGGGCAGGCACCTAAGTCTGCCTTTCTAAGATTTTTTTTCTCAAAGCCAAGGATAACTCTGACCAGATACAAAGAGATGAAATTCAGACACCTGGGAACCAAATCTTATCCTCAGATGTGCCAGTATTATAGAAAAATACGGTGAATATGATGACAGGTGTTGATTCTGCAGTTTGTTAGGCTACTGCTCTTTACTTGCTTTCAGAAAACTTTGAAGTTTAAACATAAACTCCAGGGACTTAAGTTTGTTTGGGGTTTTTTTCCCCCTCATACAAGCACCTAAAACAATACGTGTCACATAGAAGGTTCTTAATAAATATGATCCAAATAAATAGATGAGCACTGCTTATTAGTAAGTCAAGATGGTAATTTTTAATTTATCAGAGACTGACAATTGTTTCATTTGCATTTGCTTAATCTTCCACCTTTGATCTACTTTTTGCTCATTTATTTTCTCATTAGCATGTCACCATAAAGGAAGAAAGCAGTCTTTTTCTTTTTTTTCCAACCGTTTGATAGTTAAAATAGAAGTTTGTTGGGAGAGAAAGATTAAACTAATCAATAGGAAGAAATGTTAAGATGATTTCTGTGTATCCAAAATCTCTGGGTATCCAAATTTTTATTACATAGACCATTTTATCTTTTACTGTTAGTTATGTGTTTTGCACATTAAGCCCAATACAGTTTACGTAAATAACCAAAAGATTCAGGTTTGTTTAAATAAGTCTGAGGCAGCAATGTGAAATACAGTGTGAATTGTGTGTAAAAACAATATTCCCTTAAAAACGTCTCACCAGATTCCTCACCTTTGGCTTGGGAGGATGGGACAGCCTCACTGCTCCGTCCTGCCTTTGTCCCCGTGGTTCAACCATGGTCTACCACGTTCGCCTCGAAGGCGATGTGGATACTGCTTTCCCTTTAAGCCTCGAGCTCACAGCTGTGCTCCCCATTCCTTAATCCCCTATAGCCCACTGATAAAGATCAGGGACTTCACAGTAGACCTTCCCGAAGACCCAGGACAACAGAAGGAAAAGAAACACGAAGAGCAGCATGCACCTGGATAATCTCATTTGCAAAGATTATGTCATTTTCTGTCCTTGGTCAACAACTTTCTGTCCACCTCTGCGTGGTAGCCCCACTAGAGCACCCACCATGAGACAATGCCTGAACATCTGTCTCCACCGGGGGAAGTTTCTAGAGAGCAAGGCCAAGAGAAAGACAAGGGTGTCTTTCAAGTTCTGGTTTTCTTTCTGAGTGTGCACCTCTTCTCTAGACATTTTACCCTATCAGAAAATAAACTAAAAATTGAGAAAGATCTTTTCGGTGTGGTTTCATTTTGTGAATTCAAATTTCTGCCTAGATGCCAATTTCTAAGTCTCTGAATGGATGACCAACAAATTCCTTAAGATTAAATGTTGTTTCAAGTTGATAATAAAGAGGTTTTTAAATCTTTGCTTTCCTGCCAATATCTTAAAATTAATATTCAAAAATTAAAAATTTGAGCTGGGTCGAATGTAGACTCTTGGAATTATCGTTTAATAGCTGGTGGGCATTTATCTTTTAAACACTGACTAGATAACAGAAATTTGTATATTCATATAAATAATAGTACCCCCATGAGAGTCCCAGAATAAGTCATGGAACCTAATTTTCAAGTGTTAGAATGTCACAATTTTTGGAAAGGTAACCCTGCTTAATTTTAACATTGATGTCTGTTGACATCTTTGTACCATTTGTATCCTTCTTTTTTTTTTACCACCTTTAAATCACATTGTACAAATAGGAATTGTTTTCAATTTACTTTCTTATTTTTGTCTTATTCTGCTATTAGAATCAACTGTTGCCTCTCATACCAGGAAGCCACATCTCCCCCATACCTGATGGAAGAAAACAAGTCCTCCAGTTAAAATTTGATCATCTTCCAAACATTTAGGAAAATGTTCTTTCAAGTGGAAAGTAATTTAATATGTACACATTTTTGTACAAGAGAGATAGGAATTCTCAGTGTTTCAATTGCAAATGAGCCATATGAAAATTAAGATGCCTTTCTAGAATTGTTTTGCTCTGATCATTACCAATTCCTCTGCCCGTGCTTTTTACATGCCAATTTTATCTTTTAGAACATTTTCTTTAAATGTTATAAAGTCTGAAACTGCACATATGGAGGAGACATTTCAATTTCATCAGAGCAGCCCCTCTTGAGGCAATTTATATTGAGAATTTGTGGGTTTACTGTACTTCGATTTGTGAAAAAAATTTACATATATCATCTGGCTTCAGCTGACCACATAACGTCTTAATAACAGATAGCTTTCTTGGCTGTTGTTTATGTAAGGAATGACATTATGTTTCTGCATTTTAACTCATTCTTATTGTAGCCAGGTCTGTGGCGTAATGCTGGTACTTAAAACTGTGTTTTTATATTGGTGTAGGAAGGGAACCTTGAAATGGTTCCCTAGGCTTATTCCTTGATTCCAGGGCAGACTCTAGTTTCTCTGTCTCACGAGACATTGGCAATTCTATTTTTAAAGCTAGCTAGAGAACAGTCCATACATTTACATAGCCAATAGTGGATGAACTACCAGGAATTACCATCCTCATAACATGCTAGAATAATTGACTGCTGACTCTAATGCTGTCCTTTGGTACATCAGGGTTTCTTATTCTTTTCTCCTCTTGGCTAAAGCATCTCAGTACCTAAACCTATCCTCCTGCTGTATTTTCTAAAAGCTCTCTTATCAACAATCTCTTCCAAACATTTACGTCCGTAGCCTTTTATGAACTCGTGCAGCCCTAAACTTGTACATCATAATCAGGTCAGGCTTATAAACGTTTCTGACAGCAGGAAGCTTTCTTTCAGCGAGCCCACTTTACACTGGGATATTTCCCTAAGTAAACTTACCTAGTATATCTACCTACCTACGTGTGTGTGTGTGTGTGTGTGTGTACACATATATTTGTAATTATAAATTTTGAAGCACCATAGTAGACGCCTTTTATCCTGGACATCTAAGAGTGTTACAGAATGTTTAAAGTATTTTTTGTTTGCTAATGAAGGAACTCATTTAAAATAATAGCATGGGGCTGTCCATCACTGTTTGGCATAAAGACACAAAATAGTGATATTCCTATCCATAAATATTAAGATTATTTCATTAACTCTTTTCTGCTCTTGGGTTTGATGTGCTCACCTGAGTGTTGTCAAATTTTGCAAACACACATAATTCTAAAAATTCCCTGTATCTGGCACCAGACAGCAAGCATAAATTGTTAACACTTTATGTTCATCTCTAGAAGTTTATTGCACTTGCAAACCTGGCTATGTAAATTTCCAGAGAATCTCATTCAATTATTAGGGAGTATCTCTTCATTAAGGAATTATGGCATCTAAGGAATAGTTCCTTGATCACTGGAAAGACATTCTAAGGGGGCTTATTTGGCCATTTAACATTCTAAGTATGACATAAGCTGCTAGGGACTTATTTTCATCTTACTATCAAGTATATGCCTCTCCAAAAAATCAAAAAGAAAAAAAAAAGGATATGCCTCTTCAGATTTGTATGTTTCTTGCATTTTTAATAAGATGGTACCACAGGTGCAAGGAAAATGAGAAATAAAAGATAAAAGGGAACTTTGCTGAGAGATTTCTTTTTAGCTTTCATTGTGTTTTTATCACGTAAGCCTTCTTATTGCCAAACCACTAATGCTACTCCAGCTCTCCTAAGTATGTATAATACATATATAATACACACACACACATACACACACAAAAATTAAGAAGACAGCACAAGAGCCCATTACTCATTTTGCTTAATTATCATTGTGCCTCACACAACAATGGGTTTTGGAGCAGGGGTTAGTTGGGTGACTGTCTTCCCTTATTTTTGCCTACGTTTAAGAATTAATTCAAGCTAGCATTTTGCAGTTGTTTTTCTTTAGATCTATCATTTAGGTATCACTGGAGAGGAGAAAGCATCTAATGCTTAGAAAAATGTTCTGATGCAAGCATATCCCCACGAAGAAAAATACGATGACATTTGCATACTTGGCTTTCCCTGGGAGACCCAGGCCACATAGCTCTGCTGCTGCGTGAATCACCCAGGCGCACAGATCTCAGACTGCAACTCTTTCCTGTTTCCAGTGCATATTTCAAACCACTGTACTACACAGAATCCTTTGCATTCCTCAGCCACATGGAAGACAGTTGCACTTCAGTGTCTAGTACCCAAATTAAGTAATGACTTTTGTAAAACTTACCTTCAGCAAAATAGCCTTGCCCCAGGCTCTTCACAGGAGCCCACACAATTCTGTAACCATTCGTTTCCTTCACAGTCTTGCGTAGTGTGTGGCTTACCTGGGAATTGTGCCACCCGTGCCAGCTTTCTAGCTTTTTCATTTATTTACATAAATGAATATTTTGGTGTGGTCCAAATACTGCGCTATCAGGGTGAGTGGCGCCACCTGAATACTCCCTTTTCTCCACCTCTTTACTCCCTGGTTTCCTCCAATTTTCCACACATGGACCTGAGAGTCTCCAAGCAGTTTTGTTTGTTTGTTTGTTTGTTTGTTTCACTTTACAGGGAATTAAAAATGCAGACACACCACAGGAAAGGACATTTAATTAGAACTGTATCAGCCCCATAAGCCTGTTTGCTTGGATTCTGTCTTTGGTCCCCATTTCAGTCCTGCTGATATTTGAATGTAGTCATTGTTACAACTTGCCCCAACCACAAAACCCTTTTAGAGGGTCACTTTTTGAAGATGATTTTAACTAGACTGAAGCACTGAAAAGTTGTGTTCAAGAGGCTTTTGAATACTTTTGATTAGGGAGATGATTGAGTAGAGGGTAAAAACAAAGCTCTCAGGCAGGGATTGAAGAGCTAAGCGGGGAGTAGATGTTCCCTCTTCTAAATTAACTGTGTCACTGCTCTTCACTGCTCCTGCAGATCCCTCAAACTATACGATCTAAGAAAAGTAATAAGTATATTTTGAAAAAAAAATAGCAATTCTGAAAATGTTTTGTGGTTCTTTAGCTTACTTGCCAGATAATTGCAATTTTTTCAAAAAGATGGCAATTTCTTAGTTATGTGTCACTCCTAATTATGTCCAATCATGGGTTTAGAAATGACACAGAGTTCTCCCCCCACCAAAATTTTAAAACATACTATCAGAAGAGGAATCATCCTAAAATTCCACAAAACAATAAAATCTTCAAAAAATTGAGGTGTCAGTGTAAGATATTAGCTGAATCGCAAATATATAGACCTTTTTTTAATGTTATCACACATAGTTAAGACATAAAAATAAAATGTCACTCAAAAGTTAAAGTAATGTTGTTGGTATGTATGGATGTGTTTCTCTTTGATTAAAATCATTAACTCAACAACTTCATTTTTGTTTTAGTAGATGACGAAAAGTCTTTAAGATTGGTAGTTTAGAGAATAATAGAAATACTATTTGGTCTGGAAGTTAGGACACCGGGTTTTAGGCCTGGCTTGCAACTCTGTAGTCTTGTCATGACGTGTAACTTTTCTGTGCCTTCATTTTCTCATTGTTAAATAAGAGAGTAACTTGCTTCCCCAAAAATAAGACCGGGTCTTATATTAAGGTTTGCTCCAAAAGACGCATTAGGGCTTATGTTCAGGGGATGTCATCCTGAAAAATCATGCTAGGGCTTATTTTCCAGTTAGGTCTTATTTTCGGGGAAACATGGTAGATAAGCTAGATGGTCTAAGGCTCCCCTTCAGCTCTAAAGTTCTGTGATTCTCTGTTGCACAGAGTGTTTGTGTCTTGGACATATCTCCCACTAGAAGAGGCATTCTAGAGATTGTTTTCTATTAATAATACCAAGGTAAATTTTGGTGTTTGTGATATATCCAGGAGCTAGGAGATGTCTGTCTGTCTGTCTGTCTGTCTGTCTCTCTCTCTCTCTCTCTCTTCTCTCTTGCTTGATTGCTTTCACATACACATAAACACATAACTACTAGTTCTATCAAGTAAATAGTAGTTTGCAGGCAACCATGTAACAGAGGTTCAATTTTATAAATTAAAATTGATTTCAAAGCTAATTATCACCAGATTTTTAATGTAAGTAAAATAAGTGTGCTTTTAAAATGCAGAATAATATGTAATCATTCTTTGATGTTTTAATCTTATTAGTTTGGAAATGACAGATATGCTGTGAAATATTAATTTAAGATAACCATAAAGACAACATTTAATACATGTCTAACTTCAGTAAAACTTTTAGTAGTTTCAGTAAATGATAACTTAATGGAACTCTGCAAATATATCTAGTTATACCCATTTTATATTTTGGCAGTAGGGACTCAGGTTCAGTCAACCTTATATTTAAGCTGTAATGTACTCAAGCTGAGAATTTGGTTATCCTACTTAACAGGCATATAAATGACTTGTATTTATAAAGCTAAAAAAATTTTTTTTCTGTTGTGAACACTAGTCACTGACCATATCTCTCTCAGTATTGTTACGTTGAAGATGTTGTGTGTCTACTTACTATTTTAGAACATATAATGTAGAAGCAGGTCTATTTTAAATCACATGAATTTATAGCTATATGTTAATTAGCATTTGATAATTAGCACAATAGCAATTTATGCTACTAGAAACAATTCACTACAAAGCCTTTTTCGTTGTATTATGTTAACTATATAAATAAATATGTTTTAAATTTAGCTTAAGATATTTAGAAAACCTTAGTATGGGATTGAATACTTCAGTGACTTTATATTTGTATATATAACTTAACCTGAATATGTTCTTTAGCTTATTTTAATAAAAGTTAGAAATATTTCTGTCTCCTTGTTTCTGTTTAACTCAGCTATTCGTCCATTGTCTAATACTTTATATTTGAGTAAGAAAACTGTCATCTTCATATATAAATTCCAGAACTTGTTATTTAATTCCCCATCAGTTAGAATATCTGCATAGCTGACATGGCAACTATTCCTTTTTGTGCCTTGGATTGTCAAGTTTTACAAATAGAAAAATTAACAAAATCTTTTCCAGTCTGACCAACTAGATGCTTATTCCTAAAAACATCTGTACAACTGTACTTTGAGGCTATAAGATTCTTTTTCTTTCAGTTCATCAAAATATGTCCCTGACTCTTTATAATACTTAAACTACAAGATAGGAAATTTTCTTATAACTTCAATTCCAAGTTATCACAATAGTTTCTGTTGTAAGTTTAAAAAAGCGAAGACTCAGGACCAAACTTAAACTAATGCTCAAAAGAGGGAGAAACAATTAGTAAAGTAATGAATGAGGTCATTATTTGAATATGTTTTAATTCTTTATTTTCTTTGGATTATACAGTAGATTATCTAAAGTAGATATTTCCACTGATGTACAGTAGATTATTTCCACTGATGACTACAACAATTTCTCCCATCCCTTGTGCCTTTTGCAATGATACTTTGCCTCTCCTTATATTAAACGGTGAAGTCACCCTCCGTCTTCCCCTCCTGCTGACCTGTAACTTCCTTAGAAAAATAGAATGCATCAGAGGTGTCCTTGTGCCATTCCTGGATCTAGGTCTTGAAAGGCCTGGCAACTTCTGCTTTCTCTCTCTGCGGGAGCCAGCCACTGAGCTGTAAAGAAGCTTAGGCCGGACTTCCAGATGATAAGATACCACGTAGAAAGAAAATGGCCACTGGAGGGACACCAAAGGGCCAGTCATATGACAAAGCCTTCTTGGATCTTCCTACTCAGTGTATCCACCAGCTAAATGTAGTCAAGTGAGGGTCCCCAGCCAGCACCAAGTAGAACAGGATAACTGCTCAGCTGAGCCCAGTCAACCTACAAAATTAGAAGAAATAGTAAATCATTATTGTTTTAAGCCACTATGTTTTGGAATGATTTGTTATGTAGCAATAGATAACTGAAATAGAGTACGTTTTTAAGTGGCTTACCTTATATTACAGTTCAAAAGCAAGTTCTCAAATAATATTCACACATAAAGGCATAGGGTCTGCTGTAATTTAACCTAGAACTACAAATACAGTCTAGGGAATCTGAAAAGCATTCTTTTCTGCTACCCACTCGTCTCTATCAGTGAATTTTATTTAGTTAAGGCTGCTGTACTTCCAAGGAAGACATTGTCTTCTCTGAAGACATGTGTAACCACCCTATGCAAGAAATCCAAAGCATTGTAACAAAGTGATAACCCCCCTGAAATCATATATAGCTGTTACAATTCCATTGACTCTGTTCCCTATGCTGTACTCCACATCCTGTGACTATATATAGTGGGGGTGCCAAAAAAATGTAACACATGACTTGTATTCATCTTTTGTTATGGGTATATGTGGAGTATTTCAATTTTAATACATTTTTTTCCTTTCCTAAAATGTATATACATTTTTTGGCACCCTCTGTATATATGTTTAATTATAGTTGACATACAGTATTATTCAACTTCAGCTTCAGGTGTACAGTGCGGTGGTCAGGCATCTACACCATCCATGAAGTGGTCTCCCTGATAAGTCCAGTGTCCATCTGGCACCCTACATAATCTTTACAACATTATTGATTATATTCCCCATACTGTCCTGGAACATTACATCTTTTTGCAAGAAAAATATTCATGTCTGTGTTAGATAACTGGATAGATGCCAGGTTTAGTTTCTACCTCCCCCAAAACAGTCAGTTTGCATCCTGATTGGTGTTTTTATCCAGTGCTCATCACTCATCCTCCCATTCAGCAGACTGCAGCTAATGATGGGTCTTAGGTGCTTTTAGGGGAAAGTCTTACCTAGTTTCTCATAAGAAGGGTCTCTAGCACCTTTGAGTATTCAGGATGACTGGTGTCATTGTCTTTCCTCACTTTCCCTCTTTCTGTATCAACTAGAAAGAGATCCTACCAGAGGTTAGACTTTGGCTTTGCCACTTACAAGTCATGACCTTTGATCATTAGCGTCTTCAACTCTAAAATGAAAATAACACTGATCTAAAACAAGAATTCTAACACCAGAAGGCGCAAACTAAGACCTCACCAGAAAACTTAAAGAAAACATACCAGCATCATGAAATCACCTGACCGTGACTCCAAGAGATTTTCTGAGGAGTTGGAATCATCAGAGATAGAAGAGTTGGCTGGAGGAGTACAACTAAATTTTGAAGAAAAAGCATTTTATGTCTGGGAATACACAAAACAAATTTAATACTGTGTTTGTTTAAACACGGTCATTAGCTGTAGGAAACTCAAGTAGAGAAAAAGCAAGAGTTCCAGGCTAGAGATGCAAGTCTTAATCTAATCTGTATATTCCAGCAACTGAAATCATATGAACAATTTATATTCTTGAAGCAGTGAGGAAATGACTGGGTGAGATCAGCCCACATCTTTAAGGAACGCTTTCAGTAAGAGAAGAAAGGAAAGGAGAAGAACTGTCAGAAGTGCTAGCTGGAGGACTAATGGTATTTGTCACTTGCCTGCAACAGTCTCCATTTCAGCATCTCCTTTTCACATTCCCCCCGTGTTCATAATTATTCTCCTTTCTAGCCACACATCTACTTTTCTTGGATTTGAATTCCTGTCCTATTGTCATCAATTTCTTCCTGCACCAAATACCATCAATTCTCTCTGCTCTGACATGCATTTGTTTTTATTTTCCAATTTCCTTTCTCCTGGATTTGGTAATCTCCTTTTACTAATTGCAATTTTCAGGTTAGAGAAAAATCATCCTGTATTTAATCTTGTGTAATATCAGAGTCCCTCCCCCCCATAAAATACCAGTACTATCTTATATAAACTAAATTTGAAAATAATCTTGGATGGAATTCAAACAAATCCCTAAAATACAATTTTTTGGAGATTGACGTCTCTTTGGATGCCGTACACTCTGTTATTCCTAAAATATAATCCCATTTAGGAAAGATAAAATCCCTCACCAAAATGGACTCTGTCAAATATATTGCCTCTAAATCATGGGTTCTTAGCCATGAGTTGGCTTCAAGGATTTCAGTAGAAGTCCCCTCTTCCATTTCCAAATCCAGATTCCAAATGTTACTATCCCAAACTTTAGAGAGCTCTGCTGGGTTAATGTCTGGACAGCTCACAGTGCTTGGAACCTGGGAAAGAGGATCTCTTGGTGCTTGCCCTGGTACTCATCAGTTTGCCTTTCCCTGCGTCCTGAACCCTTTATGACTTGAAATAGAGCGAGACCATGACTAATTGTGCCCCAAAGGTGAACTGGCCTACAAGAGATAAAAATCCCTTCCTCATTCTGCCTTAAATATTTAACATTTAGAAATTCATCTGGGTTCCAAAGTAATCCTACCGAGACGATTAGGAAGATAATGTACCAGTTAGAATTTTTATGTGAGTTTGTTTAAAGGATTCTCCCAAGAGCTGTTTGTCATCAGTATGCTGAGGAAATGGAACCCTGGGCTGGGGTGGGTGGGCTGTTGAATGGCTGGAGGGCACCCTGAAGGCATTCTTCAGGGACTGGGAGGGCAGGGCACCACCAGGGGTGAGAAATGGAGGTGGAAATGTACCTACCGCCCTGGCCACCTTACAAAGAACATGCCTCAAAGCAGTGTGGGGAAGTGGAAATGCGTTGCCTGGGTTTTAGAGCCAGTTCTCCTACCAAATGCCCTGTGTTGAGCGTGTTCCATTCTCTCTCTGACCCCTCAATCTGTAATGAGTACAGTCTTTTTAAGGAGTTTCAAGGATCCTTCCAGTTACGATATTTTGTGAAATAACATAAGCAAACAGCTGTCATCTATCGCTTTCCTGTTCCTGTGTCTTCTTCCACCTGTCTTTTCTCAGGTCTGTCACAGAATGATGGGAGAGATGAGGACAGAGACAGGGCCTAGCTAAACGTTGCTCTGTCTGCTTGGCAGGAAGGAACTAGTCTTGTGTCTTCCCACCTTCCTGATCCACTCTGCCGTCTTTCTCCATCCTGTCTACTACAGAGAGCTCCCTCCACAGTGACAATTGCAAACTCCTGGGGGTGCAGGTGCTTTGCAGAAGCCCAGCTTCCATTTTTTAAGCAGACCAAAGATATGTAAGAAGAATTAGGTGGTTTATGTTATTCAACACTGGGCTCGGTTTTTGTTTTGTTATCACTGTTGTTTTGTTTTGTCTTAGTAAGCACTTGAATCTGCCTGTTGCCACAGATGATGGCACAGCATAAATAGATGAGCTGGACGCCACTCTGCAGAGGAAGAATACCATTCTTGCCCAGTAAGTGCACAGCATGCCCTTTGATCAATAACATCAACACAGAAGAATACACATGGCTGAAGGAAGGGCTGTTAAGTACAAGTGAAATTGAAACTTCAGTTTTCAAATTGTGCAATTCCTAAGGATTAAAGTAAATCTTTGGCGAGGATCCCAGGAAGACTCCATCTAGCAACATTGCCAGTAGATTTTCCGGTACTCTCAGTATGCAAAAATCCCAGAACATTATTTACAGTATTTTTATTTTATCTCAACTTGCTAACCACAAGTTACCTTATCTTGCACAAATTTACAGTATTTTTTGTTGTTGGGTGTTTTTTTTTTGGGGGGGGAGGGTTGCAGAATTTCTAAACCCATCAGGGAGCACTAATGACCAATACAATTGAATATTTTTGGAAATTTGACAGGATCAAAGCTAGACAGAAGCATTAAATAACAATAGAAATCACAAGACTTATGTGGTAAAAGGATAAAAAATATTTTAAATCAATATTCTAAATATAAAGCAGCTATTATATGTTGAAATACAAATTATTGATGCATGATGGACGCAAATTATGGCTTTTTCAAGTCATCCAATTTCACCAATTTATGCATATATTATGTATTTGCATGCACATATTATTACCTCTTTTCTGATGGCTTTTATGTTCGTAGTATATTAACAGGTCCAAGGGAGCTAAATTACATTAAGCCTTTATCAGCTATCAGGCATTGTACTGGATATTTTGTATATATTCCCTCATATACTCTTCCAAACATCGTAGGAAGTAGTTTTTTGTTTTTTGGTTTTTTTCTTAACAAGAAATCTCCGGTTCAGAGAGGTAGCCAGGAAGTGGCAGAGCTGACTTTAAAAATTTCAAAAAACTTCTCCCAAACTTTTTACCTATTTTTTTCATTTAAAGGTGGTAAGAATTAATTGTCTGAAACCAAGTCCCTTTCTTTGGGGCATTTTCAATTTTCACTGAATCCTTACATCCTGAATGGAATTTCTCTACGGCCAACCTTAGTTAAAATAACTATGTGAAAACAGTGTTCTTAGCTAAATGGGCAGCGCCAAACTATATCATGGCGTTTGGTCTCTTTTTGAGTGGATCTCAGCACATTTGTAAGTGAAGGCATGTCCATATTTCTCTTCTGTAGATGCAAGGCCTGGCTCTAACCAAAGTGACGATACAGAGATCATCATGAAATGTGAACATTCATGTGAATGCTGCATAAATTTCAATCAGAGAATCCTTTGTGAGATCACACCAAACTTCTGATTTTACAGATAAACAAACAAGGCCTTGGAAAGTTAAAGGACCCAAAGAAATGTTAAACACAAATTAAAGAGGTAGTCGAAACTATATTTGTTGATTTAACACCTTGTGTCTCTTCATTGCCTTATTTGATAATGGATGTGAGGCTGCTTCTATGTATAATAATTATAAAGTGGGAAAATAATTCCCAAAAGCAAGAATGATGAGAATGTTTATTTACTTTTATTATTTATAGTCTCTCTTCTCGATTCCATATTAGAATATCACCAGTGAATTGAGCCTCATTAGTTTAGCTTAATCAATCAAGAACACGCATCTATTTCCTCCATTTCTCTGTTGTAATATATTAGGCCAGGTTCTGAAGTTTTTGTTGGGGTTGAGAAATTTGTTTTCAGATAAGACTGGAATATATTTCCAAAGAGAGTACAGTTTTTCCCATGAAAAATTCTCTGAGTAAATTAGAAGCCATAAACTAAGGGGTCTTGTTGATTTCTATTAAAAAGTTAAATCTTGTTGCTCTTTATATACAGGCATACATTTCAAACAAAAATCTCTTAAGAGTAAGCCACACGAATTGATCTAGGAATTTCTCTTCAAAGTTATCATAGACTATAATGACCTCAGAAAAAGGCTTGAAATCAAAAATATTCATCCTAGCATTATCATTATTTATAGTAGTAAAAAAGTGGAAACAAATCTAAATGTCCATCAACAGGAGAATTTTGAAGTACAGTAGGTTATTGTACAGGCTTTTTAAAATGGGGTTTTTATTTACTTTAAAATCTATATAATTTTTCTGAATACAGAGATAATAACAATATACACATTATTTAAAAAATTTAAACCTCCAAACATTTCCCCATAATTCCTCTTAAGAGATAACCAGAAAATGAAGTGTTTGGTGAACATTTTACATGATCATCCTATAATATTGCTTTGCAACTTGCTTTGTTCACTTTGTAATGAATCTTTACACATCATTTCCTAAACATCTGCCCTCTAGTTTGTGTTTGTTTCTTAATGTTTTTAAACGTATTCAAGACTTAGGGATATGTTCATGATATAATGTTAAGTGAAAAAAAGCAGAATACAAATCATTGCATATGGTATTGTTCTAAATTAGGTAGGAGAGGAGTATGGCAAAGATTATTTACAAATTCATATAAAAGACTGAAAGAAATAAAACCAATTGTTAGTAATGGTTAGTCCTAAGTGGTAAAATTGTGAGAATCTTAGTTTCTTTCTATATAATATTTTATATTTTCCAAATCCTCCATGATGACCCCATCAAAAATAGCATTGGCAAAAAAAAAAAAAAAAAAATAGCATTGGCTTTTACGACATCCAAAAATAATTTAGGTTTCTTGTAAGCAATCTGAAAAATACAGATAAACCCAAATTAGAAAATAGGAAGTCACTTATGATCCAATTAACCAGAGATAATACTGTTGCATTTAGATACATTTTTCAACATTTTTCTGTGTGTGTGTGTGTGTGTGTGTGTGTGTGTACGTGCCTTTTACAAAAATAGAATTGTACTGGCTATAATTTTTGTTACTGCCCTTTGTCACATAAATGTGTTATGAACATTTAAAGAATTTCATTAAACACTCGTCTACAAAAAGATCTTTTGACTACACAGGACCGTCATTCACATAAAGGATTCAGTTATTAACCAGTTTTTGCTTTTATAATTGATGTACTGGGCATTTGTATGGATAAACCTTTGTGCATACATACTGTACAATATTTTCATCTGGATAAAAAGCTAGAAATGGAATTGCTTAGTCAGATGGTCTGCAAAATTTTAATGCTTCTGATACTTATTGCCAAGACATTCTTCAGAAAAGATTTAGCAAGTTTTCTTCACAGCAGTGGTATGAGAAAGTGGTTATTTTCCACACTTTTAGCAGTGCCAGGTATTATTAATCTGGAAAATAACTTTTACTACTTTTTCCTTACTAGGAAAATAAGTGTTTATTATAGAAAACTTAGAATGTTCAAATACACAGAGAATAAAAATTACTAAGGATATAATCAACCACTGATTCTGTGTGTGTGTGTGTAGTCATATTCATATGTACATATATATTTCTTAATTTAATAAAATTAAATCATGTAATAAATAACAGCTAATATTTATTAAGCATTAACTATTTTTATACCCTATGCTATGTGTTTAAATGATCTATTTGAATCTTTACGCCTCTATAAAATAGTATTTTTAGTATTTAATATGTCCATTTTAAAGAAAGGGAAACTGAGGGGAGAGATTAAGAAACTTGTCCTAGGTAATATAGCTAAGATGTGGCAAAGCTGAGATGAAACTATCATTTTTTTAAAGTCCTTGTTCATATGCCCATTAGGAGGAAAGCCTTTCCTAAGCATTACTACTGACCCAACCCCTTTACTTAAACAAGAGTATTTATTGTTTTAATTAAAAGGATGCTTGTATATAAATAAGTGATTGAATAAATACACAGATAAGGGAGGGAGGGACAAATCTCCCTTACAGAAGAAGTGCAAATAATATGTGTAGATACTGTTCCCTCCCAGAGGTGGAGCTCTGTTCCCCTCCCCTTGAGTGTGGGTTGGACTTAGTAACTGTGGTCCAAAGAATAAAGTATGGAAAGTGAAAAAATTGTGACTTTAGAGTGGAGAGACCTGGCAGAACCCCCACCCATGTGAATGAACCAAGTTAACAGGACCAGTGATCAGTCATGTTGATGTCATGTACCCTCTAATCCTGTGTGAAGAGAAAGGTACTTCACCTCGGGTATTCTTCCCACAACCCGTAACCCGAGTGTAATCATGAGAAAGCAACATCAGACAAACCCAAACTGAGGGACAGTCTACAAAATACCTGTCCAAACCCCTCAGGACTGCGAAGGTCCTGGAAGACAAGAAAGACTAAGAAACTGTGAAAGAGCAGAGGAGACGAAGGAGATGTGACAACAAAACGCTGTGTGGGACCCCAGCTTGGATCCTGGAACAGAAAAGGGGCATTTGTGGAAAAGCTAGTAAAACCCCCCCAAAAATCTGGAATTTAGTTAAAAGTAATGTACCAATGTTGGTTTCTGAGTTATTACAAATGTACCATTTGTAATGATTTGTAATGTAAGATTAGGGGAAACTAGGTGAGGGCATACAGGAACTGTTAGTAGTATCTTTGCAACTTTTCTGTAAATCTAGAATTATTGCAAAATAAAGTTGTTTTTTGTTTTTAAAGGATGCTTGTTTCAAATACGAACACTACTTGCGCATAGCAGAGATAAGGTTCCAGCTATGGCTGGCTTTTCAAACTATCAGTGTCTGAACTAGTCTCCTCTCTTCTTGTCAGTGCTTCCCAGGGAGGGCCCAGCATCCAGCCAGAGTGAGGCCAAAAGGGAAAACCGGGATGGGGCAGGCAGACTGATTTCTAGGGCCCGATCCCAGGAACTCCAACTGGTTTTCTTATTAGGGTTGGTTTTATAGTTTCTGCAGGACACAAAGGCCTCTGGTCCCTCTTATTGATTGGTCCATTCCTCTGACATATTTCTAACTCAGTTATTAGCAAGCAAAGGAGGAGGTAGTGAAGCCCCCTCGTGGCTTGACTTCAAGCAACAGGGACGTCTGGGGTTGGATGCTCCTGGTGTGGTGCTGGCTGGCATCACAATGGGCATGGAAAAGAGCATGTGAAGATCACCAAGCCTTTCCAACTTGGGACGGGCAGAATGGCTCCCACATAGAAAGGTGGAGAGAAGAAGGGTCGGTCAGCCATCAACGAGGTAATGAGCAGACAACACACCATCAACACTCACAAGTACACCAACGAGTGAGCTTCAGGAAGCGAGCCCCTCAGGCATTCAGAGATCTGGAAATTTGCCTTGAAAGAGGTGGGAAGGCCAGGTGTGCACCCTGACACCAGGCTCAGCAAAGCTATCTGGGCCAAAGGAGTAAGAAATGTCCCACACGGTATGCACTGCGGTCGTCCAGAAAACATAATGAGGATGAAGATTCACCAAACAAGCTCTACAAATTGGTTATCTGTGGACCTGTCATCGCTTTCAAAAACCTGCAGTGTGGCTGAGAACCAACTGCTGATTTTGTCAGTCATAAAACCACACACACACGAAGTGAGGGAAAGAGTACCGAGTACCCAGAGAACACTATAATGCTGTTCGTTATCTTTAGCTGGACTCTCTCTCCAATATTTCTTTAGATCACGAACCAGGGCTGTTTCCCTGGTTACAAAAGCCATCTCACTAGGACAAAGGGCACAGTGGATGTCACATTCCAGGAATTTGTAATGAAAAATGCCAAGCTTTCATGTGAATATGTGTATATGTGCCCTCAGCATTTGGAATAGACTATTTGTAGGCTTTATAGACCTCCAGCTCTCAACCAATTTGTAATCTGTTTATTTTTTTTCACTTAAAAAATCATGAACATCTATGCATGTTATTAAATGTTCTACAAATCTTCCACAAATGTAATCATCTCCAAATGGCTATGTAACTTAAGGGACATGCATCAAAGGAATACTCTGTGGTTGTTTAAAAGAGTGAGGTAGCTCTCCATGTGCTCATACTGAACAATCTCTAAGAAGGATGAAGTGTAAAAAACCAAGGGCAGAGCAGTGTGGGTAGTATGCTACCATAAAAGAAAACACACACACACACACACACACACACACACACACACACACACACGAGGAAGAATGACTCTGGAAGGATCGAAAGGAAAACTGGTATCAGTTGCCTTCACGGAGGAAACTCAGTGGCTGAAGGATAGGGATACAAAAAGTTTTATTTTTTACTGAATAACCTGTGTATCTTTTTTTAAATTTTGTAACAACCTCGTGAATTACTCACTTTAAAGAAATAATTTTAAAATATTATATCATAGCTAATGCCTGCCTAGTATGTACATTAGGCTGTTTCCAATTATTACTTTTACATATAACATTTCATACCACATCTCAGTAGCTAAATCCTTGCCTAAACGCTAATTTCCTTCAAATAAATTACTGCACATGAAATTGTTGGATCAAAAGCTGGGAACATTTTTAGGATTCTTGATATGCTTTGCTAAATTCTCCAGAAAGTAATGAACTTACAAATTTTCAGTACCTTCACTTATTTCCCTATCCCCTCACTGATAGGAAAGAGGTGTTTTGTTTTGTTTTCCTCTTTTTACTTTGGTAGGATAAAAATGGAATACACACGCACACATATATATATACCAGGGGTGCCACAAAAATGTATACAAGTGGACACTTTAGTCAGTGTTGCTCAAGCAGTAGTTTGCCGTAATCAGAAGTGTCTGGACGCTGATGGTAACCACTTTGAGCACCTCTTGTCTTTGCAGAAGTCAAACGTGACTTGTATTCATCTTTTTTTATTGGTATATATTGAGTATTACAATTTTAATACAGCTTTCCTTTCTAAAAATGTGTATACTTTTTTTGGCACTGTGTGTGTGTGTGTGTGTGTGTGTGTGTGTGTGTATAGTTATATAGTTATAGTTTGTTTCATGAGGAGCACATGTACAATAGGCCTTCCATATCCTTGCATATATGAGTATGTCTTCATAGTCTTATCAGTTACAGATTTTAGACTCAGTAATAATTTTCTCTCACATCTTGGAAGACAGGGCTCCATGACCTTCTAAAACCTGGCATTGCTGATCTTGTGTCTGACATTCACTTGGACTTTTTGCGAGTTACCGGACTTCTTTCTTCCCTCTGGAAACTTTTATAGTTTGGGCTTCATATTAATTGGCTTTCATTGGATTATACTGCGTAACAACCTCAAAATCTTAGTAGCTTACAACAGCAAGTGTTTCTTTCCTGCTCTGTTACAGGTCATTGGCTGTGGTTGGGCTGCTGCAGCTCTATGCAGGCTGTGCTTTGAGAACAGGTTCATGTGTCTTCTCATTTAGGGACCAAGACTAAAGGAGCAGCTCCTATAGGAGATATGCCCTTCTTGAGGAAGAGGGCACAGAAACAAAAGGCCTGGTGAAAACTTGCAATGGCTCTAGAATCTTCTGTTCAGGAGTGGTGCACGTCACATCTGCTCACAGTCTGATGTTTGAGGCAACTCACTAGGCCAAGGCCAAATAAAGTCCACCTATGTGAAAGGAAGCCCTCTCCTTGGAGTTCTGAATTTTTCCCTGGGAAGTGTCCAGCCATTAATTCAGCTCCTTCATTTTTATAAAAATTCTACTCATATAAAGCAACTTGTGGGTCACAGTCTTTACTGAGGATTGGAAGAAAATAAGACAGAGGTGGGGCATTTATAGCAGCAGCACCAAAAAATCTTCAAATTTTAATTTTGACACTCAGGTATAAAAGTCCTTTAACTCCCCTACCAATGGGGTCTCTTCACTCCCACTTCACCCCATGCAGCAACCGTACATCTTGCTGTCTTCTCTCTCCTCTCTGTCGTCCTGTCTGTTCTCCTCACCGCCTGACTCGCTTCAGTTCTTGGAATTTTGGGATTGATATTCTGGAACTTGAGCAGGACGTGGGTGACCTGACAGAAGAAGATTAAACGTGCCTGTTTCAGTTATCTTTTGCTGCATAGCAAACCACCTCAAAACTCAGTGGCTGAAAACAACAGCCATTTTATTATCTTTCACAATTCTGTGGGCAAGCCAGAGCTCAGCAGCATGCTTATCTTTTCTGGTCTCATTTGAGGTGTCTCATGCTGCTGCTGTCAGATAGTGGGGCCGAAACCTCCAAGATGGCTTCACTCCCATGCCTGGCTAGAAGGCTGAGCTGAGGTGACACGCTGGGGCTGGCCTGTCTCTCTACCCCTGTGATCTCAGGGCCTTTCTCTCTCCATGTGATCTCTTCACAAAATACCTTACAGGGCAGCAGGACTTCTTACATGTTTGCCCAGGGCTCCAAGATGTGCAAAAGCAGAAGCCGTCAGGCTCTTGTAAAGCCCAGACCCAGAACAGACAGGGTGTCACTTCTGCCACTTCCTACTGAATGCCAGGGCCAGCAAGATTCAGTGTGGTGGGACTACACAGAAGCATGAATAACAGGAGGCCTGCTGGAGGCTGGAATTGCTAACTGCCAACATGTGGGGTTTTGTTCTATCACAAAATTGTTCCATTAGAGAGAATCTCTGTTTTGTGTGGGGTTGGGTGGGGGAAACAAACACTTCCTGCCAGGTGTTGTGTGGGTGGTGTGGGGGAGGCAGGTGGGCATGGCAGGTGGGCCTGACTGATCGATCCTTCCAAGTGCAGATGGGAAAGAAACCACTGTTTTCAGCTCCATATCTTACTTCCTCTTTGGACCTAGTATTTCCAAGCCACCTTTCCTAGGTTCTTCAAGGCATGTCAGCTTTCTCCAGAACTATATCCCCTTCTTCATAACTCCAAGCTGTAGTTCTTTCCACGTTCCATCATCATTTAACCTCTCCTCATCCATTTTCCATCGTTCATAGGCTTGTTGAAATACTTTACCTGCTGTGGCTTCTCCTCTAGTTCTCTTTGTTGTTTTGGGCTTCTTTGAAGCTACTCAAGTAGAAAACCTGGAGTCTATCAATATCTCTGCTTAGTAAATACAACTTCATATAAAATAATAAAAGAGGGAAATGTCCAGTATTTAAGAAACCATTCTCTTCCTCTCCATGTTCCTTTCTTGACCCGTAAAGTAGCATCTATCATCTTCTGAGTGTTGGGAATGAGCCTCCACACTTTCTCCCACCTAGTTCATGCACTCTTTTCCTCAAAAGTAAATCATCTGATAGGGAAGTCAGGAAAAGTATCTGATGGGTGGCTGGGACCCTTCTTCTTTCCCTAGGACCTTCTTATTTTTCTAGCCTATCCTTAGCAGAGCTGAATTCTCTCTCGAGTAGATTTTGTAAATGAGTCCAGTAAACAGCCCTGGGGGTTGTCTCCTGAGGTGACCTCTTCATCTAGAAAGGAAAATGATATTATTATCCATTTCTGATGGTGTTACCCTTCAATTTTATTAAACATCTATTAAAATATTATTAAATTATTTTATCCACTCAAAACTTAAGTGCAGAGTGCTTATAAGGAGTATAGTAGAGTAATGGATGGATTTCTTGGTTTGGGCCAAAAGAAGTGTGATAACGCTCAAAAAAAGAAAAATAGAATGTAAGTGTTACGTATAGTTATCTCTAAGTCGTTCTGGGTATATTTTATTATCCACAAAATGGAAATAAATATTTCCAGAATTCAGAGAAAGGAAAACATGAAGACAAAGTGTAACAAGGTAACTTGATGTGAGATTGAGCCTCAGGAGGTTTTGAACTCTTCATGGAGAGAGCCTTAAAAAGAACTCGCCTGAACTTGGTTTGGGCCAACATGGGCTCTTTGGTGCTTCCTAGGTGGTATTATTTATGACTGATTAACTCAGACATGGAGAGAACTGACATCACACAATTTGCCATTGCTTTTTGCCCTCTGTGAGTGGGAATACGATTTCCCGTAAGAGAAATTGATATTCTCACTATTGACTATCCTTACATCAGATAAAGAAAGGCCTAAAGTGCTTTCGCTGCAGGGTGGAGCCATCGATGGGGGAGAGCAGGCCAGCAATAAAGCAAGTTGGGGGGGGGGGGGCTGACGTGGATACTGAAGACTTACTTGCTAAGCTGCCACCTTAGAATGTTTTCCTTCCTTTATCCCCAAATTTTCTGTTAATGCTTCATTAAAAATTGTAGCCACATATTGATGTACAGTGAGAAATTAAAGAGCTTTTATATAGATGTGATGGGCCAGCCAAGAAAAGAACAGTCAAGGGATAATAGCTAAAGTGATCATATTAGAGAAAAAACATTTGTAATAAGGAGACTTCAAAATCCAGTGGTTCAAACTATAGAGAAGTTGACTTCTCTGTTATGTAATAGTCCACGCTGAGAGCTCCAGATTAGTGGCCATCTCTGCCCCACATGGACACTCAAGGACCCGTGTTGATGGGTGCTCTGTCACCCTTTAAATGTTGCTTCTAAGGTCAGTCTAGGCATAACCTTTCAAGCCAAAAGGAAGGGAGAAGAGGGAAAGTCAAGGGCCAGGAAATTCCTGTTAAGTACAGAGATGGAGCTTTCCCACATCACCCTCATTCCCATACCATTGGTTGAGCTCAGTCGGCCACACCAAGGAGCCAGGGAGGCTGGGCAGTGTGCTCTCGGGCTGGGTAGGCATGTCCTGACTACATATATTTTCTATGGAAAAGAGGAAATGTAGGTCTTGATGGACAGCCAGCTTTCTGTGCTACTGTGGTCACATAAGCTCAGCGAGGGGCAGTGATAGCAAAGGGGTCAATGGCTATTTGAGGACTTATCCAGAGCAGAAGATTACAAAGGAAACCTATTCAGGAACTGGCCTGGGGGCCGCAGGGGAATCTCAGAAAGAGCTGAGGAATGCTTTCAAGGGGGTTGTTTTAAGCAATAAGGTTGATGGGGATTTGTTATCTTTATTGGAGTGATGAATTCTTTTTTGCTTTGTTTTTATTGAGAGCCAGTGTGGCATAGTGAAAAGAACAAGGGCCTTGGAATCAGGAGGCCTAGGTTTAAATCTTAGTTCTACCTACCATTTAGTACTTTGAGATTAGATGTCTCCCATTTTTAGTTTCCTCATCTGCAAACTGGTAAGACTCTTGCCCTTTCCTTTGTATGATTGTTGGGAGAGTCAAATGTAACAGGATTTTAAAGTCCTCTGTAAATTATAAAATATTATGTAAATATTAAATTGCTCATGATAATAACAGATTTAGTTGGTTTATCTTGCTATGAAATAACAGTGCAAGAATCTAAACAAACAGCCAAAACTCTACAAAATCCCGGGTCCTTTGGCAATCTCTCCTCTGCAAATGAAAGCTCTGGGTGGAATGTCATTGTATAATAGTTCATGCTGCCTCAGACCCATTTTGGAATGAGGCAAGGTTTGTATAAAAACATTAACCACGGATCATAAATCTGAAGGAATTGAGATATGAACCTTCTTGCTTTCCGTTTTTGCCATTTGGACATGTGGACAGAAGTTACCCAACATGTAGCAGCATCGTCTTGTGGCTGTCGCAGCCTTCCTTTTGTAGGTCTTGTGTAAGGGAGGAACTTTAGACGTGATGACCTCCACATTCATCTCCAGCTTCAAGTGACCATCTCTAAGAAACAGAACCTCTCCATAAATTCGGTAAAAAAGGCAAAAAAAAGAATGCTCACCAAATAAACCCCAAACCAAAATGCTGACTCTGAGGAATAAAAGAAAAAGAGATCAAAAATATTTTTCTGGGAATTTTTCTCCAAGCAACTCTAACATCCTGAAACTATCCAGTCATGGACTCAAGTTATTATCAGAGCCAGCCATCAGTCAACTGTGATAAAGGCCATTTGCCTCTGTTTCCTGAACTTCCGCACACAAACATAAGGCTCGGGGAAGCTAGGGCCATTTTGCTTTTTCCCTTTACTCTAATGAAAACCCCATTCCCAGGGCAGGAGCCTAAGTGTTCCTTCTTCCTGAGGTATAAATGATTAGTAAAGCATAGCGTTTTGCATCTTTTTTCACGTTTAACTAAAGGCAAAACTTTAAGCCAAATGAATAGATCTCTATTTGTGAAATTTCAGACGTCAATCAGCTGAGTGCTTAAGTGCTCATTTCCAAAAGCTTCATATAAAAAAGACTTGTTATAATTTTGTATCTTTTCCAATCTGTTGAATGAAAAGTAGTATCTTTTGGTTTTAATTAACATTCCTTTAATTATAAGCTTTTCAAAGGAGTTTTGCCACTTGTATGTTTTCTTTTGAATGTTGCTTATTCATGTCCTTTCATAGCTTAGTAAAAAGAGCACTGGGCAGGGAGTCAAAAGACCTGAAAAGAAGCCCAGCCCACACACCTTGGTCTCTTCATCTATAAAATGAGGGAGTCTGGTCCAGGTGACCAGGATATTTTCCAAGAGCTCTAAAATGCATGACTGACCACATAATGATCAGTTTTCTATAATTTTTGCTTAAAATAACCAATCTCATTCACAAAAGTAAAACCAGAAGTCAGATGTTCTACTGCCCTACCAGGCTTTATGCACAAATAGGAATGATTCATCTGTAGCCTGCATTTGCATCAACCAAGTCAATTTCCACCAACATCTACAACCCTATGCCTCTTTTGGCTAATTTCAAGGCAGTTTCTTAGACCTGAGGTCTTTATTTGTCAGGGTTATGTTTATAGAAATTAGTTTAATAATTTCCCTTCTTTGACATGATCTATATTTTCTCTAGTAGGAGACTAAGGCTATATTAGATTACATCTGCATTGTTTAAATACTATATACAACCTTCAGCAGACACAGTGTGGTTCAAGTGATGAGTTATTAAAACAAGACAAGTACTTGCCACTACCTGATAAAGTCAGTAGAAGTGGTGGCTAAAATATCACAATTCTGATTAGAAATATAATCACCTAAAATCCTATTTTGGAGAAGAGTAGATAGGAGTTACTGCACCTACATTAAGATTTCCCCAGCATTGATTCTACCTACTGTGTTTCTCCGAAAATAAGACCTAACCGGAAAATAAGCCCTAGCATGATTTTTCAGGATAACATCCCCTGAACATAAGCCCTAATGCATCTTTTGGGGCAAAAAATTAATATGAGACCCGGTCTTATTTTCAGGGAAACACGGTAATAAAATAGTAAAATAGTAAATAAAATCTAAGGAATTCTAGATATAAAGTTTCAGAAACTCTAGACTATTTCTGAAATACACACAGAACTAGGATTGTTTCTTCCTGATTTTTGTTGTTTTGAAGGATTACTAGAAAATTTATATTACGCTTGCCTGTTTTTAATAGCCTAGTCCAGAATGAAACAACCAAAGTTAAGAATGACATTGAAAATAAGGAAGTTAAATTATAATTAAAGCTAGACTCTCCAGAGCTGTGCTTTCTAATACAGTAGCCACAATGTGAGCCCTTGAGATATGGTTGGTTCTAGTTGAAATGTACTTGAGTGTAAATATACAGTGAATTCCAAAGACTTAGTATGAGAAAAGAGCATATAAAATATGTCATTAATAATTTTTATCAATTACATGTTAAAATTTGGATATATTGGCTTAAAAAAAGTTTTAAGCATATACTCCTAATATGTATTTATATTTACTAACTTATAAGTAATACACATGTACACACTAAGCCAAATCATGTACATTATAAAATATTTATTTTTGTCATTATGGTACAAAAAATTGCTCTTACTAAAAGTATCATTATTAGTGATAAGAATGTAATTAGATGTTCCCCATACTCCTGATTACAAAGTGTTATATAAATATTCCAGTACATCCACTTACGTAGGCTCACCTAGGTTACAATATTCCACAAATCCTTTAATATGCTAAAAGCCCAAGAATGAATGGAAACCCCACTATCAAACAGTCCATGTCATGGAACCCCCTTCTCTCAGATGTCAACGTGAAAAATCTACAACTCTCAAGGAGAACTTAAAAGATTTTTTCATTGTTTTGGGGTTTTGTTTGTTTGTGTTAGCTGTTAAGATAAGTTAGCATTCATCAGGAAAGAAACTGAACTGGAAAAGAATGTTAATCTCTACTCCAAAGCATTGCTTTCCCAAGTAGCTCCCTTATGGTCTGTAAATTCTTGAGAATTTCCTGACTTTAGAGAAATACTCCCCTACGTACTAGTTTTACTCTGTGGCAGTCTATCCAATGAGGTTTTAATTTCGAGAAAAACAAATTTGGTCAGGAAAGTATTCTGCTTGGTTTTCTACTGAAAAAGGCCCAAAAGGATGGATTAAATCATCAATGCAAACTAAAATGTAAATCCCAACCAAACCATCTGGGAACCACACCCAACTTCCTGGGTATGAGGGCAGAGCTTGGGGGAAAAGGGGCAGCCAAGGCTACAGGAGATAGGGAAACAGAGAAGGGCAGGAAGGGTCACATTTGTTGAACCCATCTCAGTGCCACACACAATTTTAGGAGCTTTACTGTAATTATGTCATTTCAAGAATATAAACAAGAGTATGGAAAAGGGATTCGAAGAGAGGTAAAGAAAATTCTTTGCCTATGTTTACCCACCAAGTACAAAGATATCTTAGCAGAAGCTGACAATGACAGATTCCAAGACGGATTGGATGGGGGTGGTTCCCAAGAACAGTCACCTCTGGGAACGAGCACCTCTTCTCCCCCCACTCCTTCCCGAACAGGTGGCTGGGCTTTAGCAAGACTTGTCTAAACTGCCAGTAAGAGAAAGTGTGTGTTTAATTTTGGAGAAAGGGCCTGCTGTTTTATATGATTATTTTTAATTAGCTAGTTTCTGGGAGTTGATTAAATTTGGAAATAGTTGCATCTTGGGAACTATTTAAGAACCTCAGATTATAAACCTAGGGCTGCCTCAGGAATTCGGGGATGGGTTGTCACCCTGTGACCAATTTCCAGTCCTAAAAGCAAGCATCCTTTGTCCACAGAAGAGATGGTGGTCATGCAAATTTTTTTCTAGTTCTTTTCTGCCTGGAAAGAGACTCCCATCTGGCTGGTTTCTCTTTTTTTCTCCATTTTCTTGTAAGAAATATGCAAAACACAAGTGCATGAGCCACCAGAGCAGCAGATTATGTCGCCTGTATATTGCAGATAAAATTGAAACATGACAAGAAGTTAAAATTTACCCTTGGGAGAAGCATGTAAAAGACATTTTATTTGCATAATGATATTGTAACATTTTTAATAAGTCCAAGATGGGAAGTCAAATGATTATGGGGGGAAAAAATAAAGTTGCCAGTCTGAAAAAATCAGGCATGAATAAATTTAAGGGAAATCATTTAAAAATCTACAATATTTAAAACTGGGATATGAATTTGTTTTATAAAGAGAAAAACTTAAGATTTTAAAAATACTGTTAAGGCTATGTGTCTAACCCAATTTACAAAGTACTTTCACACCCTATATTATACTATCTAATACTCATGACTCTGAGGTAGGGAGAGAAGTTATTATTAGACTTACTTCATAAATGAAGAAACTGAAGCTCAGAACAGTTTTGCCCAAGGTCGTACATGAGATTTAGTTGGAACCCACCCACACAGGTCTTGACATTCAAAATTCCTGGGCTCTTGCCAAAGTATTTCACTGCTTCTGTTCTCTTTCTGAAAATACTATGAAACTAAATAATAAGTTAATCATAGAGCAAGCTCCTTAGTTAGTTATATTTACTGGTTCAAATTTAGAAAAGTGTCACAGTGTGTATGGTGTTTGAGAGCATGGGCTGTGGTACCCACTGCTTAGCTGTGTGACCTGGGGTAAAATATTAAACCTTTCTCTCTCTTAATTTATTCATCTGTAAGACAGGAATAATAAAGGCACCTACCTCATAGGGGTTTTGAAAGCAATAAACGAGTTAATACATGTTAAGTACATAGTACAGTGCCTGACTCACAGTAATCATTTAAAAAGTATAAGGTATTATTGCCTTTGCAATTAGTTTTTATCTTTAGGTTTGTCATGCAGGATGTCATGCAGGGTCTCAGTTCCCGCTCCCCACATACTCTAGTAAGCACTGAAATATTAATTATGTTAAATGGCTGCATTATATTTGCAAATTAATTTTATGTTTAGGTTACTCTAATAAACATTGAGATATTTTAAGTAACTGTGTATGTGTTGTGTTACATAGACCCTAAAAAGTATACAAATTAAAGAATGAAATCGGGGCAGCCGGTTAGCTTAGTTGGTTAGAGTGCAGTGCTCTTAACAACAAGGTTTCTGGTTCGATCCCCACATGGGCCACTGTGAGCTGCACCCTCCACAACTAGATTGAAACAACTACTTGACTTGGAGCTGATGGGTCTTGGAAAAACACACTTAAAAAATAAAAAAATAAAAAAGAAGAAAATCAAGTATCTCATTTTACTATCTCTAGCATGCTCTTGCCAATTATGAATAAGTATCTCTTTGATCAAGGAGCAGACCTCAGAGTCAAATTAATTAACCAAAAGTCACAACAAAACACTGCAATTTACACCTACTCTGAACCAACCTAGTCTAAGAGTCATGCGAACTTCAATATAATTTTTTTTCATTTGTGTTAAGGAATTTTAGTTGATTGCATATTGATAGTTTTGAGAATATATAAATCTTACTTATGTATAAATATACTGCTTAACATTTACCTTCTCTCCAGACTTCTCAGCTAAATTTTCAGTATTTGAATCAAATTTCTGTACCTACTTGCCGCACTTTGAGTTTTACTATAACACATGAAAGAAACTATGTGGGATTAGAATGTCAGGTGGTTCATATATAGTTTCCCCCGTTATCTGTGATTTTGCTTTCCGTGGTTTTAGTTACCTGCAATCAACCCTGCTCCACAATATTCAATGGAAAACTCCAGAAATAAACAATCCATAAGTTTTAAATTGTGCACCATTCTGAGCAGTATGATGGACTCTTGTGCTGTCTTGCTTCCTCCCACCCAAGACATGAATCATCACTTTGTCCAGCATGTCCACGCTATACATGCTCCCTGCCCATTAGTTATTTCATAAACATCATGGTTATCAGATTCAATATAATTTTGAACAGCCTTTTGCCCTTTCCAAAATGATGGTCAAACTCTCTTACCTTGCTTGAATACATTTATTGTGGAAAACATAATTTAGGTATCAGGTCTCTTCGGGTAAGTGTTAAGCAGCCAAGTTTGTTCCTGCCCTCAAGATTCAGTATAAAAACAGGCCCATACACAATCAAGAATCACTGAGTTGTCTTGTGTCAGACACCAAGGATGCTCTCAACAAATCCTGAATCCAGGTAGACTAGAGTGGTAACTATAACTGATTTTAGCACAGTGAATTTGCAAAGTCTACAAATCCATACTGATGGGGGAGCAGGGGAGAAGAGCGAAAAAGGAATGACAAAGCAAAGGAAAGTTTCTCTGTATAGAAGAATGCCAGCTAAACAAGCAACACAATGAAAAGACAACCTATGGAATGGGAGAAAATATTTGCAAACTGTAAATCAGATCAGAGGTTAATATCCAAATACGTAAAGAACTCATACAACTCAATAGAAAAAAAAACATGATTAAAATGGGCAGAGGAATTGAATAGAAATTTTTTTCAAAGAAGACATACAAATGACCAACAAGTACATGAAAAGATGCTCAACATTACTAATTATGGGGACACGCAAGTCAAAACCACAGTGAGATACCACCTCACACCTGTTAGAATGGCTGTCAATCAAAAGACAAGAGATAGCAAGTATTGGTGAGAATGTGGAGAAAAGGGAAACTTTGAGCACTATTGGTGGGGATATAAATTGGTTCAGCCACTACGGAAAACAGTATGGAGTTCCTCCAAAAATTAAAAATAGAACTACCATATGACCCAGGATCCCACTTCTGGGTATTTATCTGAAAGAAATGGAAACAGGATATCAAAAAGATATCTGCACTCCTATGTTTATTGCAGCATTATTCATAATACCCGAGATATGGAAACAACCTAAGTGTCCATCAGTGGATGAATGGATAAAGAAGATGTGGTGTATACATACAATGGAATATTGTTCCGTCGAGAGAAAGAAAATCTTGCCATCTGTGACAAATGGACCTTGAGGGCACTATGCTGAAATAAATCAGACATAGAAAGACAAATGCATATGATATCACTGATATGTGCAATCTAAAAAAGCTGCAATACAGAGTAGAATGGTGGTTACCGCTGGGGGTGAAGGAATTAGGGAGATGGTTGTCAATAGATACAAACTTGCAGTTAGGAGATGGATAACTTCTGGGGATCTGATGCACAGCTCGGTGACTATAGTTAACAATACCGTATTATTTATAAATTTATATTTATACCGTATAAAAGTTGCTAAGAGACTAGATCTTAAATGTTCTCAGCAGAAAAAAGAAGTGATAATTATGTGATGTGATGGAGATGATAGCTAACGCTACAATGGTAAACATATTGCAATACATAATGTATCAAATCAACATGTGTACACCTTAAACTTACACAATGTTATTTTATTGAGACAATTATATCTAAATAAAAGAGAAGAATGCCAGCTAATAAATGTTCAATAAATGATGGAAATTCACCATATTGCAACCTGAGTGTTAAAATTAATTCAAGCAAGAATTAATCTAAATCAGTGGTTCTCAAACATCAGTATGCATCTGAATCACCCAGAGTCTTGTTAAAACACACATTCCTGGATGCTACCCCCTGAATTTAGCAGGTCTGGGGTGCAGGCCAAGAATTTGCTTTTCTATCAAGTTTCCATATGATGCTGGTCCCAATCAGGTGATGTAAACAATCAGGTGATGGGTTGTTGAGAAGCAGGTTATTCACACACACAAAGGTTATTTAAAATAAACATTTAAAAGGAAAAAAAAAAGAACAACAGAAAAAACCGAAATGAATCACAGTGGCAGAAATTATTAGGCTGGTGCAAAAGTAATTGCGGGTTTTGCAATTTTAGCCTTTTAAACTGCAATTGCTTTTGTACCAACCTAATACCAATATCTTTTTCTAAGTTCAGATACTGTTCATATTGTTGTCTGGTCCTGAAATTTTGGGATCTGAAGAGGGCAGACGCGGAAACTGCCAGGCAGGAGCACATCTAAACTTTAAGGGCATGTTAGGACCAAGGATCCTACTTTTGTTTCTGCTACGTATTAACAGACTTTCTATTAGGTTGGTGCAAAAGTAATTGCAGTTTTTGCAATTATTTTTAACCTTTTAAACTGCAATTACTTTTGTACCAACCTAAAACAATTAATTTGACCTTGGACAAGTGCTTGACTTTTCTTTGGGCTTTATCTCTTTGTTTACAAAATTAGGATCTTGAACCAAATGTTTCCATGGACCTAACGGCGGGGACTTACAAAGCCTGAAGAAATTAGGCTGAAAGAAATTACTCACTTATATGTGGAATCTAAAGAATAGAATAAATGAGCAAACTAATAAGAAACAGTCTCGGAGATATAGAGAAAAAACTGAGGCTTGCTAGATGGGAGGGGGCTGGGGATGAGGGAGAAGGTGAGGGGATTAGAAAGCACAATTGGTAACAAGATTGCCATGGGGATACAACAGTTAGGGGAATATAATCAATAATGTGAAGATTTTATTGGGTGTCAGATGGGCATTTGTCTTATTAGGGAGACCACTTCATGGATGGTGTAGATGCCTGACCACTGCAGTGTACACCTGAAGCTGAATAATATTGAATGTCAACTATAATTTTATATATATACATATAGTCACAAGATGTGGAGTACAGCATAAGGAATAGAGTCAATGGAATTATAACAGCTGTATACGATATCAGAGGGGTAGTAGAGTGGGGGTGGAGAATTATCACTTTGTGAGGGGTAAACCTCTAACTATTACATTGTTTTGTATACCTGAAACTAATAAAAAAGGAAGGAAGGAAGGAAGGAAGGAAGGAAGGAAGGAAGGAAGGAAGGAAGGAAGGAAGGAAGGAAGGAAGGAAGGAAGGAAGAAAAATGACTGCATGCTGCAGCTTTAAAAATCGGAAAATGGCAATACAGAGACACCATCTCTAGTGAAAATTATTTTTATCACATTGCATCAGGGATTTCTTTTTCTAAGAAAGACGCTTGTCTTAGCATCTTAGAAATATAGATTTTAAAAGAATGTCAAAGAAATGTTTTAAGACAAGTTTTAAAAAATCAATGTTGCTGCAGCCACTCTGCTTTATATAGGGGTCTAGAAATCACCTTACTCTGCAGAAATAAATTAGCTCAATTCTATTGAGTGGAGTATTACTTTCTTGCTAGAAGTAAAGTCATAAACCACTTATAAATTTTTGTGTGATAGTGAGGTAGATTAAGGGAGACTTTATCAGAAAATGTGTGTTTCCTTGCTACTGACTATCTGTAAAAGGCAGCTAGTTTATACGCAATGCAATTTAGACAGGTCCCGGGCTTATCTCCTTTACAGATTCTTGATTCCAGTCTTGAGGCCATTCTAAGTACTAAATGCAGTTGGAGCTGCAATGGGCACACCTTGAAGGACGCCTCAAAGGCCACTTCTCCGGCCCCTGCCTTTTTATACAAATTTCATCAATAAAGCATCTGTTGGCCAGGAGAGGGCACGTCATCTTGATGGGCATGCAATGGGAGAAAGGTGGCTCCCCAAAAGACAGTTCTCAGGGGAACGAGGGGAAAGGGGACTGGACAGGCCAAAACTAAGATGACATGACAGGGTTTGCCTGTGAAATTAGAATCTCTGAGGAATGAGGGGGTTGGAGTTAGACAAGTGAGGGGCTTGGGAAGAGACACTTGGGTGAGAAGTAGAGAGATAGATCACAGAGGCAGCCAGGTGGGAGGTAGAGGTGGAGGGGAGCTTGAAGGCTGAGCCTGTCAGGTGGGGAAGAAGACAACCCAGAGAAACCAAGCTTGCTTTCATTGTTTCCTTGTGTTGCAAGTGAATTATAATATCACTTTCAGCAATGCTGATCAGCCGAAATGATGCAGTTCTGGGCTAAACATTTTCATTTATTTTTACTCCATGCCTCATTCGGTGCTGCCTCCTTGTCCCCCTACTTCACAGTCTTCTACCCCAGATAGATACCATCTTGTCACTATGTCACAGCAACAGGTTGTAGAGTTAGGAAAGCACAGAGCCAAGCCCTAGAGGGCTGTGACCCGCTCTTCTTGGTCTACATTGTCCAGCTCCTCAGCTCCAATCTCCAAGAGGCCTTGGAATTCCTAGACTCTAGTTGGGATGTTGCCTTTAGAGGGAGAGCCAAAGTCCGATGTGCCAGATTGAGAACCCGGAGGGGTAAATGTGTCCAGCCTTTGGCTTACCTACCTTCAGTGATAATTATATACAACAGAAACACATCATTAAAGACATTTCAACATGCACTTAAACATACACACTTATTTATTTTGCTTTACAAAAATGTCTTAATAGTTCAAAATTTAAAAGAATAGTAAAATTGCAGAAAATATCCTCTTTTTTTCTTCTTATGGTGTTATACCGTGCTATATTTACTTACTATGGGTCTCATTTTTGTGAGACTCGGTGCTGTTCTCATTTTTTAGAACATATAGGGCTCCCAAATATAGAATGGTACATGCATATATCACAAACAGAAATATGTTTTTAGGTTCACAAGCTTAGACCAAGGATCCATGTTTCTCGTACAAAGTTGTAAAGGTAGGAGTTGAATAGCGCCTCGTGATCTTATTTATTTCCTAAAAACAACATGCTCAAGAACAAGCCTTGCGTCAGCCCCAGCTGGACCTCCCATAGCCTTACACACTGGTGTCCTTCAATAGATTAAGGAACAAAGCGGTTGGAACGTTCCTCTCGTGCACAGTCTCAGTTTTCAAAGTGATAAATCTGAAACAGCAGCGGACATGCAGTCCTGGCAATGAGGAGCCACTGGGAGGGAGAGAAGCAAGCACTGACCTTGGAGTTAGCTTTGCACGGAGGTGACGGAGGGTGACAGAGAGTGATGGAGGACAGAGTGCTTCACCTAGCTGAGCCTCAGCTTTCTCCTCAGAAAAGTGGGGATACTAACCCCTGCATCATAAGCTCAAATATAAGGAGGGCACGTGGGATGTCTGGAATATTCCTTCGCTCATAGCCAAGCTAGTTCTTTGAGCGCAGCAGCACGAGGCGACAGAGCTTGGTCTTTGCATTAAAAATGAAGGAGAAGGTGATAGCAGGAAGAGGGAGCTCCAGGTTGACGGTTTTGTTTTTCTTGACGTAAAAGTCAAAATCAGGAGCAAAAGGGAGGTAGAAATGGGCGGGAGAGGTAAGAAGTAAGGAAAGAGGAAAAGGTGTAAATTGGGTGTTCTGAAGATTGATATGCAGCGTTTCCTAGAGACTCGGTAGACTTCTGAGTGATACTGAGTGCCCTTTTGAGGCTGTAATCATGAAATAAAGGTGAGGCCAAGCTGTGCCATTGTATGGTTCTGTAGCCTGTCTTACGTGCCCGTACACAGGTGCAGAACTAGTGCATGGATGGGGTTAACTGAGGCTTCATTTTTTTTGCAAAGCAAGTGTGGTAAAGGGAGAGAGGCAAAGAAGAATAACCAAATGATCATATCATTAGATACGGTATCAGTTATCTATTGCTGTTGTAACAAACCACCCCAAAACTTTGTGGCATAAAAAAACCATTTTATTACACTTGTGAATTGTGAGGGTCAGGAATCAGAACAGAGCACAGCAGGGACCAGTTATCTCTGCACCACAATGCCCAGCACCTCACTTCACTGTCTCAAATGCCGAGGTGACTTGATGACTGAAGGACACGGTCATCTGTGTTATCATCACTGGCTTGTTTGGCACTTGATGTTGGCTGTTGGCTGGGACCTCAGCGGGGCTGTCAGGTGGAAAATGTACCCATAGCCTCTTCAAGTGATTTCTCCATGGGTTAATCTGTTTTCTCGTAGCACGTCTGATGGGTTCCAAGAGTGAGCATCCCAAGAGAAGGTGGAAGTGTGTGGCCTTTTTGTGATCCAGCCTTGGGAGTAATACAGTATCACTTCTACTGAACTCTGTTTGTCAAGGCAGTCGCAAACATTTTCCCAGGTTCCAGGAGAGAGAATATAAACCCCACAACTCCGTGGAAAAAGTGTCAACATGTGGGATGAGAGAGAATGTTGTGACATCTTAAAAAATACAATCTGCTACAGATACTGAAAAAAATGGTTTGATAAAATTCAGCAGCCCTTTCCTTTTTAAAGCTCTTGGATCAAAGGAAATAGAAGGGTGGGTATATATCTAAAATAATTGAAAGCAGGGTCTCAAAGAGATATTTTTACACCCATGGTCATTGTAGCTTTATACATAATAGCCAAGAGGTGGAAGGAACCCAAGTGTTCATTGACAGATGGATGAATAAACAAACCGTGCTATATACATACAATGCAATATTATTCAGGCTGAACAAGGAAGGAAATTCTGACATAAGTTACAACATGGATGAACCTTAAGGACGTTATGCTAAGTGAAACAAACCAGTCACAAAAAGACAAATACTGTATGACTCCACTTATATGCGTTATCTAGAGAAGTCAAATTCATAGGAACAGAAAGTAGAATGGTGGTTGCTAGCAGTTGGGGTGGCGGGGTGGGGAGTGGGTGGCAAAGGGGGAAATAGAGAGTAATTATTTAATGGGTACAGTTTTAGTTTTTTAAGATGAAAAGAGTTTTGGAAATTGGTTGCACAATAATGTGAATGTAATTAACACTACTGAACTGTACACTAAAAAATGGTAAATGTATATACTGTGTATTTTATCACAATTAAAAAAAAAAGAAATAGAAGGAAGCTTTCTAGATATGCTAAAGAATACCATGGCTGATGCTGCATATTGTCATGCTCTAGAATGAATGCACAGATGGAAACTAAAAAACGCCATTTCTCAGGATCTCTTGTGGCTAGGGCTCAAGATGTGTTTTGGGTCCCACCAAACAGAAAAGTCTTGTGAGACTTTGATTGGAGCTGAGTCACCTGTGGAGAGAGGCAGTGAGCAAAGCTTGTGCTTTGTTGTTGCAGACTGTGGAAGAGGTGGCATGGATCTGGAGCCAACCACTGTAGCAGCAGCTTATTAATTTGGGAGATGACTTCTTGATTCAGCAGCTTTCAACATCACTGCTGGCAGCATTCCCAATTTTGGACAAGGCAGAGTGGTTATGGGGTCTAGGAGTTGCCTTGGTCCTACTCCGCCCACCTTTACAAAAAGGCTGGAGGCAAAGATCATCATGGTTTGTATATAAGATGATTGTAAATGCAGAGAATCAAAGACACTATTTTAAAAAGAAAATGATTGGAATCAAAGAATTACATAAGGTGGCCAGATTTAAGACAACTGTTATGTATATATACACATGTGTGTGTGTGTGTGTGTGTGTATGTACATATATGATGGTTTTTCTTTAACCCAACAATAATCAAGTAGAAATGTGATTTTAAATTCCCTATTCAAACAACAAAAAAAGTTAACAAGAATCAGGAATAAACTTACCAGAAATGTGCTGGACCTATTCAGCACACAGTTTCCATTTCAATCCTTTTTTCTTCCGTTTCACTTTCAGAATATGTTCCACATTCTCCTAACTAAAATCAATAAACAAGTAAAAGGAGTATTATAACAAAATACTTCATGAGAACTGTTCCCACTTAACTCTCAGTAATAAGAAAACCTATTTTTATCCAATCAGCTGAGCAAATTAAAATTCAATTCTTCTTTAGCTGTTACTGTTGTTTTCCATTCTGGGTTCTTGTTTTTGTTTTAATTTCTATGTTAGAGTTAAGAATACAAAAACTATACACCCATAAATCAAAGCAAACTTTTTCATTTTTAGACAAAGGAGGTTAAGACGAAAACAATTCTGAACCAGCAATGAATGCTCTGCCTCAGGGAAAGAAACTTTTAATATAATCCTTATGAAACTGTGTTCCTGGCATTCTCTTCATAAATCATGCGTGTATAAGTAATTTTCAAAGATTTAGGGAAATGAACTATTGCACAAGGGATGATGGGATATGTTTTTTTTGTGTGTTTTTGTTTTCTTTCTTTTTTTATAGTTGCTGGTAGTTTATGGGCCAAAAAATGAAGAGATTTTCTCTGTCAGAAGTATCAAAGAAGAAAAGTAGATCTGATGAAGTTTGGATGCGTTAGCTATATTTATCATAACTAAACTCTGTTTAAGGGACATAACCAAAATTAGGGTAAACTGCAATCTCTTTGAGATTCAGAGCTATATCAATTTCTTTACATATTATAAGAAAACACATTTTGGAAAATTATAGATGTATTTCTATAATCATTGAATTTGAGGTGTTTGTATGAAAGCATCAGGATTTAAGATATCTGTTGATATCCTATAAAACAATATTCATATACAAATATATCAGTTGTATCTGCTGGGAAGCAGAAACTGAAATGAAGTTAAAAGTGCAAAAGGCTTATTGAGTGGTAACATCTGTGAAAGCAAAAAGGAGGAAGCAGGACTGGGCAGGGGAGCCATCACACCACAAAGCAGATTTGCCAATGACTCAGCCATCCCAGTGGGGAGTTCCAGAGCAAAGACTGCCCACTGGAAGAGTACTGCATTGGGGGGAAATGGCCAGTCTTCTGTTCCACCATCTTGCTGCATCACTGATTGGGGTTACCTCAAGAAGAGTATGACCTTGGCTCAAAAGCAAAGGAGACTTGAAGGAGTTGACAGGTGGAGGCTGTCGGCTAACTGTACAATCCTTGCAGTTGGGCAACAAGTCCTTTCCTGAAAGGGCATTTGAGCTACACAGCAGTGCCACGTCTGACTCGAGTTAGCATCAGTGTTACGGACAAAACAAATTGTGTGCTGCTTCCTTATATTTTTTAAAAATGATAAGGGTGTAAAACAATATTAGTTTTCAAGAAACACCAAGTGACCAACTGGCCTGACTGGCTCTATCATTTATATACTTTACATACTTGGCAGAAAACAGGCATTTTGTAGGTCATGTGTGTTTATCTAACACAATCCATAGAAACTCTACTAGTCTGGCTGATCAGATGAGCTCTAACAGGGGTTAACACCCCTGATGTTCAAAGAATTGACAGCAGATTTATTGTGGAATAAGTGTATCTGTTTTAATTAAGCTACACGCTTTACAGAACGAACATGGAATAAGACGATAATATAAAAAAAGATCAATAGTACTATATAGTTCAAAAGGTATTACCACTTCAAGGCATGACATGTGACTTCAGAGTAACTCAAAATACTGTTTGAGAATCTTTATAGATACTAATATAATAGGAATAAGAAGAAAAATAGTCATTTTTAGGTAACTAAAATTTTCTCCTTTGGCTTATTATTACTTCATGACCCCTAAAATACATTATGAACATTAAATAGTTTGTCAACATTTATCAAAATTGCAAATGTACTTTGCCATTGACCCAACAATCCCTCTTGAGGGAATTTATCCTCAAACATACTTGGATACAAGCAAAATAATTCTACTTGTTGCAGCACTGTTTATAATTAGAGATTAGAAAAAAACCAAGTGTCCCTGAAAAGGAGACTGATAAATTATTGTACATCCACGTAATAGAATTCTATGTAGCTATAAAAAACATGACTGCTACTAGATATGAAATTTCTTTTTGGGGTGATGAAAATATTCCAAAATTGATAGTGGTGATCGTTGCACAACTCTTTGAATACACTCAAAACCATTAATTTGAACACTTTAAATGGGTGAATTTTACAGTATGTGAATTATATCTCAATAAAGCTGTGTTTTTTTAAAATAACATGTATTTGTGCAAGTTACTAATTCATTACAAAGGGTAAAAATAACTTTATATTGGGGAAACTTGGAAGACTTCACCTTACCCAAGTAATCAAAGTTAGTATCACTAATGATGGGACAAACTGTCATTGTGTTCCCCCTACGTTATATACTCAGAAGGACACATCACTTATGTTCTGTTCCTGCCAAAAGCACAAAACCTGAATCTTATCATGGGAGAACTTCAGACGAACCCAAATTGAAGGACATTATAAAACAAAATGGCGTGTCATTTTAAAGAAATATCAATACCATGTAAGACAGAGACTGAGGAGATGTCCCAGATTAAAGGAGACGAAAGAGACATGAAAAGTAAATGCAGTTTATGATCCTGCGTTGGGTCCTAGTCCAGGAAAAACAGTCTCTATAAAGAGCATTGTTGGGACAACTGGTGAAATTTGAATAAGGTCTGTAGATTAGATGATAGTATTATATCAATGTTAGCTTTCTGAACTCAATAATTTTACTATGGTCATGTAAATGACCTTATGAAATGAAATGAAAGCCCTTCTTCTTAGGAAATGCACACTAATTCACCGAAATGTGTGGGGTAAATGGGGATGATGTGTGCAAGTTGCTCTCAAGCAATTCTGAAGAAATATTATACACACACGTATATGTGTGTGTGCATGTATTCGAGACAAGGACAGACAGACAGACGGACAGAGAGGAAATGATATAGCAAATGTGGCAACATGTTAACAATTGGTGAATCTGCATGAAAGGTATATGGGAATCTTTGTACTATTTTTGAAATTTTTTTGTTAAAAATTGTATTTCTGTTTGCTTGTATTTGCATTGAAAAACTCTGGAGGAATAGATAAGAAACGAATAAAAATTATTATTTGTTAGGGAATACAGTAGAAGCACTATAGCTGGTGAGCAGGGTGAAAAAGATACTTTTTGAATCATGTGAGTATATTACTTGTTTGAAAATTTAAGTGCCAAATTATTTTTAAAATTAACCTTTGAGTATCTTCGAATTATATATCATGATTCCTCATATTCAGACGTTGAACTCCTTATAGAGTGGGTGCTTGACTGATGAGGTTACTTCCTCTGGACAGAAATTATACAAGTTGTTATAATGGATATTAAGTCATTTGCTTAAGGCAACAAGGACTTGAGTTGGCTGCCCTGGGTTCAAACCAAAATGCAGCTCTAATTTTCACTCTTCAGTTGCCTCTCTAACCCTTACAATCTGAGCTTGAGAAGCTTTGTAAACTTTAGCCTTTTGTTACTGGGGAGAAGAGGAGAAAAGGGAAACTGGCAGTCATTACAGATGCTTCATATGGTTTGTCCTTAAACTGTTGTCTACTTGTGTTTACTTCTAGCCTCTTCCAACTTTGATCTGTTGGAGTAGGTAGATTTATATCTCTCTCTCTCTTTCTCTTTTAGCAAGAGGAAATAACCAAATTTAATACATTCGTATGTATGGGAACCCTACATACATGAGAGAGTCAGAAATCCCACATGCACGAGAGGTTCTAGATTTAATTTCTTAAGTCTGTCACAATGCTGTTCAGAATTGTCTATGAATCCACTATACTCTCTTATATTGGCTCATTGCAGCCACCACTCCTCCGTGTGTAGTGTGTGTTTGTAACATATATACAAAAAACTGTATGTGTTTGCATTTTAAAATAAATATACAAACTACTATGTGCCTACTACATACTCTGGTTAGAAATAGAACATTACTAGTATCTCAATAGATCCTTGTATAAAACCTTCCCAATTGCAAACACTTGTTCTACACTATTTTTTCCTACAATTAATAATACATCTTAAAGATCTCTTAGTATCTCTATGTCCTTCATAACAACCATTAAGAATTTAGTATTAATTTAATATTTTGTAATAAATTTACCCCTTATGTATATATCCATAGAAATACTAGTTTTCTAATGTTGAATAACACACTACCCCAAAACTTAGTGGCTTAAAAAAAATACACTTATTAACTCCCAGTTTCTGAGAGTCAAAGATTTAGATGTGGATTATATGAGTAGTTCCGGCTCAAAATCTCTGAAAAGGTTGCAGTCAAGATACTGACCAGATTTTAGTCATCTAAAGGTTTGACTGGGGGGAGAGATCTATTTCCAAGATGGTTTACTCACATGGCTGATGACAGGGGTCTTCAGTTCCTCTCAGTGTGGTCGTCTACATAGGGTTGCTTGAGTGTCCTCACATCATGGCAGTGGCTTCTCCCAGAATGAGAGGTCCAAGAGAGAAGGAGAGTAAAGTCACAATGTATTTTAAAACTTAGCCTCAGAAATCACATAACATAATTTCTGCAAAATCTTATTTTGCAGATTGACAGTTGAATAGGATTGTCTATTCAGTGTGGGACTGTTATCGATTCTAGGGCAGGACTACCAGAAGGTAAGGTTCACTGCACTATTTTGGAGGTTGGGTATCACAATAAATACTACACAACTCAGTTCTATTTTTTTCTTTTTCTTTTTTTGTTTGTTTTGTTTTGTTTTTCACTTTATATAATGAATTATATAGTGGGTAGTTTTCTGTGTCTTCCTCAATGTCCCCGCCCCCCTTCTTAGGAGGTTCACAGGCACATTTCCATATTAGCAGTGCTATTTTTTAAAGATTCATCTATGTTGATGTGTGTCTCAGTTCATTTGGACTTAAATACTGCAGACTGCGTGGATTATAAACAACAGAAATTTATTTCTCACAGTTCTGGAGCTTGGGAAGTCCAAGATCAAGGTACCAGCAGCTTCAGTTTCTGGAGAAAGCCTGCTTCCTGGTTTATAGCTCACTGTCTTCTCTCTTGTCCTCACATGGTAGAAGCGGTGAGGGATCTCTCTGGGGTCTGTTTTATATTGGCACTAATCCCATTCATGAGGGCTTCACCCTGATGACCTAATCACTTCTCCAAAACCCCACCGCCAAATACCATCATCTTGGACATTAGGATTCAGCATATGAGTGGGGGTAGCACATAAACATTCAGTCTATTGAAAGGTATGTGACTATTGTCCATTCATTTTTGTTGCTCTATAGTATTCCACAATTTATTTACCCATTCTATTTATGTTATTATAAACAATGCAGTGAGGATATACCCGTATATGTTATGGGAATATGTCTATGCTAATTTACATAAGATATGCCCATGTTTTCTTTTAAGAAAGAAAATAGTTATTTAGAGTGGTTGTACTCGTTTATTTTCCCATAGCAGTGGATGAGAATTTCAATTGCTTTACATTCTTGACAAAGCTTAGTATTGTTCAATTCTAAATTTTGCCAATTCAGTGGGCATGAAATAGTATAATATTTCACTGTGATTGTAACTTACATTTCCCTTATTACTAATGAATTGAACAGCTAACCATCATTATTTCCTCTAAAGTAAATTACCTGTTCTGGAAACTAATTCTTTCTTATGTGAGTTGCAACTACTTTCTCCTGCTTAATGGCTTGTCCTTTGACTTTTTTATGGTATATTTTGATTCACAGAAGTTCTTAACTGTCATAAAGTTAAATCCTTTCCTACTCAAAGCTCATAAAGATACTTTATTTTCTTCCCATAATTTTATAATTTTGTTTTTTTACATTTAAATCTTTCATCCATGTGGGATTGTTTTGTTTAGGGTGTGAGTTAGGGATGTAATTTCATTTTTTAATATGTATTTGTCAATTGCCCATATTTTATTTATTGAATAGTATATCCTTTCTCCACTCATCGGCAATGCCTGTTGTCATAAATCAAGCTTCTATATATTTGGCTCTTTATTGATCTATTGATTTGTTTGTCTGTTCCTGTGCTGATGCCACATTGTTTAACTACTGTAGCTGTGTAATAAGTCTTCATATCTGGTAAGTCAAGTTCCTCTACCTTGTTCTTTTACAGAAGAACTAAGTTTTTTGTGTTTTGCTCTTCCATATACATTTTAGACCAGTTTATTAAGTTCCATGACAAACCATTGGTAACTTGATTAAAGTTGCTGGGATTTGTGTGCAGTTAGTTTGAGGGGCCATTACAGCTTGAATCAACTGAACTTTTGCAAAAAACGACTCTCTAGGGATCCTGGAAAAAAGTGCTAGGAATAACCCCATATATCTTGGAGCGCTTTTTAATCATTTCTTCTAACTGTACTTACCTTGCTCCCCACCATGGAGAGGAGAGAGAGAGAGAGAGAGAGAGAGAGAGGGAGAAAGGGAGGGATTCAAAATGTTAACTAAAGGTGATAAGAGGTGGTATTCAATGGTTTCATCACCACCACTTTCTCTGGCGTACTTTCTGTGTACACACTATTTGGAGAAGTGGAATTGAAAGCAGGAATTTGAGAAGAAAGTGTGAGAAGCATGAAGGGAGGATATGCTGCTTGAAGAGAAAGGACCTTAACTTTGCTGATGGCTGAAGCGGCTGTTTCTATGCTGGTTGTGCTCTGCAGTTTCAGGGGTAGGAATCCTGAATGGGAGATGAGAAAGCCTTCAGAGAGCAGGTGGCATTGGGCCTGGAGCGACTGCGTGGGTTAGTTCCACGATGAGCGTGTATATGGGTGGTGGGGTGAAGCTGTGGCGGGTGGGATTGAAGAAAAATGGTTGTGGGCATTTCAGGCAGACGGAACAGGATAGACAGGAAGGAGAGACAGAGATGATGGGTTTGTGGGAGGCAACAGTAGTTCATTTTAAGTGAGAGATACCGCGGGAAAGATAAGTAGTGGCGCGATTGTGCAAGACCATGAATGCCAAGCCAAGGACTTTAGACTTTATCCCGGGATGGCAGTGGAGGCTCTTGAGTAGGAGAGTAACTGGCTCTGAAATTTGCTTCGGGAAGGTAATTGTGACTGCGTCCCACTGCGGCGCTGGGGAAGGAGCTGAGTGCTGCACTCCCACCTGCAGGGGGCGCGCCGCCCGGCGCAACGCCCTCCCCCGCCCCCTTCCCTGCTGCTCGGGCTTCGGCGCGACGCGCTCGGAACTCGTCTTATCCCTCCTGGACACGCCCCCTCGGGCCTCGGCTAGGCCGCCTGGGCCCGCGCCTTGCGTCACGTCCGCTCTGATTCAAGGCCTGCTGGGGCCGAGGGGCGCGAGGAGAACCTTTGCGCCTGCGCCGGGCCGCAGTCGGTGGCTCTTGCTGAGCGGCCCCCGAGGTTTTGCGCTGGCATTAGCCTGTTTCTGAGCGGGTCACGGTTATCGTCTGTCACTGCACACTCATAGATGTTTTGATTTGTCCCAAGAGATACAGGCAAACAGCGCGGAGGGGCTCGGTCGCCTCCTGACCTTAGCGGCGCCGAGCCCAGCACCGCATCCCTTAGGCTCTCAGCTGAGAAGTGCTGAGTCGCTCGCTTCTCTGCGATAGTCCTTCAGCGGCTTGCTCTCGATCCGCGGCCCAAACGTTCACACGAGTGAAAACCTGCCCCGGCCGCCCCAGCACAGGCTGCGATCCATGTTTCTAGGCGTGTTTTACCTGCAGTCATACCAGGGGCTCGGAGTTGAAGACCGTGCAGGTCTTCAGGTGCAACCTCTTACCCCTCGAGTGCGGGAACGTATGTTTTGCACTTGCACCCCCAGAGACCGTCCGTTTCCGAGGACAACTCCGATTAGGTAACCTTCCTGGAAGTTTCCTCCATGCAACTTTCATTCCTTCAAAATTATTTACTGAGCACCAACTGTGCGTCAAGTACTGTGGGTCCTGGGGATGCAATGACGAACTAGAGCGAACACACACGATGGTTGCGCTCTTGGAGTTTGCATTCTATCCTCGTTGGGACAGATAAACAACTGACCATGATTAAAGGCTGTGATTTAGGTCAGCAAAGAAGTAAACCAGGCTTCCGGGTAGGAACACACAGGTGGGAACTACTCAGCATTATTCGACAAGGCCTCTTGGAGGTGCTGACATTTGTCACCAGCCAAGGGAACGGTCAGGAGCAGAATAAGTTCCAAGCCGAGAAAAGAGCGAAGCCCGTGAGGCAGGGAAGAGGTTGGTGTCTTCTAGGAAGACAAGGCCAGTGTGGCCAGAGGAGGCAAGGTGGAGAAGGCAAACAGGAACCAGACACAGGCGTCGTGGGCCATGGTAAGACGTTGGAACAGAACAATGGGAAAAACCAAGGAATACTGTGGGGCAGAGATTTGATCTTAGTTCAATTGTTTAGGACCACACAAGCCATGTCACACATCATATGGTTTTCCGTATCAGTCCTTTAGATATTTGAACATGGCTGATTGTGTTTTCCCCTGGGACCCCCTTTCCTGCCCCCAACACCTCTGGAAGCTATGGTTGTCCTACTTCATTTTATCCAGAAGGGTTATGAATGACTTTCAAAACGTCATCCTGAACACTGAAAATGTGGAGAATTTTTAACGTAAATCCGGTGTGTGCATTTTTAAAGGAAAGGACCTCAGGCTTTTCTGAGATTCTCAACACCACCACTTAAACATCTCTCATCTCTGTGATCCTGATTCTTGTTCTCTGGAATAGCAGGGTACGATGTCAACTTCAACCCAGGCTAGTTCTCTAAGTTGTCTTCTCACCTGTGAAATGAAAACTAGAAATGCTATGAGGATTAAATGAGATTATGTTTTAAAAAATGCTTAATGGTAAGCCATAGCGCGCCAGCCACACGGTTCCACTATGATAAACAAACACCTGCATCCCTGGGATGGAGGAATACTTTATAGGTAAAGCTCCTTTAGCTTTCCAAACATTCACGAAGTGCCTATTCTGTAGAGTCCCTGGTGAAAAAAGATCTGCCTTGCAGGGGTCTGGTATCTCCCTGAAAGACCCAGGAGAGATAAAGGAAATGTCCACCAGTGAAGTGTTGTGGGATCTGGGAGCTGCAGACAAGGCTTTCATTTCCACTGGAGTTAAGCGGCTATCGGAGTTCATATTTGAAATGGGTTTGAAATATGAAAATATTGAATTTCATTTGAAGTGGGTTTGAAAGACGAACACATTGAATTTTAAACACACCGAAAATCAATATTACACATAAACATTTTATTCTTGACGTGCAAAGGCCGACGGGAAACACTGCGCGCACTTCTATTATCTGACAAATACCGAACAGCAGGTACCGTGAGAAAGGCACCTATCTTTTGTGCAGTCTGTTTACTATACATTGCATGCTCGGGGCAGTCCTTATCTTCATGTTCGGGAACAAAGTACACACATACACACCCCTTTCCGAAAAGAGAAAGGCACAGACTCCCGGAGAGGGGTGGGATCCCTCGTGGCCCAACCACACAATGGGGGCCACCACCGTAGCTCGCCCCCTGCCCCTCCGGACCCCCCCCACCCCCGCCCCACGAGCCCCACTCTAGCCGGGGTTCGACTTCTCCCGTCCCTGTGGCTCCTCCCTTGCAGCTCCGGGGATGCAGTTACCGCCGCTCCGGGCGCCCCCCCGCCCCCCCGAGCTTCCCTCCTCCTGCGCCGGGGAGCCGGAAAACCCGGAGCGAACCGGCCCCGTCCGGCGGCGCATGCTCAGTGGCGAGCAGGTTCAGTTCGCTAGTAGGAAGCCCCAGCGCTACACCCGCGTCGGCGGCGGCCGCGGCGGCACCGCAGGGCAGCCAGATCCCCCAACAGCGACCTCGGGCCTTTCCCCTCCCCCGCTAGACCCCGGCCCCAGCTCCGCCCCGCCCGGGGTCGCTCGCGTTTCGCGGTCTCCGCTGCGCCGAGCGGTCGCCGCGGCCGGAGCGCCCCTCCACACGCCCTCCCCCAGCCGCCGGCTCCGCCGCGGGGCCAGGCCGGGCCCAGGAGCGCAGCCCCGGCAGGCGGGCGGGCGGCGGCCTCGGCAGAGGGCAGCCCGGGGCGGCGCCGGCGGGCCGGGGAGGGGTGGGGGGGCCCGGCCCCTGGGCGGTGGTGCGGGATGCCGCCGCCACCGCCTCTGGGCTGCGTTCGCTCTCTGCGGCGGGTGCCCGTGTCGGGTGGGTGGCCGGCCGCGGGCCTCGCCCCCCAGCACTCTCTCCGCGGCTAGCCCGGCCGCGCGGCGCCCCGAGGGGGCCGGGCCGTCCGGTGGGGCCGCGGCCCTGTTCCGCGCTGCGAGCTCGCCCTCTCGCGGCTCCCGGCCCGGCCGCCGCCGCCCCCTCCCAGTCCAGGGCGCCCCGGGGGCACCATGCAGGCGCAGCAGCTGCCGTACGAGTTTTTCAGCGAGGAGAACGCGCCCAAGTGGCGGGGACTGCTGGTGCCTGCGCTGAAAAAGGTGAGGAGCGCAGGGGACCCCGCTTCCCGGCTGCAGCCCCTGCGAGGGCGCCGGGCCGGGCCGGGCGAGGGCTGGGGAGGCGGGGCGCGCGCGGGGCCGTCTTTCTTCCCGGTCCCATTGCCTCCCCGAAAGGACGGCGCACACGGAGGTTCCCCCACAGTCGCCGGCTGTCGCTGTGGACGTTCACTCCGCGCGTGAGAAGGCCGCAGGAAAGCGGGGAGCGTTTGTCCAGATCATCCAGTTTCTGACAGCTTAAGGTCCTGCCCCTGATTCTCTCAGCAGAGTTGGAGCAGCCTCAGGTCTCCGCGGAGGTCAAAGCAGGCCACTTTTCCGGCTTCTTGGTCTTACCCAGACCTGCTGTCAGCCTCCGGTTTTAGGTGTCCGGTCTGCCCGTTTCAGTGGGCTCGATGTGCTCTGGCCATAATGCTTGCTCTAAGTAATTGCAGAGCTCGCCTGCCAGCAGGAATATGGCCTGCTTTGCTCGCCCTCTGTAATCACTCTTCATTTCCCCCGAATTCCTCCATTCCTCCCATTAACAGGCGCGGGTGTGCACGCCACTCTTTTTTCTTTTCTTTTTCTTTCTTTCCAAAATCTGAGAATTTTGGCACTATCAATTCGGTTTGTGGATCCGAAATTTTAAACTTCCTGTGTTTCTTCAAGTTTGCCACATTGTTATCTAACCTTATATACCCCACGATTTGTACTTTTTAAATGTTAGTGTAATTAGGAAATGTTGCTACATTTTAAAAGCTTCTAAAGCAACATTGTGACTTAACAAATACATTAAAACATCAGGAACTGGTGTGCTTGAATGAACCTTAGAAACAACCAACGTATTTTTTTGTTTTGCTTTTACCTTTTCTGTAAATATAGAAATTGCTTTCTCTTTTAATAGTGTTTCTAAATCCCAGTTTCTTGTTGCTCAAAGAATGATTCATGTTATCTGGTGAAAATATTTTTACTCCTACTGAGAGTTCAGATTATTGGTGTACCTTTTGTTCTAAGCATTTATCCTTTTAAAAACTGTTTCTTGAAAGGTGTCTGATATTTCTCAAAGGCCAGCAACTTTTACTTTCCCTTTTGCCCTGTTCTCCCTCTCCCCCTCTTGGTATCTTACAGTGGAAACTATTTGGTTTGTTAGCAGAATTTGCTCATATATTTCAGATGTAAGTTATTGACTTTTTTCCTTAGGTATCTGACTAGCCACACACATCTCTGTGATACTGTTTTAAAGAAAACCAAAAACAGATGTTGTTTGCCTTGTAGACTTTATTCATTAGAAATCTCTTCAGGCTCTCACTGTATTTCCTGTTGCTTTACCTACATGCTACATCTTAGCTTGTAAAAGAAGGTAAGTCGGAGGTCTCAGTGATGCCAGACCTGATTGGTATCCTGACCAAAGTGGGGAGGAGACAGAAAACTTGTTAAAAAAAAATACAAAAAACCTCCTAAAACATTATCAACTTGGGGCTATTTTGTTTAGAAGCAAGCAACGCCTATCCCAGGGGAACCATGAAGATACTCTTATCAATTGAGGGGACTATGAAGCAGTGAAAAGAGCAGGAGTTGGCAGACCAGGTCCAACTCTGCCACACTGGTGGCCCTTGCTAAGAATCTGTCCACAGAAGCATTTGGTTTGGCTGGCACCGTGTTGTTTTAATTTTAATGTAATTAGTTGCCAATGTTTAAAAATGGGAGATATTACATAAAATCAGAATTTTGAGCTTTTCTTGAAGAGTAGCTCTCCCCACATGGGCCCGCTTTCAAGCAAGGCAGTAAAGTGCTGCAGCTGCCCTCTTTAGACAGCATGTAGTATTTTCAATTTACCACGGCCCTCCACCAGACCTCTGCTTATTTACCTAAACCAGATTTGACTTTAAGCAGAAATGCCCTTGTATGACAGAAAAAGTGATGGGAGGAGGTGGAAGTATACACAATCTGGTTGATAGGTGAGGTTCTTCCAGTTCTTTTATTTATTATTAGTTTCAGGTGTACAAAACAATGTACTAGTTAGATATTTACACCCCTCACAAAGTGATAACCCCCTCTCCCAGTCTACTACCCCTCTGACATCGTATGCAGCTATTATAATACCATTGACTCTATTCCCTATGCTGTACTCCACACCCCGTGGCAATATATGTATACACATACTTACTTATAGTTGACATTCAATATTATTCAACTTCAGCTTCAGGTGTGTAGCATGTTCTCCCAATTCTTATTTAAAATATCTACTAATGATGATTCTAAACCACCTAAAATAAGGTTGAAAATATATTTCATATCGACGTGCTTTGGGTGGCTCAAAACCTGCATTTTCATCTGCATGCTGCTGTGTTTCCCCGAAAAGAAGACCTAGCCAGACCATCAGCTCTCATGCGTCTTTTGGAGCAAAAATTAATATAAATATTATATAAGAACCGGTCTTATATTATAGTAAAATAAGACTGGGTCTTATATTAATTTTTGCTCCAAAAGCCGCATGAGAGCTGGTGGTCCGGCTAGGTCTTCTTTTCAGGGAAACATGGTAGACATTTAATTTGGATATCTCCGTATCTTGAACTTTTCCTTTAGACTTATTGTACTATTTGCCGATGTGCCCAACTTGTATTATCTTACCTGAAGCTCTGTGGAGAGTCTGTTCTTTTCACCTGGACTGCCCTTTGCCTGGCCTAACACTACTTCTTCTGCACTAGTTTGACCTCAGATCTTTTCTCAAATCTTCAGGGCTGAGTGGGATAGTCTTTATTTTCTGTTAGTACCCTTGCCTAGCACTTAACAATGAATTCTAAGTGTCTATATAATTGACCCCCTCCCTTCACCCCAGCTCTTCTCCAACTAGTTTGGATGGTCCTTGAAGACAAGGATAATATTTTACCCTTGTTTTATCCTCCCATGTATACAGTGCCTGACACCTAGTAAGCACTTAAATTTGAATGAATGGTTGAGGGAATATCCAAACTAAAATCATCAACTCCCTTCCACCTACCATTACAATTTTTTTCTCTTGATTAATAGCTTTATTATTTTTTGTGACTGGTTCAAAACTTTGGAGTCATCTCTGACTTTTCTCTTTGCCTTACTGACTACAACCCAGGTAAACCTGTAGATTCGTTCCCCTTTGACATGTTCTAATCTGTTCCCTCCTACTCCAACTGCTCTGAGTCCCCCTTCCCAGACTACTGGGATAGCCACTTAACTGAGTTCACTGCCCCTCACCTCTCATTTATTTATTTATTTATTTATTTATTTATTTATTTATTTATTTATTATTATTTTAATTGGGGAATATTGGGGAACAGTGTGTTTTTCCAGGGCCCATCAGCTCCAAGTCAAGTCATTGTCCTTCAATCTAGTTGTGGAGGGCACATCTCAGCTCCAAGTCCAGTCGCCATTTTCAATCATTAGTTGCAGGGGGTGTAGCCCACCGTCCCATGTGGGAATTGAACCAGCAACCTTGTTGTTAAGAGCTCCCACTCTAACCAACTGAGTCATCTGGCTGCCCCTGTCTATTTATTATTCAAGTTTTAGAAGTTATAGTACACTTCTGAAGATGTCACAGGTTTGTTTAGAAACGTGGATGTCTTTTGAGGGCATAGAATGAAGTGCACATTCTTTATCATGGAATTGATGATGATAGATGATCTGGCTTCATTCTGCTTTTCTGACTGGATTGCCTATATTTCTATTCTTTATGCTTCAGCCAGACTGCTTTACTATTTTTTTTTAAATTTATTGGGATGACAATTGTTAGTGAAATTACATAGATTTCAGGTGTACAATTCTGTATTACATCATCTATAAATCCCATTGTGTGTTCACCACCCAGAGTCAGTTCTCCTGTCATCACCATGTATTTGATACTATTTTTCTTGAATATGCCCAGAATGTCTCACTGCATCTGTCAGTCTAAGTTCTAGCTTAAATACTGCACAAATGTATCATGCCTACTGCAGACCAAGTATTGCCCTCAGCACTAAAGATGAAAAGGTAAATGACATCATCCAGAAATGACTAAGTTAGAATATGATGGGAAGTGGCATGAGTTTGGAGAGGAAACTGGTTTTTAGAGAATGTTTTGTATGTTAAGCTAAAGAGATTGAATTTTGTCTAGAGGGGATAGAAGTTACTGAGGAATTTTAAATAGGGGAGTAACATCAGATATGAATTTTAGAAAATTCACTTTGGCCATAGAATAGAAAATGCATCGGAGAAGAATGAGACCTGCAGTAAGGAGAAAAGTTAGAAGGCTAGTTTATTAGTCTAGCCAAGAGATGATATGCATTTGAATTAAGAGTGCATTTTGAACTAGGATGGAAGTATGGGGGTGGATTTTATTTGAAAGATGTTTAAAAGGCAGAATTGACAGGACCTAGTAACTCGCTGAATGATTGGGGGAAGTGGTAAGATAGCAGGAAGACTCTTTTAAGTGTTTGGTTTGAATGCCTTGAGTCAGGATAGAGAATGTAGGGGCAGAACCCGTTGTTAGGAAGGAGAGAGTGGCGTGATGAATTTTGGACATGTTGATTTAAAAGTCCTTTTGGGTTATCCAGGTGGACTTGTCAAGCTGGCAGTTGGTTGTTGGTATCTGGTGGGGCAGATTTGGGACTTCTAGGTGTGTAAGTAAAGCCATAAGAATAGATGAAGCCTGTATCCATACAAATGCTTACACGTGAATGTTCATGGCAGCTCTGCTCAGCAAAAAATTAGAAACAACCCAAATGTTCATCAGCAGGTGAATGAATAAATGCATTGCGATACAGCCACATATTGGAATACTACTAGCAATAGAAAGAAAGAATGAACTATTGATGCACAGGACAACATGGCTGAATCTCAAGAGAATGAAAGAAGCCAGACTAAAAAAAAGAGTATATACTGTATAATTCTATTTATATGAAATTCCAGAAAATGCAAACCAATCTACAGTGACAAAAAGCAGGCCAGTAGTTGTGTTAGGGGGGAAACTTTCATGTTCATTTGTCTTGATTGTGCTGATAATTTCGGGCGTGTATACATATGTTAGAATTTAACAGATTGTACAGCTACAGTATCTGCAATTCATTGTATGTCATTGTACCTCAAAGAAAGTGTTGAAAAAAAGTAGATGAGGTCACCCACTGAAAATGACTAGAGGTAAGACTGAAATAGGACTGGCAGTAGAAGTGGAAGAAGACAGTGGACAATATCATGTAGGGGGAGAGCAGAGGGAAAAGAGTGAGTAAAGGAGATTAAGAAGGAAGGAGTCAGGTAGAAAGAAGGAGTCTCTAGTGTTCAAGAAGCTGAGAAAAAAAGGAGTTTCAAGAAAAGAGTAATTAACTAACTCAGGCTTCAGAAAAGTCAAATAAGCTACTTGAAAAGTATTAGGTTTGATGGCTACAGAAAAGTCAAGTAAGGTACCTGAAAAAATGTTAGATTTGACAGCCAAGGGGTCACTTATGACCTAGCAGTTTCAGTTTGAGGGTAGAAGATGGAAGAGCGTGGAAAAAGAATAACAAGGACAGGTGACTTTTTTTTTCAGATTATTTTTTCTAGAAGCTTGGAAACAAAGGGAAAAGAGATACATCTATGGCAAGAAGGGGATTCAAGGTGGGGCAGGACACTTTTGTTTTTATTTGAAGGTGAGGGAATCTGGTATATGTTAGGAACCTTTGGGGAAGGAGCTGGTAGAGAGTGCTGGTGAAATACTGAACAAGAAGATAAGCTCCGGAACACAAGCTTGGGATTTGCCTTGAACTATTTGCTGGTACTATTTTAAATGCCTCACATATGTTCTCTAATTCTCACAGGATACTGCTATTGCCTTCATTTTACAAGAGGAAACTGAGGTTTGGAAAGGGCAATTTGGTTACACAGTCTGCATTTTTAAATACTATGTTATGCTACCTCTGGCAGGGGTGATGACATTCTTCTGAAATGGGAGGGAAAGAGATAAAGATGGGTTTGTAGGTGGAGAGCAGGGAGGTCATGCTAGGTAGCCTCTATTTTCATGATGAAATGAAAGGCAAGAGCCTTTACACAGAGTGAGGAAAGAAAAATGAGTAAGGATTTAAGAAGCATGATGAAATTTTGGAATTGCTGCTGTAGATTGTGGAGGAGGAGCCAACCAGTGAATTAGAAAGGAATTGCCCAGCAGTGTTGAGCGTGGAGACCATAAATTTGGAGTAGCATTCATTGGTCTGGTGGTTGTGAGATTTTCCTCCAGCAGCAATCATTAGTTCAGGTAAATGAGTAGAGAAGGATAGTTGATTTCCCATGGCTGTGGTAGGGACTAAGAAGATAGGGATATTTCAGGTGACAGAGAAAAAGCAAAACTACAAAAGAGGTAAATGAGGTATTAATGAAGGCTCCATGGATTAGAAATCTAGATAAATTGGAAGAGGAGGATAATGGGAGTAGATAGGGTATTATGGTTAGAGATGATGATAATTATATTTTGGGGTTTTAAGATTCCAGAGAGGAAGGAGATTAGATAATTAGGAGATGTGTTGCATGCATGGATGATGAAGTCCACGAGGATTGTGTAATGTATTATAGTGGAGAAAAGACTAATGCAGCAGTGGCAGTGAGGTCCAGAAATCACAGCGGTGAGGATGCTTTAGCCAAATCACAATAAAAGTGGCAGCTACTCCCCACTTCCCTATAATGTATATGGATGGAATAGGGGAAAAAATGCACCTCATTTTAGAATAGTTTGTCTTGTGATCAAGTTTTTTACCCAACATTTTATTATGAAAAATTTCAAATATACAGGAAAGTTGACAGAATTATTATAAATACCAATATACCCATCACATAGAGTCCGTAATTTCCCATTTATTGTGTTTGCTTTATCACATGCTTATCCATACTTCCATCCATCTACCAATATATGTTATGTTTTGATGTATTTCAAAGTAAGTTGCAGATATCAGTATACTTTACCCCTAAACATTTTAGCATTCGTGTCATTAACTAGAGTTTAGTATTAGTTTATGGTTCTTTTTGTTTATTAGGTAAAATTTATGTACAGTGGAATACACAAATATTAATTGTGCCATTTAATAAGTTTTAACAAATGACTACAACCCAAGGCTTTACCAAGGTGTCAAATGTTACTTTCATTTGGGAAATTTCCTTCATGTGTCTTCTTAGTCAAACCCTGTCCCCTCCCAGAAGCAACTGTTGTTCTGATCTTTTGTCATCCTACTATAAATTTATGTATTCCAGAATGTCATATAAATAAAATCATGCAGTGTATATTTTTGGTAAGGCTTTAGAGGTTGTGTGTATCAAGAATTTGGTCCTTTTTTCTATCACAGGAATATGTCAAAAGTTTGTCAACTAGATGCATAACTGGGAGTTTTCCATTTTGGGGCCATTATGAATTAAAGCTGCCATGAATGTTCTTATACAAGTCTTTTTGTATACATATGTTTTCATTTCTCTTGAGTAAATGCCAGGAGAAATGTCTCATAGAGTGTCTGTTTAGTTTTATGAGAAACTGCCAAACCTTTTCTCAAAGTGGTTGTAACACAGTTTGCATTCCCACCATGTATGAGAGTTCCAGTTGCTCCATATTCTTGCCTATATTTGGTGTTATTAGTCTTTAATTTTAGTCATTGTGATAGAGGTGTAGTGGTATCTCATTGTGATTTTAATTTGCATTCTCCTGATGACTAATAACATTAAGCACTTATTCATGTTCTTATTGACCATTCATATATCTTCATTTGGACAGTGTCTGCATAAATCTGTTGCCCATTTAAAAAATTGAGTTGTTTTTCTTTTTAGTATTTTAAAATTTAGTATATTGTTATATATCCCGGATAACTGTCTTTTATCAGTTACATGATTTATGAATATTTTCTTCTAGCCTGTGACTTGTCTGTTCATTTTTCTAATGGTGTTTTTAAAAATTATTTGTTTTTTTCAATTACAGTTGACATTCAATATTATATTAGTTCCAGGTATACAGAACAGTGGTTAGACATTTATATAATTTATGAAGTGATCCCCCTGATTAGTCTAGTACCCACTTGGCACCATACCGTAGTTATTGCAATATTATTGACTATATTCCCTGTACTTTACATCCCTGTAACTATTTTCTAACTACCACTTTTTAGTTCTTAATCCCTTCACTTTTCTCACCGAGCCTCCCAACCCCTCTCCCATCTTCTGGTAGTGTTTTTTGATGAGCAGAAGTTTTTTATATTGAAGGGTTCAAATTTATCAATTTTTTTCTTTGAAGGTTATTTATTGCTCTCTGTTCCAAGAACCCCTTGCTTGCCACCAAGTCATGAAGATATTCTCTTCTAATGCTGTTTTCTTAAAAGCTTTATAGTTTTTGCTTTTACATAATCTATGGTTCATTTCAAATTAATTGTGTGTGGTATAAGGTAGAAATTGAAATTTTTTTTTTAATATTGAAATCTAGTTATTTTATAACTATCTGTTGAAGAGACGTTCCTTTTTCTGTTGGATTGTGTTAATGTTTTTCTGGAAATTAAATGAATATATGTAATATTTATGTGATTATATACAAGTATTTAAATATGTACTATATAATAAACATATTACATATTATATACAATATATGTGTGTGTATGTATACATATATCTAGGCTCTCCATTCTGTTCCATTGATCTATTTATTTATCTTCACTCCAGTACCACATTATTGATTACTGTAATTTTACAGTAAGTCTTACAATTTTGTTCTCCTTTTAAAATATTGTTTTAGTGTTTCTGGATTTTGCATTTTAATATAAATTTTGAGCTAGCCTGCCAGTTTCTACCAAAAAAAAAATTGGTGAGATTTTGGTTATGATTGCATTAAATCTATAGGTCACTAGAAAGAATTGACATCTTAACAATGTTAAATCTTTGGATCCATGAACATGGTACATCTGTCCATTTATTTAGAGGTTTTTCTCTCAGCAATACTGTAGTTTGCAGTGTAGACGTCTTACATGTCTTTGGTTAAGTTTAATCCTAAATATTTTGTTTTCTGATGCTATCATAAATTGTTTTAAAAATTTATTTTCCAGTTGTTTGCTACAAGTACATAAACATACAGCTGATTTTGTATATTGATCTTGTAGCCTTTGACCTTATTGGTACTTGTTTTGTAGACTCCATAGAATTTTTTTTTTTTACATAATTATGTCATCTGCAAATAGAGACAGTCTGATAGTTATCTGTGTAATTATCTTTCTACCTATCTGCCCTTTACTGGCTAGGACCTCCATTACAATGTTGACTCAGAGTAGTGGGAGTGGTCATTCTTACCATGTTCCCATTCTTAAGGGAAGCATTTCTTATTTCACCATTAAGTGTGATGTTAGTTGTTAGTTTATCAGATTGAGGATATCCCCTTCCATTTCTAGTTTTCTGAGAGTTTTGGAGGTTTTTTCCATAAATGGGTATTGAATTTTATCAAAAGATTTTTCTTTGTTAAAGTTATTATAAGGTTTTTCTTTTTTATGCTGTCACTATGGTAAATTACATTGATTTTTCAATGTTAAAACAACCTTACATTTCCTGAATAAACCATAGTAGATAGTTTTTTATTGAGTTTCTGCTATGTGTCAATATTCTAGGCACTATGCTTGGTACTTTACATACTTAATCTCTGCTCCACTCATTGACTTTTCAAGGTGCCAATTTTTACAGCTGAGTTTTACAGCTAACAAAATGGATCCTCAGAGAGGCAAATTGTCATCATAACTAATAAGGAGTAGAATTAGGATTTGAATCTAAGTCTGTCTAGCTTTAAACAGCTCTTCCCACTCTACTGTGTTGTTTGCTTTGAGTAGGCAGTATATATAATACAGCACAATAGTATCCTAATTGTCCTGCACCTTCAACTTTAGGGAAGAAGTGCTGTTAGGAGAGAGGGAAGCTGAATGAAGAGGGCTTTGAAAACTCTTGCTTTTAGCTGAGAAGCTCAGCCCTTTTACATACTGGGGCTCTGCAAAGGATAACATTTGAAAGAAAAGCTTCTGTTGTATTTAAAAAGTAAGAATTTTAAAGGTACCAGTTAATGGAAAGATCGATCATAAAGGAAAGGGCTGATAAATAGTGGCAATAGGAAGCTATCCTCGTGTGTGTTTATGTTTGGGAGTGATAGAAGTGAAATTTTTTTTTTTTTTTTAAAGATTTTATTGTCGAAGGGGAACAGGACTTTATTGGGGAACAGTGTGTACTTCCAGGACTTTTTTCCAAGTCAAGTTGTTGTCCTTTCAATCTTAGTTGTGGAGGGCACAGCTCAGCTCCAGGTCCAGTTGCCGTTTTCTAGTTGCAGGGGGCGCAGCCCACCATCCCTTGCAGGAGTTGAACCGACAACCTTGTGGTTGAGAGGACGCTCTCCAACCAACTGAGCCATCCGGGAGCTCAGCGGCAGCTCAGCTCAAGGTGCTGTGTTCAATCTTAGTTGCAGGGGGCGGAGCCCACCATCCCTTGTGGGACTCGAGGAATTGAACCGGCAACCTTGTGGTTGAGAGCCCACTGGCCCATGTGGGAATCGAACCGGCAGCCTTCGGATTTAGGAGCACGGAGCTCCAACCGCCTGTAGAAGTGAAATTTTAAGTGGAAGTTAGCCAGGTAAGAATTAGGAGGAAGTGTGTTTCAAGAGGAACTCAGCATCTTAGGAGACCTGAGTAGCTGGAGTCTGAAGTGTGCAGCCAGATATTGTGAGCCAAACTATTGCAGCCTGTGAGCAGTGGGGAACCACTGAAGGGTTTTAAGCAGTGTATTGAAAATTAGGTGTGAATTCTAAAGGGTCACTGTCTGCTTTATACAGCATGGATTAAATGGCAGTAGAACTGTAGGCATGAAGGCATTTTTTTAAAATTATTTTTTTAATTGGGGAATATTGGGGAACAATGTGTTTTTCCAGGGCCCATCAGCTCCAAGTCGTTGTCCTTCAATCTACTTGTGGAGGGCGCAGTTCAGCTCCAAGTCCAGTCACTGTTTCCAATCTTTAGTTGTCAAGGAGCACAGCTCACCATTCCATGGGAGAATTGAACCGGCAACCTTGCTGTTGAGAAATTGTGCTCTAACCAACTGAGTCATCCGGCCTCCCCTCTGGAAGCTCAGCAGCAATCTCGTGATCTTCAATCTAGTCTTGGAGGACGCAGCTCACTGGCCCATGTGGGAATCAATCCGGTAACCCTGTTGTTAGAGCTCACACTCTAGCCAACTGAGCCATCCGGGCCCCCAGTTGGGAGACTTTTGCAGCAATTCATGGAATGGATGATGGTGGGCTTGACTAGAGCAGTAGCTGTGTGGAAAGAGAAAAGTGGATAGATTTTAGATTTGGAGGTAGATTGGTGATTGAATGACAGGGTAGTGAGCTGGATATAAGCTGATACCCAGGTTTTTGGCTGAAGAGTCTAAATGGTAATGATGATGCCAGAGAGGATACTGAGAGAAGAGCATAACTGAAGAGGAACTAAGAAACCATCAGTACTCCGGGAAAGCGATTGTGAGAGAATTGTACTGTGACAGATTTACACTTTGGGGAGTAGCTAAGATGCCAAGCATGGAAAGCATCTTTCTTGGACTGTTTTTGTTAATTACAGGCAGGTACAACTTGAAGGCTCTGGTGATGTCTTTCAAAGTACATGTCAATCGCCATCTCCTCTGCAAAGGCTTTCCACTACAACTCTATCCCCTAAGTAAAATGAATCTCTTAATTTCCTTAGTACTTTATATATACCTCAATGTTAGCACTTAATGACAATCTCCCATTTAAAGTTTGTATCTGTGGCTTCTCTCCTCCTCTGTATTGGGAGTTACTTGAGGGCAAGAATACAGTCCTACTCACCTTTGTATTCTCTATAATGCTTAGCATATTTCTCATGCATAGCAGGTGCTCAGTACATGTTTATTAAATTGCATGTGGTTCTGAGTCTGTCCCCTCAGGAACATACTAGTAATGTATAGCGTTAGATGGGTCTTAGTTGATATCTTCACCAGTCAAAAGGCATCGGAATTGTCATGTTCCGTGTATTCTATTTTAACAAATAGGGAAGCAAATGCTACATATTTTAGGAATAATTCATTTAAAATGATTAGATGTTTTCTTTTTTGTTATTAGTTTCAGGTGTACAAAAACAACATAATGATTAGACATTTACACCCCTCACAAAGTGATAACCCCAACAAGTCTACTACCCATGTGACACTGTACGTAGCTATTCCAATTCCATTGACTATATTATCTATGCTGTACTTCACATCCCATGAACATACATGTATATATGTACATATATCGTGTTTCCCCGAAAATAAGACCTAGCTGAACAATCAGCTCTAATACGTCTTTTGGAGCAAAAATTACTCTAAGACCCGGTCTTATTTTACTTTAAGACCAGGTATAATATAATATAACATAACATAACATAACATAACAAAATATAATATATAATAAATACTGGGTCTTATATTGATTTTTGCTCCAAAAGACACATTAGAGCTGATTGTCCAGCTAGGTCTTATTTTCGGGGAAACAGGGTGTGTGTGTGTGTGTGTGTGTGTGTGTGTGTGTGTGTATGTGTATATATGTATATATATATTTTACATTATAGTTGACATTCAGTATTATTTTATCTTAGTTTCAGGTGTGCAGTGCAGTGGTTAGGCGTTTATATAATTTATGAAGTGATTCTCCCTGATAAGTCTAGTAACCATCTGACACCATACGTAGTTTTTACAACATTATTGACTGTATTCCCCGTATTGTATTTCACATCCCTGTGACTATTTTGTGACCACCAATTTAAAATGACTAGATTTTTTGAAAACGTGTAATGCTTCCAGGGAGGCGCAGATACCAAGATGGGATCAAGTAGGCAAGAAATTTATTAAAAGTGCTTGTGAGAGAAAATGAGGAGTCGTCAGACTGTGACGCAAGTCTGGCTCCAAGTGGAGGAGAGTAAGGAAGGAAGGACATTTAGGTGAAAGTGTCTTAGACTGAGTGCAGTTCTAAGGAAAGTTCACCAAGGCATCGGGAAGTACTTGAGGGAAAGTTGCCTATCACAGGAATTCCTCGTTTCCCAGGAATAGGAGGCTTAGTGTGTAGCACTGCTGTGCTCAGTCACTGACCGGGAGCAGCCAGTGAGAAGTGCGGCCTCGCACGGAAACAGTGATGGATTTCAGAGTGCACCAGCTCTCAGTCCATTACGTTCCCTGTAATCAGACATCTGAGAGGCTCAGTCTCATAGCCAGTTGGGGTCCTCTCTGGCTATAAATTGCCTGATTCAAGATAATTGAATTATAGTCTTCCCCCACTTAAAGTGGGTAATTTGTTCCTCCAAAACCCTTTATGTTTAAAAAAATATCTTAGGGTTTGTTCTAAAAGTCAAAACTTAATTGCCATACATAGTAATAGTACACAATTTGCTGTGCTGGTTATCAGATGAAGTGTGCATTTCATATTAAAGTGTATTCCATCATTAAACCTTTAATGTACGAAACCAGAAACATAGCAGTAAAGACAAAAGTAAACAATGCGGGTAATGCTCATAGTATTACTATGTGAACCTAGTGACCAGGGACGCTTCAGGCACCTCAGCAGTACCCTGAGCAGTCCAGCCATCCAGTAAGGAAGATGACTGCTTGTGGGTTTTCCTTTCTCCGCTGGACTACCTTAGAGGCAGAGGAAAACAAATCAGTAAAAGAAATTCCTCATAAAGTCAAATTCTAAAAAACCTTCCATTTGAGTTGAGGATGGGGTACACATTGGAGAAAAGTAATTTAAAGTTTTCTTTTTATGGACCTTAATTGCTCCGATATTATTTTAAAAATAGATATTTTAAGACTGTAACACTAAGATAATTTTGAAAAAAAATTTCTTTAATGCTGTTTTCCTGCTGATTTTTCCTCGTTTGGTTTTATTCACTAAACTTGTTGAGCACTTATTGTATGGTAAGCATTATGTCTCTACAATTAAAAAACAATTGTTGATTTTATGAAACTTATATCTCGTGATTAAAAAAATTATGATTTGCCCATATGTGTTAAAATATCCCAATTGCAAATGGGATTAATCCTCATATATAGAAAGCAGTTTTGGTCAAGCTTAAAAAGTAAATATTAAAACAACTCTTGAAGATTAAAAAAAAGCTGAGTTTTTAATTAACAGAGACTTTTTATAGTAAGCTAACTTAAATTCCAGTTATTCTTTTAGAATTACTGAAACAAACTTTTCCCTTTTTCTTTTTTTTTCCTCCCCTGAGTTCATATCATCTTTAATTGCCAACACTAGGGAAGAAGTTTGTTTTTCAAACTCTATCTGATGCTCAAAGAAAGAATTCCATAGAAAGTAAGCTTTAAAAACACAAATTCCGTATCCCCTCCTAGATATTCACAGTGCATATCAGTGTATTATAGGTCCTAAAAAAATCTCAACTTTGTTTAATCCCACATTTCCAAAATTTGTTTGATCATGAAACACTTTCAGAATACCCCAGTAACACATCCTACAGTTTCCAAGCAGCATTCATTTTGGAAATGCTGCTGTCGGTTAGTTGCCTTCTGTGTTACTCACTCATTTACCCTTGGTTGGTGCCACTTACCATTAATCAGGGACTCCTTCGAACTGTTCTCCTTCTTTATAGATAAGTACTATTTTCTATTTTACGTATAATCTAAATCATTTGCATGTAAATGGATTTATATGTATTCCCCAATAATTGGTAATGGGATGCAGCTACTGATAGTTACATTCACAGCTGTTCTGTTTAAAAAACTTTGTTAGGATTCTGATTTCTGTACACACATTTAATAACTTTTAATTTTTTTATTGTGGTAATATATATATTTTTTACATAAAGTTAGCCATTTTTAAGTGTATTAATTCAGTGCCAATAAGTACATTTACAGGGTTGTGCAACCATCACCATTAAGCAACTCTCCACTTCCCCCTCCCCAGCCCCGGGTAACCTCTAATCTACTTTCTGTCTCTATGAATTTGCCTATTTTATCTATTTCATATAAGTGAAATCGTACAGTATTTGTCTTTTTATGTCTGACTTATTTCACTTAGCATTATGTCTTCAAGATTCATCCATGGTGTAGCATGTATTAGAATTTCATTACTTTTTAAGGCTAAATATATACATATATATATATATATGATACTTATCACATATTTATCACATGTATATCATATATATATATATATATCACATTAGTTTATCCATTTATCTGTTGATGGACACTTGGGTTGTTTCTACCTTTTGCCTATTGTGAATAATGCTACAATGAGCATTGGTGTATAAGTATCTGAGTCCCTGTTTTCAATTATTTTGGGCATATACCTAGCAGTAGAATTGCTGGGTCATTTAGTAATGCTATGTTCAGCTTTTTCAGGAACTACAACACTGTTTTCCACAGTAGCCTCACCATTTTGCATTCCTTCCAGCAATACACCAAGTTTTCAATTTCCCCGTTTCTTCACCTACACTTGATATTTTTTAATTGCCGTCTTCGTTCATGTGAAATATCTCACTGTGCTTTTGGTTTGAATTTCCTTACTGACTAATGATGCTGAGCATGTTTTCATGTGCTTGTTGGCCATTTGTATATTTTCTTTGGAGAAATGTTACTCAAGTCTATTACCCAGTTTTTTATTAGGCTGTTTGTATTTTTGTTGTTGAATTTTACGAGATCATGATATAGTCTTGATATTAGACCCGTATCAGATATATGATTGTTAAATATTTTCTCCCATTCAGACCCAATCAAAAGTTTTTAATTTTAATGAAGTTCAATTTATCTATTTTTTTTCTTTCATTGCTTATGCTTTTGGTATCATATCCAAGAATCCATTGCCAAATCCAAGGTCATGAAGATTTACTCCTAAGTTTTCTTCTAAGAAATTTATGGTTTTAGCCTTTATATTTGGATTGATACGTTTTAGGTTAAATTTTGTATTTGGCATGAGTTAGGTTTCCTTTTACATGTGGAAATCCGGTAGTCCTAACACCATTTGTTGAACAGTTTGATCTTTACCCATTGAACAGACGAGGTACCTTTGTCGAAAATCAATTCAACGTAAATGTAGACATTTATTTCTGAACTCTTGATTCTATTCCATTGGTCTGCGCATCATCTTTATGGCAGTACCACGCTATATTGATTACTGTAGTATTGTGTAGTAAGTTTTGAAATCAGAAAGTGATCCTCCAACTTTTTCACAATTGTTTTGGCTACTTAGCACCCCTTGCAATTCCATACGAATTTGAAAATTGGCATTTCCACTTCTGCAAAAGTGACTGTTGGAATTTTGCTAGGGATTGCGTTAAATATGTAGAATATTTTGGTAGTATTGATATCTTAACAGTATTAAGTCTTCCTATCCAGGAAAACAGAATGTCTTTCCATTTATTTAGGTCTTCTTTAATTTTCTCTAGCAATGTTTTGTTGTGTTGTGTTTTTCTAAGTATTTGTAGTTTCCCTTGTGATTTCTTCTTTGACTCATTGATGTCTAAGAATGTGTTCTTTAATTTGTACATATTTGTTTTCAGGATAAAAGTCTTTCACCTTAATTCAATTGGTTAAATCTATTTCTAGATATTTTATTCTTTTAGGTGCTATTATTCTTTTAGTTGCTAAATAGAATTACATTCCTAATTTATTTTTAAGACTTGTATGTTGCAGGTGTATAGAAACACAAATGCTTTTTGTGATTGGTTTTGTTCCGCAACTTTGTTGAATTTACTAGCTCTGGTAACTTTCTTGTGGATTCTTTGGGGATTTTTCTATGTATAGGATTACATCATATGCAAATAGAAGTAGTTTTACTTCTTCCTTTCCATTATGGATGCCTTTTATGTATGTATATATGTATGTATTTATTTTTGTCTGATTGCTGTGGCTAGAACTTCTAGTATAATTTTGAATAGCATCGATGAAAGTGGGCATCCTTGTCTTATTCCTGACCTTGGGGGAAAGCTTTCAGTTTTTCACCATTCAGTATAATATTAGCTGTGGGTTTGTCAAATACCCTATATTATATTGAGGAAGTTCCCTTCTATTCCTGTTTTTGTACGTGTTTTTATTATGAAAGGATGTGGGTTTTTTCAATATCTTTTCTGAGTTAATTGAGAGATTGTGTGTGTGTTTTTCCTTCATTCTATTAATGTGTATTATTACATTGATCGATTTTTTTACATTGAATCATTTTTGTATTCTTGGGATAAATCCCACTTAGTCAAGGTGTAAAATCTTTTTTTAATATGCTGTTGGATTCAGTTTGCTGATATTTTGTTAAGGGTTTTGCATCTATACTCAAAGGATATTAGTCTGTAATTTTCTTCTCTTGTGATGTCTTTACCTGCTTTTTGTATCCAGGGTAATGCTGGCTTCACAGAATGAATTCGTGTTTCTTCCTCTTCTGTTTTTGGAAGAGTTTGAGAAGATTGGTATTAATTCTTTAGATGTTTGGTAGAATTTACCTGTGTATTTTTCGGGTCCTGACTTTTCCATGTTAGGAAGTTTTGATTACTGATTCAGTGCCATTACTTGTACGTCTTTTGAGATTTTTAATTTCTTCTTGAGTCAATTTATTTGTGTGTTTCCAGGAATTTGTCCTTTTGTTCTAGGTTATCTGGTTTGTTGGTGTATAATAGTTCAGAGTATTCTCTTACAATGTGTTTTATTTCTGTGAAGTGAATGTCCCTACTTTCGTTTCTGAATTTAGTTATTTGTGTCTTCTTTTTTTTCTTAGACAGTCTATTGAAGGTTTGTCCGTTTTGTTAATTTTTTTTCAGAGAAGTAACTTTTGTTTTCATGGATTCTCTTTATTGTTTTTTTATTTTTTATTTTCTATATCTCTCATCTTTATTATTTCCTAGCTTTTAGTTTAATTTCTTCTTCTTTTTCTAGTATCCCTATGTGTAAAGTTAGGCTGTTGATTTAAGATCTTTTTTCTTTTTCAATGTAGACATTTATAGCCATAAATTGCCCTTTAAGCACTGCCTTTGCTGTATCCTATAAATTTTGGTACATTGTGTTTTCTCTAAGTATTTGTAATTTCCCTTGTGATTTCTTTGACCCATTGATGTTTAAGAATGTGTTCTTTAATTTCTACATATTTGTTAATTTTCCAGTTTCCCTGCTGTTGTTAATTTTTAACAACAATTCTATTATGGTTAGAAAAGATGCTTTTATGATTTCAACCTTTTTAAATTTATTGAGACTTTGTTTTGTGGCATAATATGGTTTATCCTGGAGAATGTTCCATGTGCACCTGAGAAGAAAGTGTATTCTCTTGTTCCTGGGAGAAATGTTCTATATATGTCTGTTAGTCCTCGTTGGTTTATAGTGTTCAAGTCCACTATGTCCTTATTGACCTTCAGTGTAGATGTTTTATCCATTATTGAAATTGGTGCATTGAACTGACAACTATTATTGTCGAATTGTTTTATTTCTCCCTTTAATTCGGTCAGTTGTTGTATTGTGTATTTTAGGGCTCTGTTGTTTGTGCATATATATTTATAATTGTTTTATCTTCTGATAAATTGACCCTTTTATTAACGTATAATGCCCTTCCTTGTCTCTTATAACAGTTTCTGACTTCAAGCCTATTTTGCTTGATAGTAAAATAGCCACCCTCACTCTCTTTTGCTTACTATTTGCATGAAATAGCTTTTTCTTTCCTTTCACTTTGAATCTATTTGTATCTTTGGGTATAAAGTGAGTCTCTTGTCGGCAGCATATAGTTGGAAACTGAGGCTAACATATATTGGTAAGGGGAATAAAATATTCTTCCTATTTTCTTCTTTTTTTTTAATCACACAATTTTCTGCTCTTAGCTTCTAGAATTCAGGCTCTTACCTTAGGACTATGATTATACTAATAATTTCATTAAATGGACTTCTGATATCCAGATGACTTTATCTCCATTTTTAACATTATTTCTATGGGAAATGTATTCTGAGTCAAACACAATCTCTAGGAGTAGTCATCAGTTTATAAATTTGAAATAATTTTGAACCAACTCTGCTAAAAAGTCTTTCCTAACAAGTATTTTGATGATTTACTTAATAACAAATTTACATAACATTTTTGTTGCATATTGTGTACTACAGTGTGTTTAATTGTGTTTGTGCTTTACATTATTACACTTACATGTTTCCTGTAAAACTTACAACTTAATACTTCATTGTAACAAGTTATGCAAAGTATAATTTATAAACTCATTTCATGAAAAGTAATTTTCATTCCATTGACCATATTTGAAATTCAGAATTAAATATCTTAGTTCTTAATACATGTACTGTAAATCCAGGACTTGGTACAGTAGAATCTCCTTATAACTATATTTTAAGTTATCTGTGTTACATTAACATTTTAGCTGCGATAGTTTAAAACTTTGCAAGGTGGGAAAAATATAAGTAACCAGAAATATTTTCACATCTGTATAATAAGCCAGTTCTAGTTTGCTTTTGCTTTTTTGTATTTTTGTCTTCTGTTGAGAGTCCTTTTAAACAGTATGTAGGTTGAACAACTTTGAAGTTGGCAAAATACATAACTTAATACAGTTATTGATACTTTCAATAGTTTTGATATATGGAATGAACTATACCTTTTGGAATGATTAAAATATCCAACCTTTTATAGAATTTATTTTATTGTTCTGCCATTAAGTAACTCCTGAGTTTTCTTTTTTTTTTTTATGTAGTCATGACCATGGTACATAAATATCATGCATGAGCCAAAACATTCTTTCTGTGTTTTTCTTCCCCATGCGGTGTTTTAGTCTGGATACTTTGATTATAGCGAAAATACAAGTTTATTTCTGTAGTTTTAAAAAAAGAGTTTCAAATGGCCAATATGTTGGTAACTATGGGCATCTTCATAAAGGTTTTATAGCTTTCTTAAAAATAAAAGAACTTCAAAGATTGAGACCTTCCTTTTGACTCATTTTGGGGTGTTCTTGTTTCTTTTTTAAATAGTAATAAACATTCAGTATTCATTGTTAGTGAAAATAATACCAAGGCCTATAAAATAAAAGTGAAAATCTCCTCCTCTTCTTTCCCTTCCTCCATCCCTCCAGTCACACTTCCCACAATTGGTATAGCCTAATCTTTTTGAACTTCAAAATCCTTGCTCTTTCCTCTCAATAATGAATGAGCCCATCTCCCTCTTCAAAGGTAGAAACAGTATTTAAAAAAAAGATTTTAAATGAAAACTCAATATATTAATAGATCACAAAGAAAGGGTTTTTTTTGGCAGAGGCAGTGAGTAGAATTATGCTGCCTCCTCACCTTTACCTGGTGGTACTATGAGTACCTCTGGGGAAACCCTCAGTTCTGTGCTCATAATTTGAAATTCCTGCTCCCTGTGTGCCTGCTGGTAATTAAAAGCCAGAAATTAGTTGAGCATTTTATGAAGACGATACACTTCCAGTTTTTAGAAAAGTGTATTTTAAAAATATCTATTTCTGATATAAATGTTACTTTGTCAGAAGTTTCAACATTTGGAACAAATTTGGGTGGTTAATTTCTAAATAAATATAATTCAGACTAGGCTTAAGATGGATGCCCAGAATTCTGTCAGGATTCATTTAATGCTATATATTAAGTTATTTTTTATATTATTAATTTTTCAACAATTGGTTTAGGCATACTACTGAAATTACTCTTGCAGCTAATGTTTTTATTTTCTTGCTCTATTCTCTCCTTTCTTCCCTTTCCCCCTGCTTTGGGTAAGAGCTTTATTGAGATGTAATTTATATATTATACAGTCCACCCATTTAAAATATACAATTCAATGGCTTTTAGTATATTCACAGAGTTGTGCAACCATCACTACAGTCAATTATTATTTTTACCTTAAAAAGAAACCCACTTTTCCAGTAAGTGACCTGAGGTGACTCTGAAAATGGTTTGCTGTTCACCCAGAAAACCCCACAAAATTATTCAAATCAAGATGTTCAAATCTTGTGGTCACTTCAAGAACACTTGTGAAACTGCCTAGATCATTAAGGGGGTATGCATATCCGAAAAGTCACCAAGTATCTGAAGGATGTCACTTTACAGGAAGCAATGTGAGCCATTCCTTTGTTACAATGGTGGAGTTGGTAGGTGTGCCCAGACCAAACGGTGGGACTGGATGCGGGGTCGATGGCCCAAAAAGAGTGCTGAATTTTGTTGCACATGCTTAAAAATGCAGAGAGTAATGCTGAACTTAAGGGTTTAGATGTAGACTCTGGTCACGGAGCACAGCCAGGCGGACAAAGCTCCCAAGGTGCAGTGCGGAAGTTACAAAGCTCATGGGCGTAGTAACCCACATATGAGCTCTCCCTGCCACATTGACTCCCTTACTGAAAAAGAGCAGATTGTTTCTAAATCAGAAGAGAGGTTACACAGAAGAAAAAGATATACCAGAAGAAGCTGAAGAAACAAAAACTTATGGCCCGGGAGTAAATTGAGCACCAAATAAATGCTAATAAAAGTGAAAAAAGGAAAAACAAACTCCATACCCTTCAGCTCTCACCCCCCAACCCCTCCCCCAAGCCCTAGGCAACCATTAACCTACTTTCTGTCTATAGATTTGTCTGTTCTGGGCATTTTATATAAATGGAATCATATATGGTTGTTTTTTGTGTGTGTGTGTGAGACTGCTTTCACTTAGCAAAATGTTTTTAAGGTTCATCCATTTCATGGTATCTATCAGTCAGTACTTCATTGCTTTTCATAGCCAAATAATAGTCCATTGTGTGGATATACATACAATGTATTTTTATGATATATTTTATGATTTATCCATTCATTAACAGATTGACAGTGGGTTGTTTCCACCTTTTGGCTGTTAGAAATAATGCTACTATAAACATTTGTTTACAGGTTTTTGTGTGGGCGTAATATTTTCATTTCTCTCGAAGAGAAATTGCTGGCACATATGGTAATTATATGTTTATTTGAGGAGCCGCCAGACTGTTTTCCTAATAGGTGGCTGTGCCATTTTTTTATATTCCTACCAGCAGTATGTTAGTGTTCTGATTTCTCCACTTCCTCACCAACACTTATTATCATTTTGATTCTAGCTACCCTAGTGAGTATGAAGTGATATCTCACTGTGGTTTTTATTTGCATTTTCCTAATAAGTAATGATGTTGAACATCTTTTCATATGCATATTGGCCACTTGTATATCTTCTTTGGAGAAATGTCTATTTATATTTTCCCCCATATATTAATTGGGTTATTTGTCTTTCTGTTATTGAGTTATAATAGTTCTATACATATTCTGAATACAAGTTTCTTATCAGATATATGAATTGTAAATATTTTCTCCCGTTATGTGAACCAGAGCATTCTTGTAATGTTGTGATTAATAAAGAATAGTTTATTTAAAGCTTATATAAACATTTAATTTTCAATAAGTGAAATGTTTAGCACTTAAACTGTTCTAATCATGGGTCAATCATTAATGTTTCAGAAGTTAACATCAAGCTCTTATGCCTTAGGTCAGTTATTCTCAAACTTTATTAAGCATCAGCATCACCTGGAGGGCTTGGTAAAAGGTGCTTTGCTGGGCCCTTCACCCAGAGTTCCTGAGTTTCATAAGGTCTTGGGTGGGGCCCATGATTTTACGTTTCTAACAGTTGATGCTGATGCTGTTGGTTTGTGGATCTCTGCCTTAATGATCCCTATGAACTATCATAAAATATTAGAGAAATGTTAATCAGTAGGAATTTCTGCCCGATAAAAGAGAAAATTTAGATTTATACTCCATATTTGCATACTTAATTTCCATATATTAGCATACATGTTTCTTATATTTACCCATGGTTAATGGCTAAATTGTTTAGTTTCTTTCAAAACTACTGCATATGTAAAGTACAGTTTTCTTCATAGGGTTGTCTCCCTTCAGAGTCTCACAAATTTCCTTGAATTTAAGAAAAGGTCTAATAATCAAAGAATGTTAGAATTTAAAGGAACTTTTCAGATCATCCAATTTATCCCTCTTCTTTCTCCCCCATATAGAGATTAATTAAATCACTTAATCCAAGGTCACATAGCTAATTAGTGGTAGGTATAAGGAGTTCTTGATGAATTCATTTCTGCTAATTCTTTATTGTTTGAAGAAAAGGAAAAATTTATTTCTGCTAATACATTTTTAATGACTTTTCAAATACAGATCTCCTTGGTAAATTATTTCACTAGATAATAAAAAGCTTACAATTTTTGAAATGACTTTTTACACTTGACTTCTCTGATAAATGATATTTTATTACTTCACTATATACCAAAACAAAACATATCTTGACAAATAATTAGGTTTTAGAAGATATGTTTTATAGGTGTCTTTTTCTTTTTTTTCCTTTTCCCCCCCTCAGCTTTATTGAGGTATAATTGACAAAAATTGTATATATTTAAGCTCTACAACCTGATGTTTTGGTATACATTTCCTTATGAAATGATTAAAACAGTCAAACATTTGACATGTTTATCACCTCACATACCATTTTCTGTGTGTACTTGAGATGTACTTTTTTAGCAAATTTCAAGTTTACAATACAGTATTAACTATAGTCATCATACTGTACATTAGACCTCCAGAATTTATTCATCCTGTATAACTGAAACTTTGACCCTTTGACCATATCTCCCCTTATAGGTGTCTTTTTTGTTCTGTTCTTAAAGAACGTGCAAGAGGAAGAAAACAGATGTTAAGGAATATATGCTACTGAGATGTGGGATAGATTTCCATGAATAAACTCATGTAAAATGGAGTACATTGAGCGAGTTAATTGTTTCTTGGAGACATCTTAGATCTATTAGAAAATTCAGAAAGAGTGATGAGGAAAGGACATGTAATAGAAAAAGTATAAAGCTGCTTGCCCACCCATCCCCCGTTTTAAAAATCTTTCCGGCAAATCTTAAGGGAAAAGACAATCTTGCTTTCACTAGTCTAGGTTATAGACTAGTAGATGTTCATTTTAATAATTACAGAATTACTAAAATCTCTTTTTTTTCATTTAGCCCATTATCTTAACAGTTAGGTAATGTTTTTTTGTATGTTTGATTTTTGTTTTGTTTTTCTTAAATTAGTTGATCTGCATTGTTTCTTTCATAGGAGTTTGGGTAGCTAAATAGGTAGCTACACATAAACATCTAGCTTCTCAGGCACCAACTGTAAAAGGCATAGAAAATACTATTACACACTAAAAATAGATTGTGACAGCACTGCTGACTGATTTATGAAATTATTTCATAATTGTCCTTGGTCAGCTATTGCCTAGACTTCTGTACAGCCAGTAGCCTATTCCAACCATTCTGTAATGTTGCTAAAATAATTTTTCTGCTTCACTGTTAAAACTTTTAACAACTCCTCTGTCTTTGAACAATGACATAGCCTTATTCTATATCAATCTCAGATTATGTGAACTGGAATAATTTTTGTCTCAGAAGCAAGTTTTCCTATTAGGGCTTCAGGCTTACATTTTGCTAAGAGTTAGGGAACTTACTGAAGTAAGAAAGGCACTTCTGCCCAGATTCAGGAATGGAGAGTCATTTCAATGACTTAAATACAAGCTTTTGAATGTAGCCTGCAGAACTCTGGTCCCTGAGAGTCACATGCTGTCTAGCAGTTAGTTTTCCTTAGAACCTAGGAAACATGCCTCACCTGAGCTCTTCCTCACTGAACCTCTCGTCTTCCAGCCAGGACTTTTCTGCTTTCCTAATTACAGTGTCTTCTGGAAGCCTTTTCAGATTAACTCCATTCTCCAGTCCTTAAATTATTTCTCAAGAATCTTTAGACATCCTCATGGGTCTGGGACTTCTCTGTGAGATTTAAACAATTTTATGGTTCTCTATATAGATGCAAATACCATACACCTGGTGTTTACCGGAGGATGAAGTTGAAATGATTATTTTGAAACAACAGCAAAGCTTTCTGAAATTTTGTAACCAGCAAATTTGAGCCACAGTTTAAAATAAAGATTTTAAAACTGCATTCTGTGTAATCCTAGAAAGTGCCTTAGGGGGCCTTCATGGTAGCTGAGAGGTTGGATGAACTGGAAGCAGGAGTCACCACGCTCACTTTTACCAGGGTAGCTTCGTTTTTATTTGTATTATATATTGCGATTCAGTGGAGATTTCTTTTGGCAGCTCCCCTCTCCCCTCTAAAAGTTTTCAAAGTCACTGGACTAAAAGGTTCATGGTTTGGGGTTTTGGTGAGGGAACTGGGATGATGTGTGTGGCTGACTAAATTATTTGTAAATAGATTTCTTTGTAGTTAATCTGACAAGGAGTGAGCCTCCAAAACGCTTACTGGTGATTGAGAAATGCTGCTCCAGGACATCGTAGATTGGTAGATCAGTAGTTCCCCAATTTTTGGTCTCAGGAGCCCTTCATGCTCCTAAAAAAATTACTGAGGCTCCCAAAGAATACTTTATAGGGATTATACCCATGAATTCATATTTTTTAAAATAAAACAAAAAATTTTAACTTATTTAAAAATAATAAACTCATTACATGTTAACAATAACATTTTTATTTAAATAACTTTTCTAAAACAAAAGAATCAGTGAGTGGCATTATTTTACATTTTTGCCAATCTCTTTAATGTCTGGCTTAGAATAAACCTGGATTCTCATATTGGCTTCCACATTCAGTCAGTTGTGATATTACTATTTTAGTTGAACTATATTAAAATCCAGCCTCATGCATATAGATAGTTGGAAAGGGAAAGGGCATTTTACAGCTTTTAAAAATATGACTATTTTTCTTTGACATCAGACTCCACAAGTGGTAATTTCTTACTTACAGTGTGGAATCTGAAACTATAGCAATGCACTTTTTATTCCCTGAATTAAAAGTAGCAGTTGTAAAAAGGCTCTGCAGGCTTTCTCATTGTCTTTCCATCATTGCTGTTCCACTTCAAAGTCCAAGTCCAACTCCTTACGTGATCTAGCCTCCTGCTATCTCTTTGAGCTTGTCTTCCAAACTCTGACAAGTCGGCTCTAGTCACACTGAACTTGCTTTTTGTTCCTCTAGGCAGTCTCCTGTGTAGGGCTTTTGTTACTGCTATTCCTCTGAGTTCTAATTTATTAGATATTGTAACATAACACAGTGTCTAATAAGTAAGACATTGTGTTAAATGATCTTCATTTAGGAAAAACTATTGGCAGACCATATCTCTGGTTTTGAGTATGAAAAGAAGAATCCCCAAGTAGAATTGCTTGTACTTGTCACTGCAGTCAGAAACATTTATTCACCACCTTCGTGTCAGACTCTGTCCTTTGTTGGGGGAAATGCACATGGCACCTGATCATTTGGATTGGTAATACTCTGCTGTAGAGTACATAAATGTGCCTCCCTGTTGAGAAAACACTGAAAATTGTCTTTACTGCTATAGTTTACTAGGACCTAACTACACAGGTGATTAGTTATTTCAGGAAAATAGAAGTAGAAAAACCATTATTTTATATGTTAGGGCAGATTTGATTTAAATCTAGGTAATTGAAATAATTAAGCTACTAGTCAGTAACATTTCAACATTTTTCTCCAAAAGTACATTTTTATTGCTTGGTGTCCTTAATATTCTTCACTTAAAATGTATTATAAACTACAAATTTTCATTTTCAGATGATATTTGATGTTTCACTGAATTCACCAATTTATTGAGTGGTAGTCCAAGGAAATGGGTTAAAAGATGCATCTCCTGCTCCCCGTAAGTTACAGAGTCGTCATGGTATTATATCGCATGATTGGGAGCCCCAAGTAGACAAAGGCAAATTCTTACTAAGTCTTTAGGAAAAGGCCTATCTCTGTTTTAACAGGTTAAAGATGGACATTGGACTGTTAAGTGTTAAGAGTTTGACAGACACAGTAATATTTAATTAAATATATTATTTTATTCTGTGGGTTATTATACTGTTGTTACTTATTTTGTTGCTCAGCGTTGCAACTTTGGTCATTAGGAGCTCTTTCAACTTGGCTCCTGTTGAGTCAACTTTGTGCTTATTTCTTCCCTATTTTGAGGGATTCCTAATGTAGTAGGATCAGTGTTTTGTGAAAAGTGGGGTCTTCTGACCAGCCACCTATATCAGAATCACCTAGGGTGTTTATTTAAAAAAACCAAAACCGCACTTACTATCACTAATGATTAGGGAGATGCAAATTAGTACTATAATGAGATACCACTTCACACCCATTAGCGTGACTGTTATAAAACAAAAAACACAGAAAACAACAAGTGTTGGCAGGATGTGGAGAATTTGGAACCCTTGTGCATTACCAGTGGGAATGTAAAATAGTATAGCTGCTGTGGAAACCAGTATGGTGCGTCCTCAAAAAACTAAACGTAGAATTACCATGTGTTCCAGTAATTCCACTTCTCAGTATATAACCCAAACAATTGAAAGCAGGGACTTGAACAGATATTTCTACACCACCATTTATAGCAGCACTATTCACAATAGCCAAAAGGTGGAAACAACCCAAATATCCATCGCTGGATGAATGGATAAAGAAAATATGCTATATACATACAAGGAAAATGGAACATTATTTAATCTTTAAAAGGAATGAATGAAAATCAGTTAATGTAACCTACCAGGTCAACAGGCTGAAGAAGAAAGAATCACATGGTCATATTAATAAGTGCAAAAAAGGTATTTGACAAAATCCAATCCTCATGATAAAAAATTAGTAAACTAGGAATAGAGGAGAACTTCCTCAATTTGATAAATATTATTTACAAAAAACCTTTAGCTAACATCATACTTAATGGTGAGAAACTTGAAGCATTCCCACTAAGATCAGGAACAAGGTAAGGATGTGCCCTTTCACCACTGATTTTCAACGTCATACTGTCCTAGCTACTGCAATAAGACAAGAAAAGGAAATAAATGGGACAGGATTGGTGGAAAAGAAATAAAACTGCCATTGCTCACAGATGACATGATTGCTTATATAGGAAATCAAAAAGAATGGATCAAAAAAAACCTCATGGAACTAATAAGTTATTATAGCAGGGTTGTAAGATACAAGATTAAAATACAACACTCTGTTGCTTTCTTATGTATCAGCAGTGAACAAGTGGAAATTCAAATTAAAAACAGTACCATTTACATTAGCACCCCAAAACTGAAATGCTTAGGTATAAATCTAACCATACACACTCACACACACACACACACACATACACATACACACGTTACATTAACACCCCAAAACTGAAATGCTTAGGTATACATCTAACCATACATACATGTGTGTGTGTGTGATCTATATGAGGAAAACTACAAAACTGAGATGAAAGAAATCAAAGAACTAAATAAATGGAGTGATACTTAAAGGTTAATGGACAGGAAGACTCAATATTGTCAAGTGTCAGTTCTTCTAAACCTAACCTATAGATACAAATCAATCTCAATCAGAATACCCCCAAGTTATTTTGTGGATATTGACAAAGTGGTTTGAAATTTATACGAAGAGCAAAAGACCCGGAATAAACAATACAGTATTGAAAAACAAAGTTGGAGGACTGATGCTACCTGACTTTAAGACTTACTGTAAAGCTACAGTAATCGAGGCAGTGTGGTATAGATGAAAGAATGGATACATAGATCAATGGAACAGAATAGTGAGCCCAGAAATAGATTCTCATAACTATAGTCAACTGATATTTGATAGGAGCAAAGACAATTACAATGGAGCAGAGATAGTCTCTTCAACACATGGTGCTGGAACAATTGAACATCCACATGTAAAAAAATGAATCTAGACACAGACCTTACATCCTTCACAAAAATTAACTCAAAATGAATCACAGTTCTAAATGTAAATAGCAAGACTATAAAACTCCCAGAAGGTAACATAGGAGAAAAATCCAGATGATTTTGGCGACACCTGTTTGGATATAATACCAAAGTCTTGATCAATGAAAGAATAGACTTTCATTAAAATTAAAAATTTCTGCTGTGCAAAAGACACTGTCAAGAGAATAAAAAGACAAGCTACATACTCGCTGAAAATATTTGCAAAAGATATCTGATAAAGGACTGTCATCTAAAATATACAAAGAGCTTTTAAAACTCCACAATAATAAAACATCTCAACTAAGACATAGGCCAGAAACCTTAACAGACATTTCACCAAAGAAGATACACAGATAGCAAATAAGCATATAAAAAGATGTTCCACTTACCCTGTTTCCCCCAAAATAAGACCTGGACAATCAGCTCTAATGCGTCTTTTGGAGCAAGAATTAATGTAAGACCCGGTATTATATTACATTATATAAAACCCTGTCTTATAGTCCGGCTTGGTGATATTTTCGGGGAAACACGATAATATGTCATCAGATAAATGCAAAGTAAGACAATAGTGAGTTACCACTACACACCTATTAGAATGTCCAAAACCTGGAACACTGACAACAAATGCTGATAAGAATGTGGAGTAACAGTCACTCTGTCATTGTTAGTGGAAATGCAAAATGGTGTAGCCACTTTGGAAGATAAGTTTGGTGATTTCTTACAAAACTGACTCTTACCATGTGATCCAGCAATTGCACTCCTTAGTATTTACCTGAAGGAATTGAAAACTTATGTCCACACAAACACCTGCACATAGATTTTATAGCAACTTTATTTATGATTGGCAAAACTTGGAAGCAACCAAGTCTTCCTTCAGTAAGTGACTGGATAAATAAACTGTGGTACATCCAAACAATAGGATATTATTGAGCACTAAAAAGAAATGGGCTATCAGGCCATGAAAAGATGTGAAGCAACCTTAAATGCAAGTTACTAAGTAAAAGAAGCCAATATGAAAAGGCTATATACTGTATGAGTCCACTTATATGACACATTGTGGAAAAGGCAAATCTATGGAGATAGAAAAAAGATCAAGTGTTGGGAAGGAGGTCCGGTGGAGAGAGCACAGAGGATTTTAGGGCAGTGAAACTACTCTGTGTGATGCTATAATGGTATATGTGTCCTCGTACATTTGTCAAAATTCATAGAGCATACAACACCAAGAGTGAACTCTAATATAGACTAAGGATTTGGGGTAATAGTGATGTGTCAGTGTAGATTCATCCAACTGTAACTAATGTACCCCTCTGGTGGGGTATGTTGATAATGGGGGAAGCTGTGCATGTGGGAGGCAGGGGTATGGGAAATCTCTGTACCTTCTGCTCAGTTTTGCTGTGAACCTCAAACTGCTCTAAAAATAGCCTATTGTATAAAAAAAGATTATGGGGCGTTACCAGATTTTTTAAAAAAGGAATAAAATCTGATTTATGCTGCAACGTGGATGGGCCTTAAAAACATTTTGCTAAGAGAAAGAAGCCAGACACAAAAGGACAAATGTCATATGATTCCACTTATATGAAGTACCTAGAGTAGTCAAATTTATAGAGACAGAAAGTAGAACAGTGGTTACCAGAGAATGGGGAGTTATTGTTTAATGGGTACAGAATTTCAGTCTGCAGTGATGAAAACTTCTGGAGATAGATAGTGGTTATATTGTATAACAGTATGAATGTACTTAATGCCACTAAATTGTACACTTAAAATGGTTACATGGTAAATTTTATGTGTATTTTACTATAATTTAAAAAAAGAAGCACCTTTCTTGGCTCCACCCCAGGCATACTGCATCAGAATCTCGGGATGGGGCTCAGAAGGCTTCATTAAAAAAAGAAAAACAAAACAAAAACTTTTCAGGTACATTATATAATGCAAAATAGGATAAACAGTTTTGTTGGTGTATTTTCAAAGAGAAATTTATCAGATTATTGAGTTCAAGTACATACAATCTTCATTTATGTTTTTGTGTTTAGCTGTTACATTTTGTACTTCCCTGCATGTAGTAATGTGAATAATGACTACTCACAATTATTTATTTTAGCATGCTACCAATTAAAGTACTTTCAGATATATGACTTCATTTGATCGTCACAGTATCATCTGGAGATGAGTAATGATGTTGCCATTTTCAGGTGAGAAACTTGAGATTTAGGAGATTTAATGACTTGCCTAAGATCATACAGTTAAAGTCAGACCACCAAGACCGGGCTTCTGACTGCAGCTCCTGTTACGGACTCCATTGGCAGGTTCCAAGAAAATAGCAGGTCTTGTTTAAGTTACTATAAAGTTATATTAAGTTACACATAAGTTACATTAAATCCCAAGGATTTAATGGTTTTGTGAACTGAAAAATGTGAAATTACTAAATGAATCATGAGACTTAATACTTTATTTTGCAGATCAGAGGTTATCATTTGACAGCTCTACTGTTCTTGCTATGTTGGCAATGCTTACTATTTATAAAATTAGGATATACTGATTCTATTAAGGGAGTGTTTTATGAAATATAAACGTATGATACTTAATAAATACTAATCAGTGCCAGTTATTAAGAAATGTGAAGCAAATAAATCATTCTTTGGCATTGTTTTCTTCCCTTGCATTGAAATGATTTCTGTACCTAACTATTTGTGTACAGTACACTTTTCATAAATGTGACTATTCCTTTAGAGCTTCCCTTTGAAGAATGTATTTGTCGTAGTTGCACCCAGGAATCGGTAGACTCTCTCCTTTGCCAGGGACATCCAGTCATGTTCTAGAATAGCAGAAAGATGTAAGATAAAGCACTTTTAAAAATACACTTACACCCCTTGTAGCCTTACTATCTACCATAATGGCATTGGTAGGATAAGGGCATTTTTTTGCTGGGCTACTAAAGCATTAAAATGTCTTTAATTTCTGCTGGACAATATGGATGTCTAGGGGAAAAAAGATTTATTTGGTTTCTTGTGATATTTTTATTTTACAATGATTTAATATCTAACCACTTCTTGCCATTTTGATAAGATACAGGCATAATATGATAAAAATTATTTAAAGCATTCCATAGTTTTTGCCCATACACTAAACTGATTGTTTCCTGATTTCATGTCTCAAAGACATCTCAAGCGTTATGAAGTCCGGAATAAAACTCAATCTCCTTGTTCCCCTACCTGCTTACTAAGAAATCTATTCTTCTTATAGTATCTCTCGTCTTAGTGAATGCATCTGCTTCTGGGGCATTAGGCCAGTGATCTGGGCCCTACCTAGCCTTCTTATTTTATTTTATCTCCTTTACTCTTTCCTTCTCATCTGTACATGCGTTTTCCTCTCACTTCACCAACCCACTTTTCACCTAATTTATACTCACCCATGGGGTTTCTGCTGTAATCTTCCTTTCCAGAACTACTAGAAGAACTTAGTCCCTCTTTTCATAGCTGCCTCATGGCCTCGTCCTCTAATAAGAACAATAGTACTGCTACAGCTAACATTTAGTAAACTTTGACTATGTATGGGTATGTAATGTTATCAGCGGGATTAAGTAATTTTGCTCAGGGTTATTCCCTGATAATTGAAAGAACTGAGATTTGGATTTAAACAATTTAGCCCACATTTAACTGCTTTACTACTCTGCTTCTTACTGTGTAGCTATTTTTGTAATGAATGTCTCAATCCCCTCCTGTATGGCTAAGGTCTGTGAAGGCAGAGACGGTGTCTATCTTATGTTCTTAGTATATAGCAAAGTTGAACGCATGCATGTGTACATGTTTCATACTCAGAAAGTATGAAAATGGATATAATTTGTAAGTGGAATTCACAGTGAGCATTTTACCTTGTAGATGTGAAAGTATCTATAACTATGGAGAAATAAATCTATTTAGTTCATCTAGTAAATCAATTTACTGTTAGTGATCACACTCAAGGAACCTGATCTATTTGGAGAAGTTTGAATTTGAAAAAGTTTCCCCACTGTTTTTATGTCCTTGATTCACTAGATTTTAGAATCTACTGCGTAGAGGTTATGGGCAATCAATTGGTGAACCTTAGATAGTCAAGTCAAAAACTGCCATCTTTTGGAACTTTTAGAAAAATGACAAAGAATAGACAGTAGATACACAGGTATTATGAATTTCTATTCCAGTTTTAAAGAAGCCTCTTAGAATGGGATTAAAACTTACTTAAAATAGGATAGGATGGATAGGAGCACCAGGGAGAAAAAATTGGGAATTTTATACAGAGCTCCTACCTGTGTCAGAACATCACTAATAAGAAATTTCTGCCACATTTGGAAGACTTGAGTGTGAAGATGAAGAAAATGCTTGAAGAAGAACTGAAAAAATAGATTCTTTTCTTGAGTCATTTCTTTGTTTTATGGGTGGGAACTCTGTTATCACAGAAAGTAATAAAAATTTGTTTGGGAAGGTCATACTTACTGTTTTTAAACCAAAACAAATGAAAGATGATATGAACTTGGCACTTGACACATGTTTGGAATTTAATGTGTGTAGCTATTTTCTGTGGGAAAGGTCTTTTGAATATTGTCTTTCCCATAGTTAAAGTACACACAGCAAAAAAGAAAAAAAAGGCAATCATAAAGATTTTTATTTAAATGAAAATTTAAAAATTAATTAAATTTGTATTATATATACACCTATACATAAAATGTTATAAAAGTGCATAAATATGACACAATTATTTTCAGTACAGTTTTTTGGGGTGATTAGTTCATTCTTTCCCCTTTTTTCTTCCCTCCCATCCATATCCTTGCTCTTCAGGACCCTCTAAGCCATGTTAATAACCTGTTACATTATTCCATATTTTTTTCCATGTTGTCATGTTCACGTACAAATATATATATGTATATAACACATTATGCACATGCACGTGTGTGTGTGTGTGTATATTTGTGAGGTTTTTTGAGCATTCCCTCTACTTTAAATTTTTCTGTCTTACTCAAGAATACCTCGTAGAAATCTGTTAAATGGCAAAGCTCTAATTTATTCTTTTTAATGGCTACATAGTTGTATTAGTTTGCCAGGGCTACTATAGCAAAGAACCAACCACACACTGGGTGGCTTAAACAACAGAAGTTACTTTTATTACAATTATGGAGGCTGGAAGTCCAAGATCAAGGAGTGGGCAGGGTTAATTTCTTCTGAGGCCTCTCTCCCTGGCTTGTAGACAGCCATCTTCTCCCTGTGTCTTCACATGGTCTTTCCTCTGTGTGTGTGTGTGTGTGTGTGTGTGTGTGTGTGTGTGTGTGTCCAAATTTCCTCTTCTTATAAGAATACCAGTCATATTGGATTAGGGCCCACCCTAATGACCTCATTTTAACTTAATTACCTCTATATAGATACTGTCTCCAAATATAGTCACATTCTGAAGTACTGGGCATTAGGACTTCAACATATGAAATTTTAGGGGATACAATTCAGCCCATAATAATAATGTTCTGTAATTTATTCAAATATTCCCATACTGATAGGCATTTACATTAATTCTAGATTTTTGCCACTGTGAACAGTGGTGCAATAAAATCTTTATATGTATATCCATTTATTTCTATAGGATAATTCCCAAGAATGTGTTTGCTGGGCCACAGGGTATATTTATACCCTATGGTGTATGGTTGCTGGATTACTTTTCAAAAAGTCTGTTATCAGTTAGCATTTATACTAGCACAGTAACAGAATAATCCTTTTCCTAGCATTCCTATCAACAATAGGTATTATCGATCATTTTAATTTTTGCTAGTCTAATAGAAGTGAAATGATATTGTTCCTTTAATTTGCATTTCTCATAATTCTCTTCCCCTCTCTCTTGTCCCAGTTACTCCTCAACTGCCTGTGATTTGGGTTCTGCTCCTGCTACTCTTCTCTCAAAAGTCACCAATTATGTGCTAATTGCTCATTAATTGGTCTTCTCAAAGTATTCTGAGATTTGTAGCATTTAAAACTCCTGGACACTGGTTTTTGTTTTGCCTCATTTTCATCTGTTTGCTGCTTGAATGTAGGCGCCACCCACAATACCATCCTGTCCTTCATTGCTCCTCAGTCTACCATAGGCTGGGAGATTTTATTCTAGTTTGTGCTAATTCCTGTGAGTGATTGGGTGAACTGCTCCAGATCCATGAACTTTTCTTTTTTTCAATTTTTATTGAGGAATATTGGGGAGCAGTGTGTTTTTCTAGGACCCGTCAGCTCCAAGTCAAGTCGTTTTCAATCTAGTTGTGGAGGGTGCAGCTCACTGGCCTATGTGGGAACCTAACCGGTGACCCTGGTGCCATGAGCACTGTGCTCTAACCAACTGAGCCAAACGGCTGCTCCCATGAACTTTTAACATTAGTAAAAAAAAAAAAATCTTGAAAATGATGACTAGATTATTTGCAAATATTCATTAAATAAGCCCTGTTTACTTCTTGTAGTTATAAGAGCTAGTAGGTTAATAAGTAAATTTATTTTTTTGTTTGTGTGTTTTTATTTATTTTATTTTTCAATTACAGTTGACATTTAATATTTTATATTAGTTTCAGGTGTGCAACATAGTCATTAGACAAGTAAATTTATCTTTAGCATAAACACCCAATAGTTAGGTGGTTTTTGCTACTTGAGTATTTGAAACACTATGGCAAATAATTCCCTACAACCAAAAAAATAAAATACAATAAAAAATTCAAAATCACGTGATGAAAAACAATTTTAAATTATTTAAACTGAAGTATTAAACTTGAATTTATTATCCTTTTTGCAAAATATTATCCTTTTACTGAGTATTTCCTATCCTGGTTAAATGAATGGTTCTCTATCATTGCTGCCTCCACATACCCCAAAACAGTTATCCAAACCCACCTCCTCAGATGATTTCTACCTCCCACTGTTCTGCCCTTGGTTAAGGCATTCATTTTTCTTTTTGCAGTTTGCAGCATCCTTCCAACTTGTTTTGCTTCCTTCAACTTCATCTTCATTTTAACCCATCCTTCATACTGACATCAGAGAGATTCTTCGGCATACAGATCCTAATTATGTCAGTGTTGTTTTAAACCCTTCAGGTATTTTCCGCTGGTCATGTCTCACCTTCTTAGCGTGACATACAAGCCTGTCCTTTCCAGTTTTGCCTTCTTAGTACTCTTTGGTCCAACTCTTGTAGTTTTCCCAACACATTTTGTCTTGGCCTCTATGCCTTTTTTTTTTTTTTTAATTTATTGAGCCTTTGGAAAAAATGGTTTTTATTGAATTTAACTAAAAAAATATTATTTAAAATTAGTTTTTATAACTAACTTTAGAACATCTTTGAAATGAGTATAGAGTGTTTGGTGTGATACACATAATTTGTAGGCCAGATATGTTTATCCTGTCTTAAAAGTAACATATGCACTCAAAAAAATCATTCATAATTATATATATTGCTATATATTGCTTACTTCCAAAATGGAGTTGCGGTAACTATGCATTTGGGCTGTATTTCCTTTTTTTTTTTTTTTTATTAGTTTCAGGTGCACAAGACAAAGTAATACTTAGACGTTTATCATTTATATCCCTCACACTGTGTGAACCCCCCTCCGCCCATCCACTATCCCTTTGACATCGCACAGAGCCATTTCATTTCCACTGTCTCTATTCCTAATGCTGTACTCTGCTTCTTGTAAGTATATACATATGCATACACACACACACACACATATATAAACTTGTAGTGGACATTCATTATTGTTCAGTTTCAGCTTCAGGTGTACAGTGCAGTGATCAGGCATCTACATCATCCCTGAGGTGGTCTCCCTAATCAGACAAGTGTCCATCGGATACGCTACAAAATCTTTACAACATTATTGATTACATTCCCCAAATTAATTTTCAAAACCCTGTGGCCATCTTGTGGTTACTGACTGTTTTCTAATCCCCTCACCTTCCCCCTTATCCCCATCCCCTGTGCCTTTTTTAATGTTAACTCTTAGTAAAAGCCCTTCTTTATCTGCTGCCTAGTGCACTTTATTTATCCTTTATGCCCCAGTTCAAGTATGTTTGACTTGTGAAGATTTCTGATACTCCTTACCCACCATCAGCAAGGGTCACTCTTTTTATTTTTTGTCATCACTGTACCTTAAATATACCGTATTTTGTCAGATATAATGCACACTTTTTTGCCCAAATTTGTGAGGAAAAAATAAGGATGCACGTTATGTATATAAATGTATATACATTTATATACATATGTATATATAATGTTTTTGTATATAAATGTTTTAATTCTTTTATTTATGCTTATGAGTTAAAAGTGTAACTCTAGAAATCAATAACGATATCCGTATGCAAAATAATACCCTGGAATACAATAATAGGTTTCGTTGAACTTATGACTGAAGCAACAATGAAGAGTTTTGGCCTTCTCTGATACATAAATATCATAAATTTGTTACCAGTACATAAAATTTCTTGTACCTTGTATCTGTTCTTGTGTTTTATAATTATTTGTTACGTAAAATTTCTTATACCATAATATGTTAAAAAAATAAATGCTAAAATTCCTTTATAACACAAAAAACAAGTACCTAAATGTAAACAAATAAAATTTGAAAAAAAACATTAAAGCAAAAGATTTTTTTCCCTGAAAATTGGGGCCAAAAACATGGGTGTGTGTTATGCACGGGAGTGCATTATACGCAGCAAAATACAGTAACTCCATATTGGTCTCATCACACTGTGTGAAGTCAGTTGTTTATATGTCTAGCTCATCTGTGCGCTGAAATCTTTGAAGGCAGGTGGTATGTCCTCATTCATTTTTGTGTCCCCAGCAAATAAGAGGAGTTCAAGGAAAAAAATAAGATTGTTATATACATGGACCTAAAGGCTAATGAACAGGCGCCAAGAAATGAGAAAATATTTTAGTCCATTTTATTTATGGAAAAAAGTTCTTTAATTTGTTTCATTTTTGTCTTTAAAAATATTTTTACAAAGGATGTCTGCTTTGATTTTTAAATAAACCTCCGAATGAGGCGAAATAAGCATCTAAAACATCAAATATTGACTAAACAATCATAACACTGAGAAAGAGATTTAACAATCCAAATCTTTATTATTTGCTATTGTAAAGGTTTTGAGAATACCAATTTTATTTCAGATTCTCCTGTTATAAATAAAAGTAGCAGATCTGGGCTTGAGATATGACAAAATGCAATTTAGAAGCCTTTCTAATCCTTCAGAGAGCCATTGGTTAGAAAAAGCTATTAAAGATTCATCAGAATTCACAATACTGTTTTCTGACAGTTTACCCAAGGGGTTCCCTGAACATAGTTAGAGGCCTCATGTATCAAACAACTAGGAATTGATTTAGACCTAATCCCTTTGCTTTTTCAGAGTCCACAAAATCTGGCAATAATAGCCAACAAAGTTGCTTCTGAATTTGTTCGAAATTACTGGAGACAAAATGAACTGTCAGCATAGAAGCATGCAGTACTTTAGAAAGGTTTAAAATTCAATGGGTGGCATCTTTAGTTGAATATGATGATTATACTTTAAAAGAATACTGTCATATGAAATTCTTATTCATGGCTATCATTCATTTTTTAGTGAAATTTTTGCATTTATTTACCTAATTACGTAAAGTAATTGTATTTCAAGAAGCATGTGAGTTTTTCTCTGTCAATAAATGTAAGTATAAAATACGTTTTTGAAAACTGTGTATAAGGGAAAACTCACATCTAGTTTAAACCCAATTCTAAGTGTTTATTTTAATTACACACACACACACACACACACACACACACTCACACTCAGTGAATATCCACTGTTGATGGCTTCAAAGGCTGTCATAAGATTTGTCAGGATAACCAATTCAGTATAGTCTTGAATAATTTGGATCATTTGATCTATTAAATATCTTTGAGTATCATTTAGATGGAATGGACACTTTAGCTGTAATACTATCTCATGGAAGATAAGTGTTTTTTATTTTAACTTATAGGAAATGTAATACTTCTGTCTGCTTATTAAATAATTCTCTTAACAGTATCTTTCTTGAAAGAATAAAGAACAGTATCTTCCTGTGTATTTCAGGAATTGGTGCTCTCTGCTTATCTTAAACATTTACCATTGCCCATGTTTTTCAATCAGAGATTTTGAAGTGTTGTTTTTAAGGAAGAACAATAAATTATTAGTTTCTTGTATGAATGAACCTTATGATCATTATTTGACAGATTTAAGATATGATGAAGGTTAATGTCCAGAAACTTAGAAGAACAGTTGACATCATGCATTTTACACCTAATAGGTTTTATTTGGCTATTAGTAACCATCAATGAACAAAACTTTGAATTTCTGAAATTATGTGTCATGAAATGTGTCACACCTAACATTTGAATTGTATGTGCCTGAATTATAAACACTATTAAGTGTTGTTTTTATCTTAAACCGTAGCATTTCACCACTGTGATTATATACAGTTCATTTGATTCTATGTAATAAACATCTTTTTTAGTTCTAACTAAACCATGTTGAATGGTTTCTGCTTTAAGGGTTTATACTCCTGAAATCAACCAGACTCTAGCCTTACCCACCACCCCTTTTCAATCTTAATTCCAAGAAAGAAAGATTTTATTCCTCTAACCCCTAAAGTACACAGACTTTGAGTATTCCCTGAATGTCATAGGTTTGGAGTGAAAAGCAAAGAGAAAAATGATTCTATAAATAGATAACAAAGTCCTGCCCAATTGTAGCATCACTGTCCAAATAGAGGAAATAGACAAGGGAACACGCAATTATAATTCAGTATGACAAACCCTGTAACAAAAGTGTGGTACCTAGTACAAGGATTAGCTCAGAGCAGAGTATAAGACCCATATGAGCAGGGACTATTGTTGATTCATCTCATTACAGACATACCTCAGAAATATGGTGGATTTGGTTCCACCACAATACAATGAATATTGCGATAAACCAAGTCAAATTTTTTGGTTTCCCAGTGCATATAAAAGTTATATTTACACTGTATTATAGTCTGCTAGCTGTGCAATACCATTATGACTAAAACAACAGTGTATATACCTTAATAAAAATATTTTATTGCTTAAAAAATGCTACCTTCTATCATCTGAGCCTTCAGTGAGTCGTAATTGTTTTGCTGGTGATGGGTCTTGCCTCTGTGTCGATGGCTGCTGACTGATCAGGGTGGTAAGTTGCTGAAGGTTGTAGTAGCTGTGGCAATTTCTTAAAATAAGACAATATAGTTTGCTGCATTGATTAACTCTTTCATGAACAATTTCTCTGTAGCATGTGATGCTATTTGATAGCATTTTACCCACAGTAGAACTTCTTTCAAAATTGGTGTGAACCCTCCCATACCCTGCCACTGCTGTATTTACTAAGTTTATGTAACATTCTAAATTCTTTGTTGTCATTTCAACAGTCTTCACAGCATCTTCACCAGGAGGAGATTCCATCTTGAGAAACCACTTTCTTTGCTCATCCATAAGAAGAAACTCCTTATCCATTAAAAATTTATCATGAGATTTCGGCAATTCAGTCACATCTTCAGGTTCCACTTCTAATTCTAGTCCTCTTGCTATTTCCACCACATCTGCAGTTATTTCCTCCATTGAAGTATTTAATCTCTCATAGTCATCCATGAGGGTTGGAATCAGCTTCTTCCAAAGTCCTGTTAATGCTGATATTTTGACCTCTTCTCATGAATCATAAATGTTGGGAATGGCTTCAAAATGGTGAATCCTTTCCAGAAGGTTTTCAATTTACTTTGCTGAGATCTATCAAAGGGATCTCTACCTATGACAGCTATAGCCTAATGAAATGTATTTCTTCAATAATAAGACTTAAAAGTTGAAATTACTCCTTCATCCCTGGGCTACAGAATGGATGTTGTGTTGGCAGACATGAAAACAACATTAATCTCGTTGTACATCTCCATCAGAGCTCTTGGGTGACCAGGTGCATTGTCAATGCGCATTAATGTTTTGAAAGGAATCTTTTTTTTCTGAGCACTAGTTCTCAACAGTGGGTTTTAAAGGTTCAGTAAACCATGTTGTAAATAGATGTGCTATCATCCAGGCTTTGTTGTTCTATTTATAGGCAGAGTAGATTTAGCAGAATTATTAAAGGCCCTTGGATTTTCGGAATGGTAAATGATCATTGGCTTCAACTTAAAGTCACCAGCTACATTAGCCTCTAACAGGAGAGTCAGCCTGTCCTCTGAAGCCTTGAAGCCAGGCATTGACTTTTCCTCTCTAGTTATGAAAGTCCTAGTTGGCATCTTCTTCCAATATAAGACTTTTTCATCTACACTAAAAATCTGTTGTTGAGTATAGCTGCTTTCATTATTTTTCTTCTGGATAACTTATTGCAGCTTCTGCAGTAGCATTTGCTGCTTCACCTTGTTCTTTCCAATTATGGAGATGGCTTCTTTCCTTAAATCTCCTGAACCAACCTCTGGTAGCTTCAAACTTTGCTTCTGCAACTTCCTCACCTCTCTCAGCCTTCATAAAATTGAAGGGAGTTAGGACCTTGCTCTTGATTAGGCTTTGGCTTAAGGGAGTGTTATGTCTGGTTTGATTTTCTATCCAGACCACTATGTCTCCATGTCAGCAATAAATCTGTTTTGCTTTCTTCTCGTTTGTGTATTCACTGGGTTAGCACTTTTTATTTCCTTCAAGAACTTTTCCTTTGCATTCACAACTTGGCTAATTGGCTCAAGAGGCCTAATTTTTAACCCTATCAGTTTTCTACCTACCTTCTTCACTAAGCTTAATCATTTCTAGCTTTTGATTTAAAGTGAGACACATGCAACTCTCCCTTTCACTTGAACACTTATTATTGGACTACACTTCAACATTGATGTGTCTAAAAGAATAAGGAGGCATGAGGAGAGGGAGAGAGATGGGAAACGACCAGTCGGTGTAGCAGTCAGAACACATTTATCAATTAAGTTTACTGTTTTATATGGGCATGGTTTGTGGTGCCGCCAAACAATTATAATGCTAACATAGATAATCACTGATCACAGATCACAATAACAAACATAATAATGAAAAAGTTTGATGTAGTGCAAGAATTACCAAAATGTGACAGATATGAAGTGAGCAAATGCTGTTGGAAATGGCACTGACACATGTGCTCAATGCAGTGGCCACAATCCTTCGATTTGTAAAAAATGCACTATCTGCAAAGCTCAGTAAAGTGAAGCACAATAAAATGAGGTGTCCTTGTATATCTAGCACCTGACAGAGGGTCTGGTATTTAATAGATTCAATAAGTCAGTTAAATGAATGAGATTAATTCTGCCTTGGAAAGAGACGGAAACAAGGATGTCTTCACAAATAAGGAGAGATCTGGGCTTTGAAAGGCAAATAGGTAGATGACAGGGTAAGAGAATAATTGATAAGCCTGGAGAACAACAGTGTGAGTGAAAACTGCCTGTCACATTTCAACAAACTACAAACAGTCTGAATTGCTTCAACATAAAGTGTAAATTGAAGAGTAGCTGGAGATGGAGCCTTAATTAATGAAGAATTGTGTTGTTTCCATGGGTTTCTTTGAATAACAAAGAACATTGTTTTTTAAAAATTGTCTGATCAATTTACAATTTCCTGAACACTTTTTAAAATGTGTTTTACGGTACCTGAACCACTTCCTTAAAGGACTTTAATATTTTAAAAACTTAATTAGAATTATTGTTGATGAAATATTTTCATTTTAATATTTATCTCTAGCGTTTTAGCCTTATGTTGGATATTTGGTACAGTTATAATTTTGTATAATATATTAGGGATCCTTTGTGTAATCCACGATCCTTTATGATTTTACTTTTTCAAATTATGAAGATTAATAGTGGTGTGTTTGCATTTATGACATGCCAGTGTTTAAGTATGGCAGCATATTTTAAGCTAAGTCTTATATAGAAATCTACTATATAAATAGGTACAGTTCATGGGCATTCCACTCCTTATGTTGACGGGGCTACTAGGACACTCAGACTCCTCCATGTTTGAAAGTCAGAGGTTTAGTAGAAAGAGCTCTGGCCTAGATGCCAGGAGGCTCAGGTTCAGTACTTACAGCATCACTTTTACAGTTAGCCACAGTTACAGGGTGGTGGGTGTCTCCTTTTTCTCATTTGCTAAATAGAGGGAGGGAGTTAAATGAGTTCTAAAGCCCCTTTTAATTCTATTACATGGTTTTATAAATCTGTAGCTATAGTTTGTGATGCTAGAGCTTTGGACAGGAATGTAGCCCCCAAGTAGAGCTACATTGTCTAGGACCACTTCTTACTGAAACCAGGGGCTGTGTATACTGTGTTTTTCATATATATATAATATCATATATAATAAATATCACATTTGTGAAATACAGCTCTATGTGTGAGATACAGTTTTTCTTGTTCAACTTTTATGATAAGTTCTTCCCCCACCAAACCCCCCCCCCCATGTTATATTTGAGGTTTGGTAGGATAGGTGGAGCTACCGAGCAAGTAATTTGAAGTGTGGGTCTAAAACTCAGGAGAGAAGTCAGGACTAGATAGATATGGATTTGGAATCATCCACACAGGGGATACTTCAGAATTTGCAAGTAAATGAGATTACTTGGGGAAAGAACAGCAGACAGATGAGTATAGTATCCATATTTGAGGCCTGGAGGAAGATAATGAACTTTAAAAGGAAATGGAAAAGAAGCAATAAGAGAAGTAGAATGGATTTTGTAACTGATATTAATAAGTTTTAAAAGCCTTAAAAAAAAAGCCCACTATGGTGTTATGATTTACTGCTAGATGAAAGTAACTCAGCCATGAAGGTAAATGGTATCTGAGAAAATAATTTAAGCCAATGGAGGCATGCAATTCAATGTATAAAAATAAAACTTTTGCCAAGTTCCAGTTAAAAGAAAAACGGTGTTTAATCATATTAAGTGTTGAAGAAGAATAAGTTTACAAAGTTCATTACTTATGCACTTTAGTCAGAGTGCGATGGCCATGGTAATGGAAAGCACTGAACTGAGAAACACGAATCCTGGGTTCTAGTCCAAATTCTATCCATGATTTTAACTGCATAACCATTCAGTAATCTAATAGGGTTGAGAGATTTGTAAACAGATCAGTCAGAATCAGGCTGGTAATAGCTATACTGAAAATGATCAAAAGTGGTTGTGCAAATAATTGAAGAATTTTGGGGCTCAGTGTCTTCACCTGTGAAATAATCTTAAATTGTTTTAAACATCATACTTAATGTAGTACCTCCCCCCCACACACAGAGTTTTGAATTGTCATGTTATTTGCATCTAAAATACATTTCTTTAGAAAGTATTATGAGGTGCATATGTACATATAGAGAGAGCCAAAAAAATGTATACACATTTTAAGAAAGGAAAGAGCTGTATTAAGATTGGAATACTCAATATATACCGATAGCAAAAGATGAATACAAGTCATCTGTATATATATTTTTTGGCACACTTGGTATATATACATATCTATGTACTTAAGTGCCCTTGGCCAGTGTGCACTTTCATCCCATTAGTGCCCTACTGCCCTTTAGAGAGTGGTGCATATTTTGAAATGTGTACTGTTTGTCTCCTGGAACTGTTTTTCTGCCACTTTTTAAAAGGAGGGAACAATTTTGACCCATAGAGATACAAGTAAAGTATATCATGCTGGTTATTAAAATGTAAGTTTTACAGAGGTCAGAGGCATGAGGTGCCTCCAAAGAAATAGTCAAGAAAATGTAGGTAAAGGTTAGTAGGCGTTTATAAACGAGTGACCACCAACTTAAATTCCTAAAGCACAGATAGTCACAGATTGTCGAAAGTGCCCATTTTGTGTCCTTTGATATATGGTGACTTTGTGTTCAACAAACATTTATCAATCTTGTATTATGTGCCCTGCGCAGTGCTAGATGCTAGAGTTACATTGGTGAATAAGATAAGACATATCCCTCTTGGATTTTATCATTTATGGGAAAGGCAGAGTTAAACCAGGGACAGAGATCCATAGGAGTTCAGGTTTACCCAACCCGTGTGTTGAGTAAATGTTCTAACTACCACAGGTTCTTGGCGAAAACCATGTAAACTGCATGTTTTATCCCTAGCGCAGCTTCTCCCTTCCTCTCTGTAATCCCCCACCTCGGGGTAACCATGGTTTAAGAAAAACAATATTGAAAGTATGCAGTTAGGTATCTGACTCTCCAGGAGCATGTTAATGAGCATGTATGGTGCATGTTGCTGGGGAAAGATGGGAACTCCTGACTTCTGGGACGTAACATTCAAATCTGTATTTGTAAGCCAGACCATGTTCTTGAGTACAAACCCACATTAAAAAAAAATCCTTTCGTTTGTTTAATTAAATGAAACAACCTACATTTTAATTACCTTGCTTTTTGTTTATAGGTCCAGGGGCAAGTGCATCCTACTCTTGAGTCTAGTGATGATGCTCTTCAGTATGTAGAAGAATTAATTTTGCAGTTATTAAATATGCTATGCCAAGCTCAGCCCCGAAGTGTTTCAGATGTAGAGGTATGATAAATTTGCCTTGTATTTACTTTATATATATCTAATCTGTGTGTTTATTATAATTTCAATGAAAGAGGAGTTTGCTCTTCAGTTTCACAAAATAGATATATGATGTTTAAAAAAATGAAGACTAGATTTATTTTAACTTTTTATTGGGTATATGATAGCATATTTATGTTTTAGCTGTCGAATTATTCCATGTTTTGCTTTTAATCAAAACTGAACTTTTGTTGGCCTCTAAATACTTGTTAATGCTAGAATTATATATATACATATATATATATATATACTGTATGTGTATATATATGTATATGTATATTTTTTTCTTATACTTTTAAGAGTGGATTGTGTCCAAACGTTTCTTTTGTTTGTAAAGCCACCTATTCTTTCAAAAAAATTTCAGTTAATTTTTTGATCTTCAGTTGTTACATGTATTTTAGATAATAGGTGGACCCCTTTCCACAAATTGGAAGAAAGGAAAATACCTAAAAATCTAGGAAGGAAGTTCTATAATGTTTTACAGAGATGACATGGCCCCTGTCTTTTTAGGGGTTATAGGTTAGTGGAGAAACAGATAGGAGTATGAGCAGTAAAATAATGTGATGTACTATGAGTAAAGGAGATGTGGGAAAGTTTAAAAGGAGCAAATTAATAATATGGGCTTTGGGCCTCAGGATTAGCCTCTCAGTAACAAGCATTTAAATTGAGTTCTGAAGGAGTCAAAACTTTGAGAGGAGAAGAAAGAAGTTTTGAAGTACTGACTGTAGAAAATGGGAGATAGAGCTGGAAAAATAAACGTTGTTTTATGGCAATGATGATGGATCATTTGACTTGAAAGACCTCGAACGTATAGAGGTACACATCTTTGGGTTTCTGTGACGCTTCTTTTGCAGTACTCAAGTGTGGGCATAAAAAAGATAGTTGAGTTGAATGGTATTTCACCATGGTTATACAACAGGCGGACAGTAGGGCAGAGGAGTGTGGAAACAGTGCTTTGTAGTCCTTTTCAGGACACAACACACAGAATATAATAATAATTCTACGGCACACAGTGAATGGCGAGGAGGTATCTCTATCTATCGCAGGCCCTGCTCCATTTCCCTGAGAAAGTGATATATAGGTATATCCAATGAGAAGCTGCTGAAAGGAACATCAGAGAATCTACATTGGATAAGAAAAAAAGTGAAATGTAATAATAGCTGATATGTGAATGCTTGGTACAGTATTATGCACTGGTCTAAACAATTCTGTTTTATATTTCAAGTTTTTAATAACCCCATGAAGATGGTGCTATTTTTTTCTCTTACTAGAATGTAAACTCCAGGAATTTTTTCACTGTTGTTCACTGCCAGATTCCCACCACCTAGAACAATGTCTGGCACTGAGAAGGCACTCAGGAAATATATGTTGAATGAATAAATGTGGAAACTGAAGCCCAGAAAGGTTAAGTTGCCCAAGGTCACAGCTAATAAATAATGAAGCCAAGACTTTTCTGGGGCAAACATTCCACTAAACTATTCTGACAGGTAGGAGAGATCAGACAGATTGGAAAAACATGGAGGGAACAGGGTTTTGAATTTCCCAATAAGGTCAGAGAACTGGTAGCACTAGAATACCTCAGTGAGAGAAATAGAAGAATAGATTGGGATCAGAGACAGTTGTTGGAATGTAAGATTTCTGGGGTAACATGGTTACAAAATAGGGTGTGGCCATGTGTTGGTGGCTGGACGACAGGTGCTGAATTAAGAGGCCATGGGACTTTATGTGTCCTTAATGTAGATAATAAAGTCACATGGGATGACAGAGGCCTTTACATGCGTAGTTAAAAGTGATGTTCCAGAAGCAGCTTATGGTGTGGAAAAGAAGCTAAATCCACCTTCATGTGGGTTTTGGGACAAGGGCACTTCCTGCTCTAGAAGTTGTCAGGGGAGATCCAGATTTCAGCTGAGCAGAGATATTAAGGAACATTCAGCAGAGGTTGTGGATATAGAAAAGATTGTGTACTATGGAATACTAATTTACTTGATTGCTTAAATAATTCAAACCATATTTCATTTTTTATCCTATTTTCCCATTGAATTATAACGTCAAATATCTTTATTCATCATTTCCTTTAGACACTAATTACATTGGGCTTTAGAGTAGGTATTGAACAGAACTGATTGCCTGACTCTTCTCATTAACAATTCTATTTGCTCTTTTGGGTCCTAGTTAGGTTCTCCCACAGTGTTTATAAAATGTAACATCCAACCCTTTGCCTAGACTGTATTAGAATGGAACTGACAGATCTTGTCTTGCTTATCATTCCGATGTTGGTACATCCCAGGAATTTGCTAGTTTGATAACAATTGCATTCTCAAATTCAGCTCTTTACAGGTATGTTGTACTATACCTGTGTTTATTTAATTTCCTCCTTTTAATTAATATAGAAACTAATTTATAATTTTCCGATGTTGGAGGAGATGATGAATTCTTGAAAGTTACTAGTGAGTCTCTCAGTCTTCCCACTTTCACAGATGTAATCAATATGTAGGTACTCAAGACTAAATAATATAGGGTATTTTATAGTTTTTTAACACTTAGAAAATTTCTGACATATCAAAGATAATTTACCCTCTGTCCTATCTTGTTATTTTTAAGCATTTAACCAGGGCCCTTAAAATAGATATAGCCATGTGATATTCCAATGAGCTGGCTTTGGTGCTTTGGTGTTGTTGGGAATGAATTTTTGGGAATGAATTTTTGAACGAGAATATAAGACAGTAATAGAAATAGCAATCAGTTGTGTAACAGGCTTTGTAATTTCAAAGCACTGTTATATACATCTTTATATCCTTACAACAACCCGGTGTAGAAGTTGTTATTCTCCTTATTTTATATATTAGACAATTAACCTTGAAATGGTGGAACAGAATAAAAAAATTAAAAAAGATGGAAACCTGTGTTTTTTCTAGTCAATAGTCAAATACCCTTCTTACTATACCATTCCCCTAAGGGTATTTAGATAAGAATATGGAGATACAGAGATATTTAGATGACTATAATTGTATAATGTTCTCTTAGATTCTTTTATCAGGAAATAATTTTCCATTTTCTTCATTCATTCGGATTCTTTATTTTTTTAATACGTTTCTTTAATTTTAAAAACACATTTGTGACACTCTATTAAAATAATAAGGGCCATGAATTTAGCAAGTCTTTTAAATACATCCTGGGGTAAGATTTTTATCAAAATTTAAAAAAAAATTTTGAGAGCTATATAAAAATATACTATTAAAATAGATCAGTCTGAGCTAGTGGAATATATGAATTTTTTTTATCTTTCTAAAGAATACATTTTGATTACTTTAAAGTATAAGCATAATTCAGAGTAGAATGGCAATTCTTGCTTAATATTTGGCCCCTATAGAATTTGTTTTAATGAAAAACTGAAAATGATTTTTAGTTGCCCTATGGTTTTAGGAAAATAGATACTTCAGAAGTGCTTGAAAACTGATGGTTTACATACTTTTCTATAATTTTGCTAATTAAAAAGTTTTAAGTTGTATTAAGATCATCACAAATTGTAAACTATAATAGTCCAAATGAATGGGATTTTGTTTTATTGATGTAGCCAATATTCACTCATCCATGCCACCAGTATCTGAGTATCTTATCAGTCAGGCAGTATTCCAGATGCATAAGGAAGGCTCTGGGGATGCAGAAGAGGGATATATATTATTTGGCCCTCTTTTCAAAATAATTTAAGTTTTAAGAGATAGTTTATAAAAATTATTCCAATCTGGTTTGTTCTCCCTCTCCTCATTGTCTATACTTAATCTTTTAGAATAATAGAAGCAAAAACTAGTAGTATTTTTTGTGTGCGATATTTCCCTGGTAATTTCTTAAAACGTTTTGTCCTTTCATAATTGTACTTGTCCTTTATTTCTTTCTAGTTGACTAGACTGACTTCCATTTGTAATGTCTTTCCTGTTTCCCTTTCTGGCCGTTGTGCCCTGTTTTTAACCAACTTTCATTTCTTAGGACACTGATACATTTTTCTTTTCATTTAACTCAGGTTTTCTTGGACTGTTTTTTCTTAGACTTTTTGTTTTTCCCATGAATCATATCCTAAATTTTTTTTAAGTTTACTTTCCATTCATTTTTTGTTAAACTCTTTTCTTTTTCATCCTAAAGAGTCCTTATGTCTAATAAGTTTTTCATTAACATTTAGATTTCCCAAGTCATTTCTCCATATTTTCTACCTTTCTAGAAAAAAAAAAATCTCCCACATATTCTAAGCTTTTGTTACTATTAATAAGACTTTAAAAGTACCTGTGGTCTGGAGTTTTGCACTGAAGTGCATGTGTAGGAATTTTCATAGGTCCTAGAATATTTGTATTGGAATTGATCTTCAAGATTATCTATTTAGACCCCTTTATTATGTAAAGCAAAAGACAAGGTTTTGTTAATAAGAGAGAGAGCTGAATCTCAAACCTAGCATTTTTTGGTATCTCATTTATTTTTTTCCAAAGCCACTAAATGTTCCTAATTAACTAAATGTTAATTAGGGTGAAGTTTCTTATTTCAAACAAATGAAATTACTAACCTTAAAAGTAGCAGAGAAATAGAATTCTAATTCATGAATCTTTCATTAATCATTCCTCCTTGGGCTCTTTTAAAAAAAATTTTTTTAATTGTACAAATAAAGTTTGCCACTAGAGGAGATAAAGTATGTCTTTCCACTTGGCCTTTCCACATTCAAAGCACCTTTTTTTGACCCTACCAATCTTTTGCCATACATTCCGACTCTTGGTGTTACATAAGTATGTAGTGGTAATTTAATTCCAATAATACACTAATAAGTAAGTTTAAAATGTGTACGTCATTATTATGTTTTCTTTCTTGTCTTCTGTTGTCATTCCTGATTTACTTTCCCCTTCTTTCTTAAAACAATAGATAAATTTGGGATTAGATGGATAAAATTGAGATGGGAAGGGATTGCTGTTCTGTTTTCTTTTTCTTCCACCTCAACCCCTGCTTACAGCTTGCCTCTGTAATTCCCCCAATGATTTCTTTTCAAAGACAGTATATTTAGAATTGTCAAATTGAGTTCAGCTTCTGTTCTCTTCTACTTTTCTATCACCACTATACACCAGTGGTTTTTAGACTCTAGGTCGTCACCCATTAGTAAATTATAAAATCACTTTAGTGTATTGCCCAGCTAACATTTTTTTAAATAAATAGAAGATATCAATGCAAATAGCTTTTCAGGTAGGCATTTAAAAAAGTTTGCAAACTCCATTTTTAACTACAATAATTCTTTCCATATACTTCTAATTCCATTAATTAGACTTAAAATGATCACTTCTTATATTTGTCAGCTGATTTTGCCTTGAACATAGATGATGAGAAAGTTTATTAAACTTGAATGGGTTAAACTTTTCTCAATTTATAAATTTGTTCTTAGTATGTCTTGGAATAAATGTGCCCTCCTGCCTCCCGTATCACATGGAAATCTTTTTTTTATTTTCCATTTTAATAGCAACTGACAACTTTTATTTAGTTTTATAATGAGGAGTGATGTTTAATTTTATCTAGTTGACTACTACAGTAAAAACTACTACGGTAAATAGTGAGTAATTCAAAATTCGTGTGTTAAAATTATGTAATAGCGACCTCTACTGGTTTTAATTATTGTATCTTGTTTTAAAAACTTGAGAGGATAAAAGTACCTTTTGTTTGAAGTGAATTTAATTAGTTTATTAAAGTAGGGAAATTCCACTTTTACATTAACGTGAGGTGTTTTACTTTCAGTAGAAATTCTAACGAATAAGTGCTGGAAATTAAAATGAAGCATTTTGTTAAAAATTAATGAATGGCCTATGGAGGATGCAGACTCGAATAATGAGCTACCGTGTATGACTATTAAAATTGCTGTTACCAGTGTAATCCCTTGATTTCCATGATTTGTAAATAGTTTTGAAGTCAAGTTTTGCATGATGGATAAAGGAAAAAAATTCTTAGAAGTTTCAAGTGCAAAATGTTACTTGAGTTTGTATTGAAAGTAAGGACAAATGAATGATAATTGGATTTAGATGTTTACTTCTTGAGTTTAGGTTTTGTTCCTTGAATTTTTATGTAAGTAATGTTTAAAATGGCTTCTACTCATTCTTGTCATTAGCTTTTTCACAGTGAAGTTGAAATTCAGAATGTGATTTCCCCCTAAATAATACAAGGAATGTTTAGTCTCTTAATTGCCTAGTTAAAAAACTAATACATTGACAGTTAGCTTTTCTTAAGTATATTTGTAGTATAAGTTATACCACATGTGAAAAGCCTGCTTTTGGTATTCTTTGATTTTAAAAATAAATTATAAGCGAAGAGTACTGTTTAATATATTTGTTGCTTAGTTGTTAATTTTCCTATTTTCCAAGGAACGTGTTCAAAAAAGTTTCCCTCATCCAATTGATAAGTGGGCAATAGCTGATGCCCAATCGGCTATTGAAAAGAGGAAACGAAGAAACCCTTTATCTCTCCCAGTAGAAAAAATTCATCCTTTGTTAAAGGTAAAGCTGAACTACTGCCTTTTTGCCCTTTAAAAGCAAAATAAAACCCATAATTTTCAAACACAAAGAGTATATTTTATGGGTAATAGAGTCAAGTGAAGGGTAAAATTTTGTCATTTTAATTTTTCTAGGAATTCATGTTGTGGAGCGGATGATATGATAATAGGGAAGTGTAAGTTGGGCAACATGATTTAAAGTAATTTCATACCAATAGTAATAGTCAAGCAAATTGAAGGAACTAGGAAAAGTTGTAATTGTGCATGTTGTTCATCTCAGACGTTAGTAGAACCTCAAAGATAATTTATAAAACCTCTTTCTTGTTGGTTAGACCTAAATGTCCCTATAATTCCTTCAGATCTTACTCTTCATATCATTAGGTGCGTAAGGACCTTAGTGAGACTGCCATGGAATTATGTGTAATCTTTGAACAAAAATTTCCTAAACCTAAACCATCCAGTCCTACTTGTCATTTAAGTCAGTCGGTCATATTTCTCTAGAACTGATAGAAAGAATAACTTCTAGAAACTCTAATAATGATATTTCTATTTTATTGAATACAATGAATAAACTATTGATTAACTCTCACATTAAAAATATAGGTATTATAATAATTAAAACCTTAATACTTTTGATATCAATAATTTTGTACCTGCTATAACATAAGCAAAATGCTAATGCTTACGTACATTATCTCTAAATTTTATTACTCAGCACAGTTATTATCATCATCCGCAGTTTGTAGGTGAGGTAACTGAGGCAGAAAGTGATTAAGTAACTTTTAGTCCAAGTTCACAGGGCTGGTAAGCCCCACAAAGTCCATGCTCTCTTTGAAGTCTAATAATAGGACTATTTAACATGCTTTTAATAACCATTATTGTTCAGTAAGACATAGCATGAATATTTTTGCCATAGAAACAATTCCAGATACTGGAAATGAGCTACTAGGATTTTGGGAAGCCCTAGGTTTCTTTGGAAATAAGGATAGAGGTATAAGACTAGTAGACATTCCCATATACCAATAATATATTAACTCTTTTTCTGCATAGAGGGAAAAAAACCTCTTTTGTCGTAGTTAATTCCAGGTATTCTGACTTAGATAACAATGAGCATTCCCCACCCTCACCCCCAAATTTGGGCTGCTCTTCCTAAGTTAAGGATTATCTATTTAGTAATTTGTATAATACTTCTTAGATATTTTACATGATCATAGGTAACTTTGTCATACCTTTTCTTAGCTTACGTTTCCAAGTAGCAATACGTATATTATTCATAGATGAGCCACTTAAAATCAAATGGTGTTAAATAATCACACACCTCAGTAAAAGTAAAACTAAATTGTATGCATGTTTTTTTAATCACTGTGTCAAATTTATAGTGTATGATTTTTAAACATGCTTTTCTTTTAATTTTTCAGGAGGTCCTAGGTTATAAAATTGACCACCAGGTTTCTGTTTATATAGTAGCAGTATTAGAATATATTTCTGCAGACATTTTAAAGCTGGTGGGGAATTATGTACGAAATATACGGCATTATGAAATTACAAAACAAGATATTAAAGTAGCAATGTGTGCTGATAAGGTAGGATACTGATCTTCTATAAGTTTTATTCTTAAATTTTTATTTGTGACTTATTCGATGCTAACATACTACTCAGACAGAGTAAAATTGTATATTATGTGTCAGAGTATATTTCCAATAATCTAATAGCAAGTACTCAAGATACCACTTAACGGAAATAAATTATTATATATAGTCTTCAGATGTATTTAAAAGTGTCATACAGTTTTTCTTTTATGTGTTTCTACAAGTAGGGTTAATAACAGTAGTATCTCTTATTAGTGAATTTCTTAAAATTTTATTTGGTTTGGAAGACTTAGAAGGTTATGGATTTACTTGAAAACAATTTTTGAAAATGTAAAAATACTAAACTCTTGAGATTTTTATTTCAATACAAAGCATTCTTTAGCTACTACTTATATGGTTTTACTCTAGTAGTATTAACAGCAATCATTTTTGAAAGTTAAGTATATCTGTGACTCATTTCATTTGGTCCTTATGATACCACCCTATGGTGCTCTTATCTACATTTTATGATTGGAAAACTGAAGTTCACAGAAGTAAAGAAATCGGTTCATATTATTATGAGACATTTCAAAGCCTAGATTTGACCTCCAGATCTGTCTGAATCTAAAGTTTCAGTCATTGCACTGTAATGCATTTTTATTTTATAAAAATGACTTGGAAGAAAAGAAAACATTTTCTGATGAAGCATTTCATTCCATTTTTTTCTCACTGTACTCTACGTGACTTGAAATATTCTTTCTGATTACTGAATCAACTTAATTATGTTTTTGTGTTTATTTGTTCTTTTAGAATGTGATTGTATAGAGTAGAAATCATTGATCTGATGAGAATTTCAAATGTTTTCATATTTTTAAATGAATAACTATTTGGTTTTAAAAACAATGATTTTTCAATGAATATAAAATATTTGATACTTTTAAATGACTCAGATAAGTAAAATATTTTTGAGTACATATTGTACTCACAAAGTGAGGAGATGCAAGAGAAGTATAACAAGGTTTCAGAGTTGATGAAGGGATACTTACATTTGTGCAACAAGTAATACAAGATAAGATTTTTTTTATTGTTATGGGGATGACGAGGTAGTTCATACAAGGGGAAACATGAAGTACAGCAAGAGTAATAATAGTAGACTTCTTGGGGAAAAAAGGACTTGTTTTGATCAATTTCCAATAAATGTAGGTAAAGAAGCCAACTAGAAAGCTATAAGAATTATTCAGAGATGAGGTAGTGAGGCCCTGGAATGAGTGGTGATGGCAAGGGTATAAAACGAGAGAACTAAGATAGAAATCCAAGATAGGATTTGGGAACAAATTAGAAGTAATAGACAGACTGACAGATAGTGCTATTGATAAGAGAACTTGGAGGAGTCAGTTTGTGATGCCGTATGTAGAATTCTATTTTAGAGAAGCTGTGGAGGGGGCAGTGGCAGTACATCCAAGAAGAAATAATTGCGTGTTTGCTTTTTGTCATTTAAGAACTGTATTCAAAGAATAACTTAGGGTGCTTCACTTCAAATTTGCCTATAGATTCATATTTTATTATACTTGTTTTTTATATCTCTGACTATGTAGGTATTGATGGATATGTTTCATCAAGATGTAGAAGATATAAATATATTATCTTTAACTGATGAAGAGCCTTCCACCTCAGGAGAGCAAACTTATTATGATTTGGTAAAAGCTTTTATGGCAGAAATTCGACAATACATAAGGGAACTAAATTTAATTATAAAAGTTTTTAGAGAGCCCTTTGTCTCCAACTCAAAATTGTTTTCAGCTAATGTAAGTATCATTGTGTACATGTATATCATTGCGTGTGTTGTTAATTTTACATGACCAATGACATTTAAATTTGTATGGGTCATGATCACTCATTTGTCGATTTTTTTTGTAATTGTGAGATTTAATTCATAGTAACTGTGATCACAAATAAAGTTGCTACAACCGTTTCGATAAGTTAAACATCAGAAATTAAAAGACAAAATCTAAGCTAGACTAATTGTATAAGTGCAAATGAATTCACAGAATCTTCCATGTACTTCAAAGAATAAAGCTCATTTGAGTCATTCAACCAGCACTTCATCAGTGCTGCCTATATCGTTAAGCACCATACTTAGCAATGGGGATTCAAAGATGAGTAAGAAACAGTTCTTCCCTCAAATTTAACTACTCAAGATAGAGCTGTAAACTTAAAATTAAATTGCAGGCACCCAACCTAATGGGAGAAGATTTTTGCAAACAACACGTCCGATAAGGGGTTACTATCCAAAATATATAAGGAACTCATACAACTTAACAACAACAACAAAAATCCAATTAAAAAATGGGCAGAGGACCTGAACGGACATTTCTCCCAAGAAGACATACAAATAGCCAACAGATTTATTAAAAAATGCTCAACTTCACTCACTCTTAGGGAAATGCAAATCAAAACCACAATGAGATATCACTTCATACCTGTTAGAATGGTTATCATCAACAAGAAAAATAATAAGTGTTGTAGAGGCTGTGGAGAAAAAGGAGCTCTCATACACTGTTGGTGGGAATGTAAAGTGGTACAGCCACTGTAGAAAACAGTATGGAGGTTCCTCAAAAAATTAAGAATAGAATTACCACATGACCCAATAATCTCTCTTCTGGGTATCTACCCCCCAAATCTGAAAACATTTATCCATAAAGATATATGTACCCTGGTGTTCATTGCAGTATTATTCATGGTGGCCAAGACATAGAAAAAAACCAAAGTACCATTCCATATATGATTGGATAAAGAAGATATACACAATGGAATATTAATCGATGATAAGAAAAGATGAAATACTGCCATTTACAACAACATGGCTGGATCTTGAGATTATCATGCTAAGCGAAATAAGTCAGATAGAAAAAGTCAAGAACCATATGACTTCACTCATATGTGGGATATGAAACTGAAAACAACAAAGGAACAAGACAAACAAAGAAACAGAAACTCCTAGACACAGACAACAGTTTAGTGGTTGCCAGAGGGTAAGGGGGGAAGGGGCGGTAAAAGAGGATAAAGGGGGTCAAATATATGGTGATGGGGGAGAATTGACTTTGGGTGGTGAACACACAATGCAGTATATAGATGATGTATTATAGAATTATATACTTGAAACCTATATAATTTTACTGACCAATGTCACCCAAATAAATTTAATAAATAATAATAAATTGCAATACACTGTGGTAATTACCATAATAGAAGTATGACAACAGTATTTTGTGGAGCACAAAGGAGGGAGCCAATAACATTAAAAATTAGAGAAGGGATTACTGATCTAGTAATTTCCAGAAATGTTGCCACATAGCCATGGGTGAGTGATAGAGAAGCAATGCTTACTACAGAGGCTGAGACTAGCACTCAAGTTAAGGCAAGGAATGAACATTAAAAAGAAAAAAGAAAAAAAAAAGGAGTAGATTACAGTTTGCACAGATCTATACAGTAAAAAAAAATCCAGTGAACTGTTTACTTTAAATGGATAAATTGCATGGTATGTAAGTTGTGTTTTAATAAAGTTGTTTTAAAAAATAAAGGAGTAAATGATAGGCAAAGATTTCTTAAGACACAAAAATCAAGAACCATAAAAGTTAGTGAATTGGACTTTATTAAAGTGAAAATCTTTTGCTCTTCAAAAGACATTGTCAGAAAAATAAAAAGGTAAGCCACAGATTGGTAGAACCAATTTGAAATACATATGTCTAACAAAGGACTTACATCCAAATATATAAAGAATTTTTACAATTTAATTTAAAAACAACCTGGTATTTTTAAGTGGGCAAAAAATTCAAACACTTTATAACAGAAGATATGCCAATGACTGAAAAGCACATCAGAAGATGCCCAACATCAATAGTCATCAGAGAAATGCAAAAAGACCACAGTGAGGTACTACTATACACTTATTAAAAAGACAATTAAAAAGACTGATAATACGTAATGTTGAAAAGAATGTGGAGCAACTCCTTGTGGGAATATAAAATTCTCACTTTGCTTGTGAGAACGTAATTTGGTGTAAATACTTAGGAAAGAGTTTGGCAGGTTTCTACAACATTAAATAGAAACTAGCTGTACTACCTAGCAATTTCACTCCTAGGTTTTTACCCAGAAGAAATGAAAACATGTCCATACAAAACTTGTTCATGAATTTTCATAGCAGCCTTCTTTGTAACCGCTCCAAACTGGAAACAATCCAAATATCCAACAAGTGAATGGTATACAAATTGTGGTCTGTCCATACAACGGAATAATACTTAGCATAAAAAGGAATGAAGTGGTTATATATAGAACAATATGGATTCATCTCAAAAACATGAGCAAAAAAATCTAGACACAAAAGATTATATATGATTCTATTTAGTATTCTAGAAAAGACAGTTCTGTAATGATAGAAAGCATTGGTTTCCTGGGGGTAGTAGTGGTGATTAAAGGGGAGGGGACACAAAGAAATTTCTTATGGTAATAAAAGTGTTATTTATCTTGATTATGTTCATAGTTATAAGTAAGTAACTACATAAAATCTCATCAAAAAGTACATTTAAAATAGGTGTATCTTATTGGATACAAATCACATGTCAAAGTTGATTTAACCAAAAAATTATAGTCACTGATAGAAGTAATCAAATCAAAAAATAGTAATTGGATAAATTCAAATTAGTACTTATTTTTCAATTAAGCATCTTTTTGAAAGTTAGGGTAGACAATATTTAGTGTTGTAAGGTCTTGGCAAAACTATTACTCCCATACACTACTGATGAGAGTTTAAACAAGCAGACTTTTTTAAAGAAAATATCCATTGATATTATAAATATATACCCGATGACAAAAATCTTTATCCAGGAATCTAACCTACAGAAAATTTTATACAAGTTATGAAGTGTTGTATTGAGTATTCTTGTATGTGTATCAATTATTAGTAAAAATAAAACAATAGAAGAATAGAATGAATAAATGAAGTAAAAGGGGACGATATGGATTCATATAGATTCTTTGTCATTACTGGTAGAACAAGAGCTTCGTGTGCCACAAGAAAGCCTGGGTTAGAGAAGATAGCACGCATAAAGCACTTGTGCTGCATACCCAAGTGTGGTCATTGTCTTGAGGAAAAGCGCTGTAAGAGTATGATTGTTTGAGTTGCTAACAACTAGCAACTTTTTTCACTACTTTTACCTTAAAGAATGATTGACAAACTATGATTATTCAGACGTGTGTATTTAACAGACATTTCTAAAAAATGAATGAAGTGTGGTGGTGGGAATAAATAAAGTGTACCCACATGTCACTTCAAGGAAAATAACTGGCAGTATTGAAAGTGATAAAATTTGAACTTTCAAGTGAAATTAGAATTTTGTGAAATTTGCATCCACTCCCACAATCAGTGATGGTACTAATGGATTTGGTCTTTTAATATTGTATATTGAAATGTATTATATGTGTTAACATTCAGAAGATCTGTAAAACTCAATGGACCAATATTTTCTAAGTGACCAAATTCATAATACAAAACCACACATGGGTAAAAGATTCATTCAAAGTTCAAAATAGTCCAATGGATTTTAACGTAACAGCATAAAAATGATATGTTTTCAGATTCCACGTTGCAACTAACCTTTAAGAAACTACCATTTGTTGAATTTCGGTATAATACCATGAAAGGTATTTACTGCATTCATAGGAACTATCCAGAATAGGCAAACCAATAGAGATAGAAAGTAGATGAGTGGTTGCCAGCGACAGAGGGGAAAAGTAGACTGGAGAGTGCTGCTAATAGACGTTCTGGAATTTGACAGTACTGATGATTGAACAGCTAGCTCTGTGAAAACCATTGAATAGTACCCTCAAAAAGAGTGAATTTTATGGTATATGACATAATAAAGAAACTACAAAAAGAAAATGACATTCACAATTATTTGAATAGACTATTAAAATACTGCTTCTTTTTCCAACTACCTATCTGTGTAAAGCCAGATTTTCTCTATATGCTTTAACAAAACAATGTACCACAACAGATTGAACATGGAAACACATATGAAAATCCCCATCTTCTATTAAACTAGATGTAGAGATGTGCAAAAACATTAACAGTGTTATTTTTCTCACTAAATTTTTGTTTTAGAAAAATGTAGTTACTTTTCATAAAAGTGCTAGCTATTAATGTTTAAAAATTTTCTTGGTTTTAATTTCTAATATAATAAATATTGATGATGGATTATAAACAAAAGCCCTTTAGAGTCTTCAGTAATTTTTAAGAATGTGAATGAGTACTGAGACCAAAATGTTTGACAACCACTAACCTAAAGAAATCTAATTGCAAATTGTACATTATTGCAAAAGTTCTTGAATTACCTTTTACTTGTATTTGTAAGTCTTTAAAATTTCTAACTGTATCTGCCATGTTAAATTTTATGATTATAAAATGACTTATTGGCTAAAAATTTGTTTTTATTATACACCCTAACTGAATTAATGTTTTTTCTCCCAACAGGATGTAGAAAATATATTTAGTCGGATAGTAGATATACATGAACTTAGTGTAAAGTTACTGGGCCATATAGAAGATACTGTAGAAATGACTGATGAAGGCAGTCCCCATCCATTAGTAGGAAGCTGCTTTGAAGACTTAGCAGAGGTAAGTGCTTCAATTACATACCCAAACAAATCTGCATAAAAAACCTACATTTCCATTAAAATTGGAATCTTCTTGTTTCCAGCTAAAGCCATAGTATTAACTGCTGTCTACTCAGCTTTCTTGCCCATTCCTCAGAGGGTCATTGTCAACAGTTGTTTCTATTATCTTACAAAACACAGAAAAAGTAGTCACTCATCCATTGTAAAAAATCAGATCCCATGGAGGGGAGGCATTTACAGCTGACACTCAGTTGTCTAAACATAGCAAGGCTAAGGAAAGTCCATGAGTACCTCGTCAATGAAAAGACCATAGAACTTGGATATGAGGTCAAACTGCTTGTGTTCCAGTCTAAACCCTGCCACTTACTAGTTTCATGAGACCGGCGGCAATTTATTTCACATCTCGAAACCTCCATATCTATATTTGTGAAATACTGATAATTATTGGACTCAGGATTCTTGTGAAAATTAAATAAAATAACCTACCTAAACTAGTTAGCTAACCACTTTCACACGGTCAGTTAATCAATATATAACAACTGCACATTATTATTAAGAATAGGAGGGGTAAAGTAAATACTGTGTTTCCCCAAAAATAAAACCAAGCTGGACCATAAGCTCTAATGTGTCTTTTTGAGCAAAAATTAATATAAGACCTGGTGTTATATTTATTATATTATATTTATTGTATTGTATTATATTGTATTATATTATATTATACCGGGTTTTATATAATATTATATAATATAAGACCCGGTCTTATTTTAACATATATAATATAAGACCGGGTCTTATAGTAATGTTTGTTCCAAAAGACGCATTAGAGCTGATGGTCCGGCTAGGTCTTATTTTTGGGGAAACAGGGTAGGAAAGAAGTCCAGGACCTAGATGATTCAGGTATCATGGGTGTAGAAAAATGGTTGCCCTTTCCTTGGATATTTCAAATGGCTAAAATATATGAGTTTGTCCTAATAGTTAACATTGATAATCATTCAGAGACTTCTAGCTCTCACTTTGTTGTCATTCTAAAATCCACTATATCTTTTATTATAACACAGGGTTGAATTTGTAAAACATAAAAAAAGTTAACACTTTCAGGCAAAATAATATGGTAAGTTTAAACTTCACTACAGCCCCTCTACTCTTGCTTTTAGCACACAGATGTCAATAAAGCATCTTAAAAAAAGGAATATATATGACAAAACTCAGAAACAAGATCAGAAATGGAATAGACACTCAAGGTAGTGAGCTGTTGGTAGCTGGGTGTTTAGCTCTTAAGGATAATAAGGACTAAATGTGCCCATGAAACGGAGCAAGACTTCTTGTTCCAAGACCCTGGTTTTAATAGGATGCTGGGGAAATCTGCCAACCTGCTGCCTACAAGGATTTATAGAAAACTGGGGGTAACAGAATCACTACATTATAACAAATATATCTTAAAACTTAAAGTATCGCACAATATTAAACCAATATTATCCCAGAGCCTGCGACTGAAAACTCATTTCAGTAGCAGGTTCTGGTCTACAAAGGTGATCATGAAGGGATGGGAGAGAAAAAAAGGAAAACAGAAATGTAAAGCCTACCTCTAAGAAGCCTATAATACAAAATTCTAAAATGCAAGACAAATTCTAATGCTTAGAATAATACCTAACAAAATCAACAATTACAAAATAAATTCATTTTAGATGAAATTAATTTTGTACAATAGACATAAAAAGAGTTTAAAAGAAGTTTAGGATGCTTAAAGAGATAAATGAAGGCACATTATTCATTTACAAAGGAAACATTGTGAAACAAAACAGGCAAGAAGGAAACAAGAACAAGTAGGTATCAGAAGATACTAGAATTTAAATATAAGGCATTACAATAAAAACTCATTATGTAGTATAACATTTTCCAAACCTACTTCAAGGATAAAATTAGTAAATTGGAAGATTTAGAAGAATTGAGAAGTCCACTGAGAATGTGACAGAGACCAAGATAATACGAAAGATCACTTAAGAGTAATAAAGTCTACATTGAAAGGCTTCAGTATACATCTAGTAGGAGTTTCAGGACAAAGAATGATGGCAATATTTGAAGAGATAAAAATTGAGAATGTTCCAGAAATGAAGACACAAACTCCCAGATCAAAAATGAATTCCAAATATTGGGCAGGGTAAATAAAAATAAGCCCACAGCCAAAAACATTGCAGTGAAACTATAGAACATGTTTTAAACTGTGAGAGAGAAGGGAAACTACAATTAGAATGACAGGAGGCTTCTCTGCAAGAAGAGGCTAGCAGTCAGTCGAGTGATAACTTCAAAGTACTAAGAGGACATAGTATTTTCTACCCAACTAAACTTTTGTTCTAGAGTGAGTAGAAAGATTTAAAATAGTAAAGCTTGCAGAAACAAACATAGGAAATTTTCATGACCTTGCAATAGGCAAAGATTTCTTAAACAGGACACAAAAACACCATAAAAGATTGATAAACTAGACTTCATTAAATGTATGAACACCTTTTTAACAATAGATAAAATCAAGCTATAGGCTGGAGACAATGTTTGTAATATCTATAACCAATGAAGGACTCATATCCAGAGTATGTAAAGAACTACAAATCAATAACTAAAAGACAGCTTAGTTATTTTCAAAAATAGACAAAAGATGTGAGCAGGTACTTCCTAAAAGAACAAAAGGTGTTCAGCATCATTATTCATGCAATTTAAAACCATGGAGCAGTTGGAACTCTGCATAACTGGTAGAGGGGGTGTAAATTGGTACAGCTACTTTGGAGAACTGTTTGGCATATCTACTAAAGCTAAACGATGTACCTTATATTCTTCCAGCAGTTTCACTCTTGGGTATATACCAAACAGAAATGAATGCCTGTGTTTACCAAAAGGTATTTTCAAGAATGTTTGTAACAGGTGTGTTCATAATGGATAATTTGTGATATATTCATACAGTGAAATGCTATATGGCAATAAAAAGGAACTACTGATTTTTTAAAAAGGCAGCATAGTATTGAGTGAAATATGAAGACGTAATGCTGTCTAATTGCATTTGTAGGAAGTTCTAAAACATGTAAACAGATCTTTGGTCATAGAGGTTAGAATGGTGGTTGACTGTAGTGCATGAAGAAGCTTGTCTGAGGTGCTGGATTTCTGTTTCCTCGTCTGGGTGGTAATTACACAGATAATTACACAGATGCATTGCATAAATATGTTAAAGTTGATCAAATTATGGACTTTATGTAAGTTATACCTCAATTTAATAAAAAATCAGAGAAAAAGTAAGGAACAAATAAAAAGACATACGTTGACCAAGAGAGTTTACTACCCATAGGCCCACATTGCAAGAAGTATTAAAGGATGTTCTTCAGCAAGAAGGAAAGTTGTACTTAGGGAAGTCAGGAATACAAGGACTAATGGTGAGAAATGTGTTGGTAAACTTGGTAAACTATTGAATATTTGAAAAAAACAAATTTTAATTTTTTGTATTTAAAAAGAAGGGTTAAACTAAACTTTTAAGCACCAGCAATAAAAATGTACAGTGTGTAAAAAGTACACTTGTATTCAGGATAGGAAAACTGAACAACTTTAAACTCTTTAAAATTTAGAAGAATTCACAGATGACAAACTATGTTTGATTTTTAAAACATTTAGGAAAATCACCAAAAGAATAGCAATACTGCTTATAGATTATAATTACAGATAGGGAAAAAAGAACTATAGTTATCCATATGAAAAGAAAAAATGTCTTCCCTAGCTCATATCATACACAAAAAGTTCTCAATAGATTAAAATCTAAAAAAGAAAAACAAAACTTTAGTAGTTCAGAAGAAAATGTAGAACATATTTATGACTTTGAGATAAAAAAGAGTTTCTTGAAAGAACACATAGAAAGTGCAAGCCATAAAGAACAGATTAAAAGTTTAAAACTATTCACAAAAAGACAAAGTTATGAGAAGCGCAAAAGAGTGAAGTTGAACTCTTTACACCATATACAAATATAACCTCAAAATGGAACAAAGACCTAACGTAAGCTAAAATTATAAAACGCTTAGAAGAAAGCCCAGCTAAATCTTCATGATCTTGGCAAAGGATTCTTAGATATATTACACCAAAATCACGAGCTACACAAGAAAAAAATACATAATTTGAACTTAAAATTAAAAACTTTTGCGCTTCAAAGAACACTGTCAAAAGTTAAAAGCACACTGAATGGGAGAAAATATTTGCAAATCATATATCTGATAATAGTGTAGTATTAGTGTATATAAAGAACTCTTAGAAAAAGACAACCCGGTTTTAAAATGGGCAAAGGATTTGAGCAGGAATTTCACCAGAGAAGATACTCTAATGGCCACCAAGCACATAAAAAGATGCTTACATCATTAGTCATCAGTGAAATGCAAAACCATTATGAAGTACCAGTTCACACCCAGTAAGATGGCTACAACAAAAATAAAAAGGAAAATAAGTGTTGATGAGGAGGTGGCGAAATTAGAATCCTCATACTTTGCTGGTGGGAGTGTAATGGTACAGCTGTTTGGAAAACAGTTTGGCAGTTTCTCAAAAAGTTAAACGTAGAATTACTATATAATCCAGCAATTCAGCAAGGTTGCATACTGTATAATTCCATCTATGTAACATTCTTGAAAGGAAAAACTGTTGCGATGCAGAACAGATTAGTGGTTGCTAGGGGCTAAAGAGTAGGTGGTGATGGGAGGGAGGTAAATATATCCTTGTGGTGATGGGAGTATTTTGCATTTTACCACCTCAGTGTGAATAGCCAGGTTGTGATACTGCACTATATTGTACTATTGCAAGATGTTACCACTGTGGGAAACGGAGTAGTGTCATGTAGGATCTTTCTCTATTATTTCTCCTAACTGTGTATGTTTCCAAATAAAAAATTTACCTACCAAAAGATACATTTATACAGTAGAATATTATACAGAGTTAAAAGTAAATGAATCGGAAGGAACTGCATGAATCAAAATGGATAAATCTTGAAAACAATTTTGAATGTAAAAAAGCAAATTGCAGAAGAATATATACATTATACTTATATAAAATTTGAAAACACCTTGTTTCTTGATACATATGTAATTATGATATAAAAACTACATGAAAATTCAAATTCAGGATAGTGATTTCCTCTGGCATCAGCATGAGAGGAGATAAGTTTGTGAAAGGAAGTCCAGGAGATCAATTACATCTATAGTGTTTTATTTCTTTAAAAAAAAAAATCTGAAGTAGGTATTATAAAACGTTGCTTTTCTGAGCTGGATGGTGAATATAGTAATGTTAGGCTGTTCTCTGTACTTTTCTTTATGTTTAGAATATTCTAATTGTTACACACAATTATGTATATTGATAATTGAAATTTTAATGAATTTTATAAGTATTGCATTTTAACCAGCAAACTAATCATAAAATCATCTATTAACTTATAAATGGATTCTTAGAAGTGCTTGCCACAAATTTATTCTAAAAAATATTAGAACTTGGATTCCCAGTTGTTAATTTTTTTCTCTCAATATTAGCTATTCTAATTTTTTTAATTTTAATTTTTCAATTATAGCTGACATTCAATATTATGTTAGTTTCAGGTGTACAGCATAGTGGTTAAACATTTATATAATTTATGAAGTGATTCCCCCTGATAAGTCTAATACCCACCTGGCACCATACATATTCATTACAATATTATTGACTGTATTCCCTATGCTATACTTTGTATTCCCATGACTATTTTGTAACTACCAATTTGTACTTCTTAATCCTTTCACGTTTTTCACTCAGTTCCCTTAACCCCCTCCCATCTGGCAATCATCAGTTCTCTGTGAGTCTGATTCTGTTTCGTTTGTTCATTTATTTTGTTTTTTAGATTCCACATGTAAGTGAAATCATATGGTATTTGTGTTTCTGACTTACTTCACTTAACATAACACCCTATAGGTCCTTCCATATTGTTGCAGATAAAATCTCATCCTTTTTATGGCCAAGTAATATTCCATTGTATATATGTACCACATCTTCTTTATCTAATTGTCTATTGATGGACACTTTATCTAATTGTCTATTGATGGACACTTAGGTTGCTTCCATATCTTGGCTATTGTAAATAATGCTACAGTGGACATAGAACTGCATGTATCTTTTTGAATTAGCGTTTTAGATTTCATTCAGACAAATACCCAGAGTCTGAATTGCTGGGTCATAAGGTAGCTCTATTTCTAACTTTTTGAGGCCCCTCCATACTGTTGCCATAGTGGATACACCAATTTGCAATCCCACCAGCAGTGCATGAGGGTTCCCTTTTCTCCACATCTTTGTCAACACTTGTCATTTGTTGATTTATTGATGATAGCCATTCTGACTGGAATAAGGTGATATTCCATTTTGGTTTTAATTTGCATTTCTCTGATGATTAGTGATGTTGAGCATCTTTTCATATATCTATTGGCCAATTGTATGTCTTTGGAGAAATGTCTATTCAGGTCCTTTGCCCATTTTTTAATTGGATTATTTGTTTTTTCTGATACTAGCTATTTTAGAATGATAATACTAGGTACCATTTATTCAGTGCTTATTATGTGCATACCTAATTGTAAGCGCTTTACATATGATACCTCATTTAATTCCTAAAGCAACCCCTTGAAGTAGGTATTATTCACATTTTCCAATGAGGAAACTGGCTTAGAAAGAGTAGTTTGTCAAAGGTCACACAGCGAATAAGCAGCACCATCAGAATTGGAACTCACTGTGACTCTAAAGGCATGCTTGTAAGCCACTATGCTGTCTAGCATTTCATATATTTCTCATAAAGATTCTGTAATATACTAGAGTTTATTGAAAGGGTAGGAGGGCAAACATTATCTGCTGTATATGATAATTTCTAGAGTTCAAGAGACCTAAGATATGAGCATCTAACCACATTTTCATTCCTCTGTCTCATATACTCTATTCATACCTGACTCCCTTCTGTTGTTTATGTTGAAACTGTCCATTCCTGAAAAATCTCAATGGGTTGGACTGTAATTTCCAATGTTATATTATTATAGAAAATAGTTGGAAAGACAAATGAAGGAATTGAAACTGGGAAATGAACTAAGAGCCAGCTCAAGGATTCAGGATGACTTGGAACTTTATGTGCCATATTGCATTTCACAAAGAACAGAACTCAGGTCTTCTAATTTCTGACCTTGTGTCATTATTATTCAATCTTTAAAAAACGATCTGAGAAACATTAAGCATAGTTAATCCACAAATATCACTTGTTCTTGTCATTCTCTCTTACTTCGTTCTGCTGTATTCCTCCACTAGATGTCCTCTTCTTCCTTCTAGAATTACCCTTCATAGAAATGAGTTCTTGCTAGAATCTAGAGCACCATATTCATAATATATTTTTTTTTCAACCTGGAATAAGGCGCAGGATGGAAGAGAGTAGAGATCCTACCTCCTGCTAAAATCAAGACACCTACTCTATTTTGCCTCAGGAATCATCAAAACCAGTAGATTCTACTCTTTTAGATATACCAGTACACTTGTTCGGTTTATTAATGATTGATGATGGTAAAAATTATTGGCAATTTGGATTAAATTGTTTGGTGAAAACTGGAAAAATGAATTTTAGATGATATTAACTGTTACCTCTGGCTTACAGAATGTGAAAGTAAAAGTCTACCACTAAGAAATGACCATGAGAAAGTACATGTCTGGCACCAGTATTCTAAATGTTTGTACTTTATCTGGTTGTAGTTATCTGTGTTCTTTGATTTTTAGGTTAAGCCTGTTTGTTTTCCAAAACCAAAAGTCTGCCCGTTCTTATAAACATGTTTGTTGATAATACTCTGCTAGAATCCTTTGTTGAGGTGTCATAACATATAAGAATCCCATTACTCATCGGAAAGAATTGATTTACTCTCTTACTTGAGAATATTAGATTTATTCTGTTAAAATTATGATAACTAGCCATGTAATTTTGTTTTGAGGCTTTAAAGGAAATATATAATTGTGCTGGCATAGATGTGCCTATAATTTAATCTTTCTGAGTTTATGAGGTTTTTTATGTTCTACCTTGGAGAAAGATTATTTATGTTTTACCCTCTTTGTTTCCTAAGGAACTGGCATTTGATCCATATGAATCATATGCTCGAGATATTTTACGACCTGGTTTTCATGATCGTTTCCTTAGTCAGTTATCAAAGCCTGGAGCGGCACTTTATTTGCAGGTATAGTAATTTTTAAATCAATATATATGATGTCTGAAAAGTAAACTTAAAAAAAATTAAATCACTTTGTTTTCTAGTCAATAGGCGAAGGTTTCAAAGAAGCTGTTCAATATGTTTTACCCAGGCTGCTTCTAGCCCCGGTTTACCACTGTCTACATTACTTTGAACTTTTGAAGGTAAGAAAAATATTCAAGTGTGATGCAATTTTTTTACCAACTTTTTTGTGAATTATTATATGTGCACGCATGGACATTAGTCTGTATCTATTTTCTTGTTTTAGTTGAGAAGCAAATGTAAATGAATCTGCAAAAGAGGGGCATATTTTCTCCAGTTTAAATGGTGTATTTTAAAGCAGTGATCAGATAGTTTTTATCTTGTGCCCTTACGTTTTGTTTCCATGGTCAGTTACTTGGAAACAACTCATGCATCCAAGTCTGCATTTTGGGACCTCAGCAAATTCAGGGACTTAGATAGTGTGGGAATAAAGGCAAATAGGGAATATTAATTACCCAGTTTTCATAGCTGAAGTTTGCAAATATCTCTATAAAACTGCTAATTGCTACTTTAGAAACAGTGAGCTGTATGTAATCCCAGTAAAAATTCACCATGTGATCACAGTTCAAAATACTCAATTTAAGAAGCGCAGACCAAAAAGAAAGGGTTTTGCTTCCCCTCCAAAGGGGGAAAGGCGGGCGCCTTTCCTTTTCTTGCTGTACATTGAAATTAAGAAAAAGGGAACCTAACTCTATATAAATAATAATTCAGTTGTAATTCAAAGTTATTTACTTTTAAATATTTTATGTATCTAATGATGTCTCCTTTAGATTATGGATAATATGTCTCTAAAAACAAAATTTTTTCAAAAATTTTAAATAATGGATGAGATAATAAAGATATTCTATTTACCTTTACTGAACTAGCCCCATAAAGATAAAATTAAGGCATGTACTAATACTATTATTATTTCTTAAGCTTTAAAAGAATGTTTCATTAAAGAAAAGTTCTATTTAATATCATGATTTTGTTATGGACAATGTATTACTAGAAATCATGTTTGTAGTTTGCAGGAGCACATGATGAAATGGACTGTCTGTAATGAATCATTGAATGAATAGAAGGACTCTGAATTTGGTAAATTGGAAGAACTCTCATCCCTACATTTTCTTAGGTCTCTTTACATTGTAGTCATTTGGACTTCAGTTAGATTTTTCAAGTAGGAATGTTTGATTTGGGAAAGGACTAAGGGAATTAAAGGATTTAATCACCAGGTAGAATTACAGATCTCTTAGCTCTCTGTTCTAGACTTCAAACAAAATACCATTCTTCACCACCAGGTAATATAGGATGATTATTTTTAAGAGAATAATCAAGAGGAAGCACTTGGTGTGTAAAAATCATTCCTTACCAAGAATTCATTATGACAAACCATAGTCATGGGACATTTGCAAACAAGTTTGTTATATAGAATCCTTCATAATGGGATTTTTAAACCAAGACTAAGGAAACTCTGAAGAATTAAAGGCCATATGAAACCTCAAAGCAGTTATTAATTTATAAGTGAGAAAAGAAGCTTTGATGAAGGTACAGAAAGCTGTAAAACCTAATCATCTTAATATAAGAGTAATTATTTACTCCAAGTGCAAGCAAACTAAAAATTTTTTAATTGGTGGGTTAACAGTTTTTATTTTGTAAGTGCATCGTTCAGAAATTTAAAAGATTTCTATTGGTTTAAGCTTGGGTATCCCTGGTTCATATTACTGCCTAGATTTTTGAGAACTAGACTGACTTGAAGTATAGTCCTTCACTTTTCCCCCTTAACATCACAAATTTACACAAATTGTAGCCCCAAATGCTTAAGTACGGGAATTGTGGGAAAGGGTTAGAGATAAAAATTTAAAACTGAATGGTGCAGTGAGTGGAAACCTTAGGATCAAGAACTAAGAAATATTAAAAGTAGATTTTTTTTCCCCTCCCAAAGTAGCCTTTTTTTTTTTTAATGCTACATAAAGCAAATTAGAAAAGGCAACTGTGAATTGTGCTACCTCATACAGTTTAAACACCTACTCATGTCCTTCACAATAGTGTGCCAAAAACTCTTTGTAAAGAAATATGCTGTGTAGATCCTTTCTATGAATATCTTGTATGCACTTGTTCATGGCTTTGGTTTGCTGCTTTTCCAGTTTGGAAGCTGCACAGTATCAAATATCTTCTCTAGATCATTTTTTCTCTACTTTTTTTTAATTCATGTTTTGCATCTGGTTTAATTGCTGTATGCTTAAAACCGTTTTTTTATACTGCCCATGAACAGATGTCTTAATACCAGCAATAAGAGGATATTTAGAAAACATAATTTCTCTCTGAGTCTTACAAAAATACTCCCAGCAGAGATCTCTTTAGCTTTTATTCCCTTGAGTGAACTAGCTTTCTAAATTTAGGAATTCTTATCCAGAAATGATGGGCTCAAAGCAGTGAGCCAAAGTGGTATATCTGACCAAAAATGTTGAATATCTAAAGTTAAGCATAGGATAGTGTAATTTCAGGAGCCATTATAAATAAACAGCTGATTATTGTACTACAGTTTTTTTATTTTAAATCAATTAAACTACTGTGAGGTGCTTTTATAGTTTTGGTAATTTTCTCTCTAAGAACAAAGAGATGGTTTTAAAAGGTATTTTATTTTCATGAGAGATCCTAACACTTTTTAGTGTTGATTTCCTGTATAAAGTTTGACTCCTTTCTACCCTTTAGATTTTAACTTGCTTTTGCATTATTGTTGCATTTTTTCACCATTTTTCTCTCATTTCCACTCCTTCTGGAACTCCAGTTACATGTATGTTTAACTACTTTATGTTGTTCCACAAGTCTCTCAGACTGTTAATTTTTCTTAAATCTTTTTTTCTCTTTGTTCTTCAAATTGGTAATTTCTATTGATCTGTTGATAGAGCTAGTTATTATACTTACTCTAGAATTTCCATTTGGATATTGTTTTATAGTTTCCAGAGATTCCCTATCTGTCCACTCAATAAGACCATGTTTTCCTTTAATTCTTTGAACATGATCATAAAAGCCACTTTGAAGTCTTTCCTAAATCCAACATCTGGGCCGATTTGCACTCGGTTTCTATTAATTGACTTTTTTCCCTGAATATGGTCTCTTTTTTGGCTAGTTAACAACTCTGAATTCTGTTGTGCTGAGGATTGAGAGGATTGTTGGAAGTTTTTTTTTTGGTTTGGGAGTTTTGTGGGTTTTTTGTTTGTTTGTTTGTTTGTTTTACTGTTGATGTTTTTACTCTAGTAGGCTGTTAACTTTCCTGGACTCAGCTGCAGTTTGTCTCTTCTGTGTTTTGAAGCCGCTGATATCTCTGTTCACTTTTTAGAATTTCCATATGCTGCTTTTTTTAACCTTAACACTCTCGGGTCTTCCCTACACATGTGTTATTTGACAGTCAGACAGGTGTTTGGACAGAGATTAGGTTCAGATTTGGGGGCACTGTCTCTGTGGTTCCCTTATACCTGGAGACTCCCCCTTATTTCCAGCTGCTCTGCCAGCCTCCGGCTCTGTATCCTGGCACCTTAAACCAGGCTTCACCTTTCTGCTTGAGCTGTGTACAATGGGGAATAAACTAAATTTTTAAAAAGCAGCAGAACTCATCCTATTACAGCTCTATTTTGCAATAGTAGATTCTTCTTTGGTCTCAGCCTGCTTTATTTGTCAGGCTCCCTGGGGTCTTCCCATGGAGGCAGAGTTTAGCAGTCAGCCAGGTATTGGGGTAGAGTTTACTCTCAGATTTTGCATCCCAACCCTTCTGCAGTTCATTCACTTACAGATTTTCCCCTTAAATTTCCTCTTAAACTCTGCTCTCTTTCATCCTTAGCCTATAAAGCTACTCTTTTCCTATCATTCTTCCTCAGTGTCGCCATGGGGTGTTGGGAAATTCCTAATTTCATTCACCATGTACACTTTCTAGTTGCAGTTTTTCAAGAGTAATCATGCTACTAGCTTATACTTTCTTTTAGATGGTTTCCAGTGTCTGTAAATAGTTATGTTTTATATTTTGTACTGATTGAATAGTTGTTATCTGCAGGAGGGTTTTCAAGACTTCTTCATTCCACTATTACTGGAAGTTCTTGAATTTGTATAATTCTTCAGTATTTGTTTTGGCTGTGGTGTCTACAATTAGAGGAGGGGAAACAGTGAAGGGATGCAGCTCAGATTCCTCAGGAAGACAAGAGAGCTGCTAATGTTAGAAAATGTATTTCAATAAATTCAAAGAGGAATAGCTGGATCCTATTTAAAATATGATTTTAATATTGGGCATGGTTAAACATCGGTTGTATTTATTTTTTAAAAACTGTTCTTACTTTTCTTGATCATCTTTTATCTTTTCCCTCACCTGGATGCCAAAATTTTTGTGTTTTCCCTTCTCTTGGTTGAATGTATTTTTAAATTTAATATTTGAATTCAGTAGATAAAAGTGTTGTTGTAAATATGCCATTTACTTTTTCTAAAACCTCATAATATTGTCTTATTTCTTTGATTAATGCATATTTCAGACTGGAAATTGAATTTACCCTCAATCTTATGGATAAATCCATTAAAAGCCCATTTTAAGAATGAAGACATTCTACTCTGAAAGGTATACAGAAAGCTGAAGAGCAGATATTTAGCATCTACTAAGAGTGTTAAATTATTGCTTTTTTAAAAAAAACCATAGCTTTATTGAGATATAATTTACATGCCATAATGTTCTCCATTAAAATGTTTTGTTTTAGTTTTTTTATTTATTATTTTAATATATTTACTTTTATTATTATTTTTTAAAATATTTCAGCTTCTAAGCACCTATAGGGAAGGAAAATTTTTTCTCAACCCTCTTAGATTTCCTGGCTGGGTCTGAAAAGTAAACTGACAAAGACAGATTAGCAGGAGAAGAGCATATAAATTTACTTAATGTGGTTTTTACACTGCATAGGAGCCATATTGAATATTTTAAGCTGAAGGAGATTGAGAAAACAAGCAGGAAGGTCAGTAACCTTCCCTCTCCATTCTGCTGTTTCAAACTCTTTCAAGTTAAAATATTCAATATGCCAAGGTACCATTTTTTGAGGGGTAGTGTGTCCTGAACCCCATCACACCCTTCTCCTGCCACCACCCCCAACCCCATCATTTACTCATGAAGTTGCTCTAGAAAAAGCAGTGACCCCTTTGCTGTCAGGTAACAAACCTGTTACAGCAAAGGTTGATTTTTAGCAGTATGAAGAAAATCAGGAATTTATGCTGGTCTCATAAGGATTAAAGGAAATCAATGCAAAGTGGGGTATAAAAAAGGAAATAGGGAAATGTAGGCTATTTATTGTCCAACTGTTTGTTGAACAGCTTTGCTTATTTATTGTGCAAGTGCCTCAAATTCACTTTCTACAACACTCGCTATCTTTCCCTGCAAAACTATTCTTTCTATGCTCATTCTCTCAGTGAGGGGATCCACAATCTAACTGGTTGCTTAGAATAGAAACCTGGGAGTCCTCAACTCTTCTCTCTCATTCTCCACATCACATCCACTTAGTCACCAAGTAAGTCCTTTTCATTCTTGAAAAGAATCTTCTTTTGGATTCATCTTTTCTTTTCCTCCAATACTCTATCAGGGCCATGATTATCTCATCTGGATTATCACAAATCTCCTTTCGTTTTTTTGCCTTTCTCATCTCCCCTTCCCCCAACAATCTGCTCTTGACAATAACGAACCAAAGCCATCTTCCTAAATTGTAAATTTGATCACATTAGTCACTAGCTTAAAATGTTCAGTGGTTCACCATTCCCCAGGTTAATGTCCAAGTTTCTAATAAGGCTTGCAGTCATGACTTATGTACTTCTTATGTACTTCTTCAACATTTTGATTCATCACCTCTCCCTACCCCTCATCTTTCCCATCCACCAGGCTCTACTTTTCAGCCAGTTTCTCTCACTCCTGGTCCTAAAAGTCTCTGAATCACACATGCTATTTCCTCCGCCTAGTACATTCTTGTACCTCTGTTTCCCAAGGCTAATCATTCTTATCCTTTAGCCTTCAGGTCTTCTAATCATTTCCTTCTGGAAAACTTCCCTGTTATCCTCTCTTCCTTTATTAGCTCAGAAGCTCTTGTTAATGTTTTTCCAGAGTGCCCAGTATTTTCCCCATCATAGCACTCTGTCATTCGTCTTCAGTTTTCCATGCTAAGCTCTAACTGCAGGGACTGGTTTGGCTTGCTCACTATTATATTTTCATTGCTAATAAATAATGGATAGTTAATTAAATATTTGTCAAATTAATTCTTATTGGGACTTGACTACTTCCCCTATAGGTCTGCCTTTTTGAAGTTTTTTTCCTTCACTCAACTACTATTAATATTCAAATACTTTCTAAAAGTATACAAAAAACCACCTAATTATCTCAATAAAATTTGTCAGTTTTCTCAGAAAGCTTGTGAATTTTGTTTTTATAAGTCATGTCTCAATTTATGTTTTATGATTTCATTTTTATGTTTTCAACCAGTGGCTAATTTAATAAAGATACTGTTTTATTTAAATTACAGTTAAGGAAGATTTATATTATTTATACTGTAAATTTGTACTATTTCATGTAATCTATAGAACCTTGGTAATGATCACGTGCTCACTTGTCTAGGGGGTTTAGGCTGGTTAAGTAAAAGCAGATCAAATTCTGTTAATATCATTAGTATCACTTACTGGTTGAAATTTTGTGTATTATAAGAGATTATCTTCATACATGAAGTCACTTAACTCAAAAAATAACTTTTGGTGGGAAAAGGAACTGGTTATGAAATTTACTTCCTGACTTAAAAAGTAATATGAGTAATTAGAGTCTACAGGCAAGCTCTAAATCAATCTCATTTTTGTTAAGAATTTCACCGTCTTCACCCATACCTTTTAGTTGTGCTGCTACCATAAAAGAATAGTTAATTTATTTGCATGTCATTGTCTTACTTGTGCTCAGCCGTTAACGGAATATTGAGTTATGACATAGCAAAGAGTCAGGAGCAGTTGGTTTAATTAGTTAGTTTCTGGAATAATTGGATAATATTCCATACATTTGTTAAGAGACTAGTAAATTAAATTTACTCTTGGCTATATTTTCTACATTGTAATCTGGTCTAGTAGCTCATCAAGCAGTCTCCAAGTAACCATTCCAAAGTAAAACATGATCCCAATCCTTGCTGTGTTCTCACATTTTGTGATGATCTCTTTATATGTATACAATATTTACAATAAAGATAAATCTTTATTTTTATGTCCCAAAACTTAGACAGTTATGATGTATATTTATTGTACATTTTGTCATCTTTATGCATTGCAGTTTAGCTGTTTGAATGGAGTAGGTTTTATTTGGTGAATCTTTTCTAATTAGGTATTTTGAAGTCATTTCAATTCTTTGGATAGTATATTGAAAAGGTCACTGAACTGAGAGTCAGGAATCCTGGGGTTTGGTCCTGTCTGCCTGTACCATCAAATAAATGGCAGTTCCTTAATTTTATTTACTCTCATGTTGGAGAAAGTTAATTTCTAGAAATAAAAACATGAACTCAAGTTTTTATTTTTAAACAAAGGGAGATTATTATATGTTTGTGAATTAGTTGAAATCTTATAAAATGCATCAGGTACAACACTTTATTTTTTATATATAAACCAACCTTGAGTTTTATTCCTCTCCTGAATACTATTATGAATATTGTTTTCCAGTTCAGAGATCCTCAAATTTAATCCAATTTAGTTCCTGGGGTTTCCATTGGACAGGCAATGTGCCATATTTACTACTGCCCCTCCTAGTTATTTCTAAAAACCAGAAAAAGAAGTAATCACTTGTAAAGGTGGCTGCTTTCTTTTGAAAATGCAAATTTTATATTCTCTGTAGAACATATGAGTTTTCATTGTTCTTTAAAATATGATTATCTAAATAAATTTAAATATAATTTCATATACAACAATATAATCTTAGAACTTGATATTTTTAACTATTTAAATGAACTTCATTTGTAAAATTAAATTGTTGTTATTAATCAATGAATGTTATTAAATAGGCACCCATGAAAAGCAGGGTATTGAATATCACTTTGGTAACAAGAGGATGTTGTTGCTTTGTGGAGTCTCATTTACATACTAATTGCCACTGCTTTGTTTCTGTAGCAACAATAAACTACCCCTTTGATGGTAGTCAGCCTGAATTATTTTGTACCAATACCCATACTAATATATCAAAACCAAATCAGCTATATTGAGTAAAAGAAGGAAAGAATGCTTAAAAGAAAAGCCATTTATTGCATTGAAATTTATTTTATTAATAGATGCTTGACTAATGCTATGAAGGTAAAAATTACATTTAAAAGTTATTTCATTTAAATTATATTACATACAAAGTTTTATGGGATTTGAAATAGATTTTGGGTTTGTGGTTTTAAAGTATATTAACATCATTTTTGAGACACTTGTATATTCTGTATGTGAAATGCTATAGTTTAAATGATAGATAAATGACTCAGAAACTTGAACCGTTTTTGGAATAGAAAAATAAAATGCATGTCTAAATGGATTTGTTACTTTCATAATTCGTTTTATGTGTGTTAGAACTGTCTTTTGTATGACTTTTAGGTATGTTTGCCTGAATTAATAATGTAAATATATCAAATGATAGAATGCGAAAGACTCAGTAATATTCTGCTACCTATTGGTGTCAACTCTGTAAGACTAAACAATTGCCATGTATCATATTGACTTGAATATTGAGTGATTAAATTCTGAAACAACTTGATGAAATAGTTTACTCTTTAGCGGTACTTTCATTATTACACCATGTAGAATCTTGCCCTTTCTTATTGAATATTGTTTTCAGTGTTAGATTGCTGCCTTTGAAGCCTAAACTTGATAAGGTTTATGGTAACATGTTGTCTCCAAAAATTTCTGCCAAATGAGAGGAAAATAATTTAGAAGGATAGAGATGAGAGGAACTTTGAGAGATTACTTAGAGCCAGCTTTCAGCCTACCAGTAATATCTGTTAAGTAAAAATCTAGTATCTTTCTTTAGGAACACTTGGCCATTGACTTGCTTTAATTTAGCTGGCCATAGTAAAGAACAATGCTCTGAGTAAAAGGTATTTGAGTATTTTTTAACCTTATGTTGAAAATTATTATGAATAGATTTTTGTTTGGGGCATTGAATAGAAATAGGTTTACTTTTCACAAGTCATGAGTATACGTGTGTATGCATAATTGATCTTTATCAGTTGAAGCAGAAAGGAATTTGTTGTTGATCTTTAAGGAATACCTCTCAAGAACATAAAACCCTTAAAATACTAATGACTAATGAAGCTCATTGAAAAGTAAGGCTTTATAAATAACATCAAATATTTTATGGTTTTATTTCTCAAGTCTTTTCCTTTATGGTAGAGTTAAGTGTTCTTAAATGTTGCATGAAAGCGCCATTGACTAAATGTTATTCCTTAACTTTTCCTTTTTGGCTGCCAGAAACAGGTTTAGCAGTTTAATAAATTATTGTCACTCATACCTCAGTTAATTGCGTGCTTGAATTACAGCCACCTTGTTGTATTGATAATTAGTAGTTATTGATGATGACAATAATCCTTGTTAAGTACAGACTTTCTGTCTGGCATTTGTAGTATGTTTGCCCCTAAGAAAATTTGCTTGAGTTTCACTAATACGTATATTCCTAGTTTTAGTCAAAATCTTAACATGAATACTGACAAAGTTCTTCATGATACTGTTAATTCTCTAGTAGGATTACAAAGAAAACAACGTACACTTATATGTTACCATTTACAAAGTGCTTTGATTTTTAGTAACAGCTCCAAAAAGCAGGCAAGGCAGGTTTTTTAATAAAACTCATTTGACAGATGGGAAAAATGAGGCTCAGAAGTAAAATAATTTGTCCCAGGGTCACACAGAGGGAAAATCAAAATTTGATCCTAGTTTTTGTGTCTTCAAGTTCCTCTCCACCATATTTCATCCTTCTCTGTATTTTTATCTTCCTTATTATCCCATTGACCTAAGACCAACTGCACACTTCAAAAAAATCTCATCTCTGTGCCTACTGTTGTACTAAGTCCTATGCAGTTAAAAAGATAATTTATGTCCCTCATTATTTTCAGTCATATGCAATGTGAGAAACTGCACATTACTGCCTGTCACAAGGGTGTGACATCTTTTAACACTGCTTCTACTTTTTTTTTGAATGTGGAAAACTTGGTTGCATGTTGATATGGATAGTAATACATAAAGAAGAAAAAGATTCTTAATATATTTTATGACACATTTAAAAATTTTGTCGTGGTAGAAAGAGTTGAATCAGTTTTAGCTTTATCCTTAAATAAAATAGGCTTATTATATTTTGTCCAAACTGTTCTATTGGTTCAGATTTGTCATTTTTACTTTATAGCAGTTAGAAGAAAAGAGTGAAGATCAAGAAGACAAGGAATGTTTGAAACAAGCAATAACAGCTTTGCTTAATGTTCAGAGTGGTATGGAAAAAATATGTTCTAAAAGTCTTGCAAAACGAAGACTGAGGTAAATATTTTGGCCTTTTTATAATCTTCTTTTTCACCTTGAATATTATGGTATAAATTCAGGGATCTCAGTTCCCTCCCATGTAAACAATGAAGAAAATAGTTTTAGTGACAAGCTTGGTCTCTCAGAGGAAGTGACATCAAAGCCAAGAGAATTTGTTATTGTTTGAAAACCTTTCATATTGTGCATTTTCCTTGCATACTCCCAGACAAGACCTCCTGAGAATCAACTGGTAAGCTAAAGGAGAGGTAGAGTAAAGTGTGTTGGGTAGATTTATATCAACATCATTGTTGTGTCAAAGTAAAATTACTAGTGCCCTTTATTTTAGGGATTATACAACTTGAGGTATTAATTCAGATGATAATGCTTCCAGTTTCCTAATTATAATATGTGCATGTTTTTACGCTTTGGGTCTTGTCCTCTTAAGCATTTCTAAATAATTTTTTAAAACCTCTTAAATTACTTTTTTTCACTATATTGGGCTACCTTTTAATATTTGTCATTCTAAGTATGTAGTAGCCAAGGTAGAAATAAACATTCTGTGGCTGAATTTATAGGGTAGAATTTTATCCTTGTTCTTTTTTAGAGTGAAAAAAAAATTCTCTACTGTGTTGTTTCAGTTTCCAAAATTGTGCACTTTTGTAACACTAATATATTTGGAGAATTAGTGAAAACCTCTCAATGTAACTTTTTAAAATACACTTTTACACTGTCCTTTATTATCGTGAATTCTAGGTTTTCTGTCACCTGTGTACTAATAATGTTTTTTCCTTTATCCCAGTGAATCTGCATGTCGGTTTTATAGTCAGCAAATGAAGGGGAAACAACTAGCAATCAAGAAAATGAATGAGATTCAGAAGAATATTGATGGTTGGGAGGGAAAAGACATTGGACAGTGTTGCAATGAGTTTATAATGGAAGGAACTCTTACACGTGTAGGAGCCAAACATGAGAGACACATATTTCTCTTTGATGGCTTAATGATTTGCTGTAAATCAAATCATGGGCAACCAAGACTTCCTGGTGCTAGCAATGCAGAATATCGTCTTAAAGAAAAATTTTTTATGAGAAAGGTACAAATTAATGACAAAGATGACACCAGTGAATACAAGCATGCTTTTGAAATAATTTTAAAAGATGAAAATAGTGTTATATTTTCTGCCAAGTCAGCTGAAGAGAAAAACAATTGGATGGCAGCACTGATATCTTTACAGTACCGGAGTACACTAGAAAGGATGCTTGATGTGACCATGCTACAGGAAGAGAAGGAGGAGCAGATGAGGCTCCCCAGTGCTGACGTTTATAGGTTTGCAGAGCCTGACTCTGAAGAGAATATAATATTTGAAGAAAACATGCAGCCCAAGGCTGGAATTCCAATTATCAAAGCGGGAACTGTTATTAAACTTATAGAGAGGCTCACGTACCATATGTATGCAGGTAAGAATTACGAAGTTGCCTATCACTTTTATTTTCCTGCTTCAAGCCAATTTTCTTTGCTGCCCTGGTCATTGTAACCTAAAATAGAAAGCAAACTAGCAACAAAAGACCTCTTTATTATCAGAGTTCATATTTCTTTGACAAAAATACTGCCACTTTATACTTCTTTGAAATTTTATACTTTTTCCTATCACATTTACATACACTATTTTTAATTTTACAACCAGAGTTGTAAATGAGAAAATAAAGTTACTTGGCTAAATTTACCCAGTTAGAAAGTAGCAGAAACAAAACTAAAAGTAGTGATAAATCATTATCATTAGGATCTAAAAACCTTTTCCCTCCTTTACCTCTTTTTTTCTTTCTATTACTGAGATTAAGATCAGTAAAAATTTTAACATACATCCATCAACAAAACTGTGCTGGTAGTACATACTATATGCACAGCATTGCTTTTTCTTAATTTTCATTCCTAAAACTTATTAAATTTAGCAATCCTGGAAGTCATTTAAGTTTTCTGTATTTTTTGCTTTTTACAACTTGAGGTTATTTAAGAAAACAGTTTCACCTTAGCAAGGCACTTTTTAGAGACAAACATGTCCAAAGCACGTAGGAAGATTGCTATCTGCTGAATCAGATGTAGTGTTTGAGAGGTAAGGAACACATACAACGATTCATTTTTAAAGTAATTTAATTGCTCCTAATAAAGTAACAAATGATAATCTAATGTTCTTCAACCTTCAACTGCTCTACATAATAGGAAATTTGATAATTGTAAAATATTATAGAGTGTGGTATAGTAAAAAGAGCGTTGAATTTGGATTTAGACCCTCACTCTATCATAGTTGCTTAAGGTCTGAGAACCTTAGTTTTTCACCTCAAAAATCAACATCACAACAGCTACCTTAGAATATTGTTGGGAAGAATAAATTAAATACTGTATGTGAAAGCTCTTTGTAAATATAAAGGCAAACTTATTTTTAGAGAATGTTTTTATTAAAAACATGTATAATCAAATGTAATTCTTATAAATGCTATTCATAAATAGTTAAATGTGAAAGTTAAATTCCATCTCCATATGTTTAAATATAGTCATATCTCTAGGAGATGTATATTTCTGGGAAAATACTCCTTAAATTTTTAAAGTCCTATACATAGGTTCTTACTTCTCTCTGAAAACTATTCTGGTACCACTTAAATTAAACTTTTACAGATATCCATTATTTCACTGTCATAAAGATGAATAGCATTCAGTAATGTTAATCTGTTCGATTTATGGAATATTCAGTCAGAACTACTTATATGGCATGGAATCAATCAGGGTCACCTTGCAGAAAAGTAAAATCAAGTTTGAGTATTTTTATTAGTCATATCAAAGCACTTTATAAATATAATGTGTTTCATTATGTCCACATTTTTCGGGGACAAATAAGCCAGTGTTTTTATTGGCCTCTGATTGGTAGTTCTTTTGATTGCCTTTTCTATAGTAAAATAATGGTGTTTTCCATATGCTAATTTTAAGAGCAGTTTGGGTTTTCTGAGCACATACCATTTGGTAGTAGCAGGCAGTAGCTGAAATATGAATATAGTGAAAAAAGACAAGTCTGGGATTCTAATTTTACCATTGATTTTTCACCTGGAAACTTCTGTAATCAGGGTGTTCTTTTTACTGGCCCAAAAACAAAAAAACAAATCAAGGCACAGGAAATTTAGATAAGCTATCTAGGACTTTACATGAAAAAGAAATAGATTATTCTGTCATTTTTTTTACATATGAAACTGTTTTTGAGAAGTATGACTTTCGTTAATATGACCTATCTATTTAGTTGCTCTTCATCAACTTCTGCATACTCTTTAAGATCTAGAATGCAACTACAAAATGTTTTATTAAATTACCCAAAATTGGTGGTTGCGAAATACTTATTTCTTGGCTACTTTTAAGAAAATTTTAAAATTATTATTATTTTGTGTGTGGCATAGATTTCTTTATCAGGAAGTTTTAAGGTTCTGAAAGTTCAAATTGCTCTTCCTGCCACATCGTTCTGATTTTTGTCTTAGAAGATTCACAGAATTTTTTAGCATAAACTTCTAAACTGTCCATCATTTATTTTAAATACCTTTGTTTTGAGTTCTGTTTAAAGTAAAATTAATCCATACATTTAATAATAAAACTCCTAAGGGAGAAGTTGTACTATTTTTTTCCTGTAGAGAAATAAAAGTGGCAAGTGCTGAAGAAGACTTACTAGTGTTACTACCACAAGTCAGTGGTTTTTGAGTTGGAAATCACTTGCAGATTCCAAAGTTTGTAATATAATTGTTTCTGTAAAACTCGATTATTAATCATAAAAATTTTTTTTAAACTGCTTGCTGTATTTCACAAAATTTATGATTATTAGTAAGCAGCTGTAGAACTACAATTAAATATTTCTTTTTGGGGGAACTGTGCCTTTTATTTATATTTTGAATGAAGACCCTTCGAAACAAACAAAACTTGAACAATCATAGCTGGTAGTTTTTCTATAAACTTGGCAGTCTTCTCTGCTTAATGTATACAATGCTAGCCAAGTGGATACAGTACTTTTGCAATGGCGTTTTAGTAGTTATTTTTGGTAGTTGCTCTCATTTATATTGATTTTTAGCTTTTAAATAGAATAATATTTTAAATAGTCGTATTTCTAGTTAATGTGAAACACTTAAATATCTAGATTTATAGAACTTGGCAAAGTTAAGTATATCAAATTTAAATTGACAAGATTGTTTTACTTTTTTTAAAAGTTGTTTTTTTTTAAATTTCTTTCATTAATTTCTTGAGGAATAAAATGTCAGTGTTGGTTTTAAAAGTATTGTGGCTAAGTTTTTTTGACATTTTTCTTCTTTTGAAGCTTAACTGAATATTTTAACTTACGTCATAAATATATTACTGGTGTAACTAGAATCCACAAGCAACTTACATGAGTTGTGGTTTTTACACACAAGTTAATATTAATTATTAGTTTGTTTGGGCTCTTCTGTAAGGTCTATCACTGAACTTATTACTGGCAATATAGAATGTTTTTAATAGACCATCTGTAAACTTGTAAAACATGAAAGCAGTTATTTTTTTAAGGTCTCTTCCAGTTCAGATGGGCTCTGAATCCACACTACAGTGATAATAGATCGAGTTCCCATTTGTTTAAGAATTATTGGTCTGGTTTTTTTTGTTTGTTTGTTTGCTTAGTTAGTAGGTATTTTTATTGGTGAACATACGTGCAAGTTGTGGCTTGCATTGAAGAAAAGCTAAAATTTAACTTGCACATTTTTATTATATTGTATAGGATTATAATAAAAGATATTGGCTATAATACAATGAGAAACTTTAATAACTAATAAACACTACTTACAGACATTTTTTTCAGATTATAGGTTGGCCAGACATTGTCATAAAAAAACAGAAGAAAAGCTAGTTTAACTTAATTCAGTCTTCACTGTGGCCCCAGCCAACGTGACCCCTCAAGTGTTTTAACAATAATTTATAAAATAAAGCTATAGATCTCTAGTGCTAGATGAGGTGACCAGTCCCTCACTTTATAGACAAAAACCCAAGGCCCCTGAAGGTTATGTGATTTGCCAGAAAGCATATCATCAGGTAAATGCAGAATGAGAACTAGAAATTAGGTATCTTGACTCTTAATAGAATACGCTTTCCACCATGTTACCCTGACTCATACACGGTGAATTTTTTTCATTGGAATATAATTTTTGTTATGTTTGTTGAATAATAAAAATAAAGATAATTGGTTTGGTTATTCAAACCTGGTTGGTTTGAATTGTCAGTACTATAGATGGCTTGTTCATTTCTGGGCAAGCACAGGTCTACTATGAAGATATAGTCAGAGTGATTTTCTTCTTGAAATAGGTGATAAGTTCTAACTATAGATAACTGCCATTTTAATGCATAGATTTTAGTATATAGTTAGGTATACTGGTCATGATAATTTTAGTTTGTAACAAAACTCATTCATTTGTCTATCAGTGTTGTTTGCTCTATAAAGGAAAGCTTTCTGGGAGAAAAAATTAAATTTAGGTGAAGTAGAAAATGCTTAACTTGCTTAAAAGATTGTGACAGGGTCATATGTGGAATATAATTTATAGCTTATCTCTCAGATCCAGTGTTTCTGGACATACAGTAATTCACTAACTATATCAGAACTTGGGAATTCATCCCAAATGCTAGGGGGAATATTATCTAGTTAGAAAGATCTTTCTGAATCTGGCAAGGATATGAGGAAATTTTCCTTACCTATAGTAAGAAAGCACAAAGCACTATGCATAAAGAAGAGGAGATGAGTGGGAATTTTTCTTCAGTTACAGGTATAGGAAATAAAATACAAATTCATATTGAGGCTTAAAACAACATGGGTAAAGAAAATGTTTGATGTTCTATTTTAGAGAAATGAGGTAACCTTGAAGTATAGGGATAATAATTCAGAAGTGACATTATATGGAAATAAAAGCTTTTCATACTGAAGTGTGGGGAAAAGGTGTTTCCCAAGCATGGTGAACCTCTCTTTTATGGAAAATGGTATTGAAAAAACTTAAGTCAGTTGATTATTTTTCTTTAAAGTATTTACTGCTATTTTATGCCCTCATATAGAAAATCCTCAAAAACTTGCATCAGATTTCTTTTGACTTTGTGTCCAACATAAGCTCAGTTTGGGTGTTTTAACTTTTAAAAAATCTTTTGAATAGCTTTTGATCTATAGGGCAGTGCTGTTCTATTTTTAAACTGTGATTTTTTTTTAAGTGTTTGTGCGTCAGCATAGCGTGTTTCCTTTTTTAAGGAATTCAAGAGTGATTGTTTATAAATCCTTGTTGAGGAGCTTATTGTTTCTTGTAGCTTTTCAAATGGCTGTATTAAAGGGAGAATTATCACATGAACAGTGAACAGACATCCTGATTAACTGTTTCACTGTGGTCATTGGGGGAGGGGTGTTCTTTACATAAATAACTCTGTAATAAATATTTCATAAATGTCATTGACCCTGTCAAATAAAATGTCAAGTGTAGATCAAAATAAGCACTTAAGAAAAAAGGATTGAATTTATCACCTCAGATCTAGAATGCTATATTCTGAACATTAATGTAAGTATACTCTGAGTTCCTCAGATTTAGAATTGTACAATAAAATATTATCAAAGAATAGTTTTAGAGTGAAGAAGACAGACAGCTAGAAGACTAGCAGATAATAGTAAGTACAGCTCATGTTTGAAACCAGCTGGGCCTAGAGCAGGGACCTGATGGGAGAGCTGGTATGTAGCTCTACCAGGGGGGCCTGATATGTAGAGAGGGGCTGTATAGAGAAGGATGATGAGAAGCTAGTGTGCATGGTCGAAATCTTAGTACAGGAATTTGAGAATCATATAGAAGAGAAAACCCACAGGTAAAGTTTTTGTCATTGCTTATATTAAAATTCATTAGGGGTTAGTTTGAGAAAAGTTTGTGGAATTACATCCACAAGCAAGTGATAAACAGAAAGAGAAGGAGACTATCGAACTAGTTGATTTTCATTTTCTCGCCAAATATATTTGTGCTTGTATTTTAAAACCAACCATCCTGGCTTTTGTATTTTTATGCATTTGCCTTTCATTTGTCTCTGAAACATCATTTTATAATGTAGGTGAATAACTGCTACTCCCCAACCAACAGAGGCAATATAAAATTTAGCTTTCATCATTGCTTGATAAATGTAAGTAGGTACTTGTTTTCTTACAAAATTATATAACCTGTCCTTATTAGTGATATTTTTAAAATATCAAATTATCTTAGTCCTTTATATCATTGGTTAGATAAAGGTCTCCAGTGGTTAGTGTGACATCATGTATGTTACAATCACTGAATAGGGAAATCAATAGAAATAAAAATGTCTTCTGGAATATGTACCCTATTGTGTAAAATTTCAAATACAGATGTTATGTCCTCTCTTAATATAAGTTTTTCATTCATTAGCAATTTCCCACTGCATTAGAATAAAAATAGAGTCTAAATTAATTCAAGCCTGGGAATATATGAAGAGCCTCTAAGATATTTTTTGAAAGTACTTAAACTTTTGCCAAATTTTCTTGGTTTATTTTTAGCTTCTGCTGGCTTTTTTTTTTTTTTTTTCCTTTTTGGCAAGACCACTCTTATTTGTAACACAGCTAAAAACAACTTAAACTTGAGTCATTTTAGAACTTAGTACAACTGATGATTGTGGGAGTGTTTATTTCACCGGCAGCTTCAGAAACTCCTCTTCTGAATACAGTGTACAGGAAGGTACAGATGCTACTTCCTAAAATCTGGAAGAAGGCTTAACAAGAATTACAGAATCACAATTAGACTACTAAGTTTTCAATGACTTTCTAGTGCCTTTAGTCAAGATTAGCAGTTTATAGCTACATTCTGAATTAATCATTTGTGTAAATTTCTATAGTGATTATATAATTCATGGATTCATTCTTTATATTTAGATCTCACAGCTGTGGAAACCTTCAGGAATTCTTTAATTCAGGAGGTTATGTGATATGCACCAAATCAGGAATCACACCATCTAGATATGGTTCCATCTCTGTCACTCAACTGTGTGACCCTAGATAAGTCTTAGTTACTTTGCTCATATGTGGAAAAGGAAAACTATCACCCATTCACTTCACAGAAATCGTATGGAATAAATTATGAGAATGCTCTTTGAGAACCTTACATAACAGACGTCAGGAATTGATGTGATCCCCGTGTGACTGATGTCACACTGAGGCACACCATTACTTGCCCAGCATTGTCATCAGTTACTAAAGTACTGAAGTGGTCAGAAGCTCGGAGTTAAGATAAAAAGACCATTTTTAAGTTGTATGCCTTTAAGAATAGCCAGGTTTTCAAAAACATATTTTAATTCACTTAGAACTTACTTTTATTGTTTTTCAACTTAAAAGTACCTTTGATAAGCCACAACTTTTTAGCCTGACAAGTGTCATTTGAGAAGAAATGGATCTGGATATTGATTTTTAGACTGAAATAAACTTTCTTTTTAAAAAAGGACGGATCATCTTAAATTTGGAATAGAGCTCAGGGATATTTGGAGCACCTTGTACTAAATGTCTGGGCTCTCTCCTGCAGGGACAGCTCAGCATCTCTGCAGTGGCCACTGCTTTTGCTTCCTAAACATATGATGTTTTCAGTAACCTCACCTTACAAATAGATTTGCAGAACAGAAGAAGATTCTTGAAAGGGAGGATTGTGATGAAATCGATATAAATCTCTGTTTTAAAATCTTGTACAGCCTTCTGTTTTAAAATCTTTTCTTCTGGATGAGACATTAGTCTTTAACGTTTGAGGAACTCTGTAACTGAAGACAAACAATAAAATACCAACAGAGAGGCAATTACTAAAGGGTCGTACGTATTTAAATTACTTTATCAGTAACCCACTCTAGCCTCAAAAGGTAAAAAGCTAAAGGAGAAGACAGGCATTTAAAACCAACGTATTTTTGTTACTAAATTTTCCTTAAACTTCAAAAGGTATTACTATAGTCTTAAATTCAAGGGTGTGTGATATTTAAATCAATTCATTATTTTGATGACCACATATACCAATAGATTGGAAATTGATTTCTATTTTATAATAAATCCATGAATTTGCTTTTTGGGGGAAAAGTTAATATAATTATTTTAAGGCTAACTTTAGGTAAATAGAAATTTTCCAAACACATTAATTCTGATTCTTGCTAAATCCAATGCTAATAAAAGACACTGCACTTCTTATAAAGGATCCACAGTGTAGAGGCTAACAAAAATAAAGGTAGCTGCTACTCTCAATGAGTTTATCATTAAATTAGAGCTTACCAGTCCACAGTGTTGGAAAAGGATGCTCCCAGTAAAAAACTCAAGTTAATGAACTCTTCCCTCCTCCTTTTTAATGACTGTTACAACTAAATGTGGACCTTGATGAAATTTGAGTTATAGAAGTGATTTTTTTTTTTTCCATTGTGGGAAGTAGTTTCTCCCCCTCTTTATGCTGCAGATGACAGCCCAGGTCTCTTGTGCTGATGACAGCAGCCTTTCTCCACAACTTGGGAGAATACTGTCAGGGAGACTGGAGTCGGCCAGGCCTAGGGATGTGATCACACTCAGTTAACCACCTGTTTTACTTCATGGAGCTGTGAATGAAAAGTAGGTCCTCTCATGCAAGGGGTTGTAGACGTCTGCTTTTATGGTTGAATTCTCATTGTGACTACTTGGAATAAAAGGAATTAAAAGTTGTAAATAGAACCAAATCAGCTTATTTTTGCACACTTAATAGTTTTAATAACAGTTATTTGTAAGCAGCTTTTAACAGTTTTAATTAAGACCTCTAGCAAATAATTTAGAAACCATTTAATTTAATCTTCTACCACAGTGTAAGATCCAATTTCTAGTTGTATGCTCTGTTAACATGATTGAAAGAAATCTAGATAACCGATCCTAGGTAAACTAGTCTCGGTGTCAGGAAAAGCAATGGCGTATTGCTTTGGCCTTTCTCTTTACGAGAGAGAGAAACCCAGCTGGTGATGCTCTGAGATCTAGGTAGCAGGTGGGGCTTGCTTTCATGCCTTGTCTTTGCCCTTCCCGTTCTTCCCTTTGCATTCCTGTGGCTGATGATGAGTTAAGATCAGCTAGTGAGAGTTGTGCAGAGATCAAGAAAATAAGTTGATGTAAAATTTTAGTATCCATAGTTTTGCCACTAATTTAGGAAGCACTAAAGCTAGTTGTTCATTGCAAAGTCTGAAGCATTATATGTAGTCAAACATTTTGGGACTTTTAAAATTGACTGTTTAGTCTCTTCTGAAACTATAAACAATAGTGTTAACTATTCTGAATCAAAGACTTTAATAAGATATTTTTTCCTTTTTCTCCTTAGATCCCAATTTTGTTCGGACATTTCTTACAACATACAGATCCTTTTGTAAACCTCAAGAACTACTGAGTCTTATAATAGAAAGGTCTGTCAATTTAAAATGTTTAAATTATTTTTTTTTAAAGAGATTGAACTAAGATCTTTTATGTTTCTTGGAAAAACATTGGATGAGCTTTAAATTGCAGTTCATGAGCCATTTATAAGAAATAAAATCTTTCTTAGGTGACCATTTATTTTATAATTTGTTAGTTTTGATTATTTAAATACAAAAATAGCTATTCTTTTTAACATGGAAACTCAGTATGTGAAATTTCAAATTTATAAATGAATCAAAGAACTATACAAAATGTATAATTTAGACTTGGAGATTGAAATTTTGATGATTTAGATGTTCTAAACAGAATTTTTCAAATATACCACATGTTGAAAAAATGGAGCTAGTCAATGAACAAATAGTATAATATAAAAAAGTGTTTCATCTACCCAAAAAGCAGTCAACTTTTTAAGCATTACACTTAAAAAGTATTGTGTAGCTGACTTAAGAGTAGTTACACAAGCCAAAAATGAACACCAGTCCCATGACTTTATAATCACATTTATTTTTAGACTTTGCATGTATTATCTATCGTGTTTCTCATTAGTTTTACCTATTTTGGCAAGTTTTAATTTTTTTAAAAAAGTGAAATCATTAACCCTTATATTATAGAAGCCTTACTTGTTTTCACTGATGTGTATGCCCTTAGTAATTTTTTACAGTGCTCTCTTGATTGTGCTGACTAGTGAAAAGGTTTATAGTTTTCTATTTGTATGATTTGATATAACTAGTATTTTCATTAGTTTGTTCTGTTTTATGTTAGGTTTGAAATTCCAGAGCCTGAGCCAACAGAAGCAGATCGCATAGCTATAGAGAATGGAGATCAACCCTTGAGTGCTGAACTAAAAAGATTTAGAAAAGAATATATACAGCCTGTACAACTGCGGTAAGCATTAACTAAATAACTGAAGTGAGTAAGTCTTTATTGAACTTTTGTTTCAGAGTTGAAGTAAGTGAGGATCTTTCCCAAGCAAGGAGGAGAGGTAATAAGTAAAATGAGTGAAAAACAATCATTAGAAATTATTGTATAAGTCTTAATCAACATAGAATTTTGAAAATGGTAAGCCATTTATAAGATTTAATTTGGTGAGAGTTACTTTGTTTTCATTTATACCATTCATTGTGATAAACATTTATGTCTGAGTTCCCATGTAAGTCAATTATTGTTCTGTGTTAATGCCATAGAGTATTAAATGTATGTCGGCACTGGGTAGAGCACCACTTCTATGATTTTGAAAGAGATACAGCTCTTTTGCAGCGAATGGAGGAATTTATTGGAACAGTAAGAGGTATGTGTTTTTTTTAAGTGCCTAGTTTTATGTGTAATAAAGTACCTATGTGGTGACTTTCAATTGATGTTATTACTGCTCATTATTGTTAATAGGTGTTTATAATAGTGCCAGCATGACAATTTGAAAATGTTTAAATTTCATCAAACAACATTTTTGACCGACAGATTACTCAGTAATCACCCTGTTGGCCCAGTATATTTTCAGTTAGTAAGTCAACTCTTGGTTATTTTGGAATTAGATGAAAAAAAGTCTCAATTTATGCTGTCTATACACTTTCTGAAAGTGTGTACCAGAGGACAATTTAGGAATTATTGTGCCGTGATAACAGCACTGATTGAGGTTGACCGGGCCACAATTCGGTGAATAGTGCATACAGCAGAAAGGCAGCAGGGCAGTAAACAGAGCGAGAAGCAGGGGTTCTTCTGTTCCTTACACTGCCACTCATCAAATATATGACTTTGGGCAAAATTATTTTATTTGTACTGCAGTTTCCTCATCAGTGATATGAAGAGCTAGGCTTGATGATCTTTAAAGTTTCCTTCCTAGTTTTAAAGATTCTATGATTATATAGGTCTAAAGAGGTCTTAGACAAACTTGTTTCCATTTTCACCATATATTCTAAATGAGAATCTGAAAAGAAAGGGTTAAATAATAGTACTTTCATGCATAGTACAAAAGAAAGCCACATCAAAAACTCATGCTAGAGTTGGGTTTATAAAACTGCAATGTTAATTAGATTAACAATGAATGTGTGTAGTCTGTTCTTATAAATCTCACTTGTGTAAGATAAATCTCTTTTCAGAGGATTATAAAATAATATTTTGAACTGAAGTTCAGAACAACAGAGGTGAAAAATCTCTACAAATGAATTACTTTCTAATTTTATTTAGAAAGGATATGGAATAATATATACCAAATTATTAACAGTGGTTACCCATTGAAGAATGAGATTGGGATAGGGAAGAGGGAAATGGTAAAGGGGAGCTTGCATTGTGAAAATTTTGATCAGTTGAATTTTTTGTAACAAAGATATATTCAGGTATCAGTTGTATCATTTAAAGTATTTTAAAAAATAAAATATTGAGTAAAAAGTATTTAAATGTTGTTTAAAATGTAATGTATTTCAGGTAAAGCAATGAAAAAATGGGTTGAATCCATCACTAAAATAATCCAAAGGAAAAAAATTGCAAGAGACAATGGACCAGGTCATAATATTACATTTCAGAGCTCGCCTCCCACAGTTGAGTGGCACATAAGCAGACCTGGACACATAGAGACTTTTGACCTGCTCACCTTACACCCAATAGAAATTGCTCGGCAACTCACTTTACTCGAATCAGATCTATATCGGTACGTAATTTGGCATTCAAGCTAACAAATTACTTCAAAGGAGTTAATTTTTAATATGTAATACTGGTTTCTGCCATATAGGATTGTAATAAGGCATAAATAATGGCTAATAATAAGGCCTGACGTAGAGAAGGCTCTCCTTTTTTACTCTGATCCCCCTTGATTTGTTTGGATTTACAGCTTCTCTGTCTGCATTCACCCCTCGTTGGTAAAGCTAGGTTCAGATCCTGCCTTTACCAATTGCTGGCTTGGTATTCTTGGACAACTTTAACCTTCTTGTGTAACTTTTATCCCTCTGCCCCTCAGTTTCCTCAAGAGTAAAATGGAGCTAATGATAGTAATTAACACCTGGAGATGTAGTAAAGATTAAAATAGTTAATATATGTCCAGTGTTTATTTAGCACAAAGTAAGGGCTCAGTAAGTTAGCTAGTGCTGTTGTACTTGTGAATTTAAGTTATGGCTAGGTACAACCTTTTTAGTTTTCCTATGTTGATATAGCTACTCTTTCAAAAATGTCTTCTTGTTTTAAATGAGGACTCTTTAGAATTTCAAACTATTTGTTTTTTAATAAATGACAAAAGAAACCAAAGATCACTATTCTCAAAAATCGGTATTAGAATCTATTTTATTTCCCAGGACCCTAATTTGTTAAATAATATTTGTTAAGTGCTGGGAAAGCTATTATGAAGAAATCCCAACCTTGCCTAAAGTAAAATGCTACTATAAAGCAATAATAAAAGTATACAGTTACATGCATAAAAGTATTTTAATATGTAGAAAAAGATGTATAATTACAATTTTTTATTATACCTTTTTATAAACCTTTCTGTTGGTGTGAGAGGAAAGTTTATATGGGAGTTTGGTTTTATTTATCTCATGAGCTTAATAAAACAATATACTAGAGAGAAAAGTACCATGTAGAATTATGTCTTGATGATTTTAGAGCTGTACAGCCATCAGAATTAGTTGGAAGTGTGTGGACAAAAGAAGACAAAGAAATTAATTCTCCTAATCTTCTGAAAATGATCCGGCACACCACTAATCTCACACTGTGGTTTGAGAAGTAAGTGTTAACTGACATTCTTACATTTCGTAGCAGTCAGGTATGTTATAAATTTCTTTGCATATTTTTTTGTTCCTTTTTCTCCTTTCTTTTGCACTGAGTGAATAGTTTTCTTATTAATGTAGCATTTTAATTTCATTAATGATTTTTTTCATTTTGTTTTTTGAAGGGCTTTTTTTAGTGGTTGCTTTAAAATTTACCTTATCTTATCAGAATCAGCTTCATATTTATACTGGCAGTCATATTTCTATGTCAGTTAGACATGGAAATGTTACACTTATAGCTCTATTTTCTTTCCTCTTTTGGTGGTATTGTAATGTGCATTACATATAATTAATTATGCAAATCTAACAATACGTTGTTATAATTACTGCTTTACTATTTGCTGTCATTTCTTAGCCCATGACAGCTTACTCTCACCCACAAGGAACAGCCATACTGTCCCTTGTGCAGTTATTGGCAATATAGTATACATATATTACATTTCTATTTGCTATAGGCCCAGCAATATATTACATACACATTATTTTATACAGTACTTTTAAATAATATATACTCAGTTAAGAGAAGCAATGAGAAAAAATATGCATTTATAGTGTCTTATATAATCACATAATTACCTTTACTTGTGACCTTTGTGTGGATTCGTATTACCATCTGGGGTCTCTTGCTTTCAGCCTAAAGAACTTCCTTTAGTATTTCTTGTACAGTACATCTGCTAGCAACAAATTCTCTCCTTTTTTGTGTATCTGGGGAAGTCTTTATTTTGCCTTCACTTCTGAACAATACCTCTATCTTCAGGTTAACTATTTCTTCTGCCAGTTCAAATCTACTATTGAGTCCCTCTAGGAAATTTTTTATTTTAATTATTGTACTTTTCAATTCCAGAGTCCCCATTTGGTTCCTTTTATAATTTCTTTTGTAATATTCCATATTTGATGTGCATTGTCATCATACCTTCCTTTACTTTTTAAATCATGTTCTCCTTTAGGTCTATGAACATATTCATAATGGTTACTTTGAAATCTTTTTCTATTAAATCTGACGTCTGGTCTGTCTCACCTGCAGTTACTGTTTCCTGCATTTTTCTCCAGTGAATGGGTCATACTTTTCTGTTTCTTTGCATGCCTCATAATTTTTTGTTGGGCACTTGACATTGTAGATAATATATTGTAGCAACTTGTGAGTTCCGCCCCTCCTACCCCCCAGGACTTGTTATTATTGCTTGTTTATTTGTTTAGTGACTAGCTGGATGATTTTAGTGAAGCCTGTTACCCTCCATCTGCCCCCCACACTGAGATGTTAGAGATTGAGATATTCCTTTTCTGGGAGGTACAGATTAGGGTACACCACCGTCACCCTAAGAAGGCAGTGGATAGGTGGGACTTTCTTCAACTCCTTCCTTAACCACACCCACCTGTTAAATTGCTCTAATTGCCAGCTGATTTCTCTACTGTTTCCAGCAATTCCCTGGTAGGGTAAGTTGCTCTGCAAACTAACCCAATCAACTTGTGATTTCTCTGAAGGAATGGTTTCTGAGGTCTCTGTTTACATATTTGTTCTGACTCCAGGAGGGCGCCTCTCAGATGTCTTATTCCCTGGATCTCACCTGCAAACTAGTTGGCCAGCAGTCTAGGCTGTATCTTCATTAGATCCACGAATCTCCCAATTGCTCTTCACCACAGCCTTCACTGTTCTTGAGAGCCCCTTAGGTTTAAATTTCTCCACACTTTGTTGCAAATGACGAGATTAGGAGCTGTTTGAGCCTGGACTCTGGAGCTGGGGACAATGACAAGCTTCTCTCTGAGTGACATTCCTGTTCTAGGAACTGAGTGCTTGGTGATGATGGGTGTGTGTGTACGCACTCAGTAGTCTGAGGTCCTCTTGGCTTCCTTCTCCTGGCATGGAGCCACTGCCTCAGGAACCAGGGAGGAGCTATCTTCCCATTATTTTCAGTATGCTACATTCAAGGTAGCCTCTGTTTCACATTGGGGTTACGCAGAAGAAGGGAGTCCCCAATTCTCAGCTGCACTCACCTGGGACTTAGCCTCAGCGACCCACAGCTTGGGGCAAGATGAGGGAGAAATGCCAAGTCTTGCTCCTCTAGGGAAGAAAGCCCTCCAGCTGCAAGCTGGGTGGACAGGGAGCCCTGTGGTCCTGGCTGCAGCAGTCTGCATAGACAACCTCCCCCCCAGGGGTTCTGGCTGGGGGGACAGTCTCAGTTCAAATACCACAAACTCTTGCCTCGCTTACTGAATTTATATACATAATATACACGTGTGTGTGTGTGTGTGTGTGTGTGTGTGTGTGTGTGTGTATAATTTTCACCAGTTTCACAGAGGGATTGGATAAGCAGAGCTCCTTACACTATCATCTCAGAAGTCCAGAATCTCAACGAAATTTTATCGTTGTGGCCAGAGAGTGGAGTTTTGTGTATTGGCCATAATTTTTGTTGAGTAAATAACAATGTGATTACTTGACTAATATTTTATAAGGGTGATATGAGGATTCCACAGATCACACTGGAATTATCAGAACAAGAGGCCAGTGACATAAGGGAATGACTGGAACCTGAACTAGATAGAATGTGTATAAAGACCTGAAAGCATTTCCTAAAGAGAAATAAATATTCCAAGTAATCTGCAAGTTAGGGTTTCTTTCTATTTATGTTATTACTTCTTAGTCTCTAAAAAGTAAAACTTTAGGGTTTGCGCTCTAAGTGTCATTTCCTGATTTCTTCATTATTAACTTAAATAACTATACTTTAGTATGCAGAAGACTTTTTCCCATCATAATAATTAAAACTTATGTCTGTAAAGAGAAAACATAACTGATAAGACATAGAGACCATTTCATTTCTGTCCTGTCTTTTTAATAGATTACTGAGAAGTTTCCTGCTCTTTTCCTTTTTTAAAATTGTATTAAGAAAACTTAACATGAGGTTTACCCCTACTAACAGATTTTTTTAGTATACAGTACAGTATTGTTATTTATAGGTATAATGTTGTACAGCAGATCTCTAGAATTTATTCATCTTACATAACTGAAATTTTATACATGTTGATTAGCCACTCCCCATTTTCCACGCCCCGTGGCCCCTGGCAACCACCATTCTATTGTTTACTTCTGTGAGTTTGACTATTTTAGGCACCTCCTTTATTTAGAATCATGCAGTATTTGACCTTCTGTGACTGGTTTATTTCACTTAACATAACGTCCTCAGTGTTCATCCACGTTGTTGCATACTGCAGGATTCCCTTCTTTTTTAAGGCTGAATAATATTCCATTGTATGTATATACCACATTTTCTTTATACATTCACCCATAGATGGACGTTTAGGTTGTTTCCACATCATGGCTATTGTGAATAGCATTGCAGTGAACATGGAAGTGCTAATATATCTTTGAGATCCTGATTTCAATACTTTTGGATAAACACCCAAAAGTGGGACTGCTGAATCATATTTAATTTAATTTCTATATTTAATTTTTTGAGGAACCTCCATACTGTTTACCTTAGTGCCTATGTTATTTTGCATTCCCACCATCAGCAATGTACAAGGGTTCCAATTCCTGCCATTTCGATGTGAGAGGTTTCCTTTCATTTGGCACAGTAGTTCTTAGCTGTGGATGTGCATTAGAATTGAAGTCATCTATGGATAAATCACCCCAGACTTATCTAATTGTTACAAAAGCTCCACAGATGATATCAATTTATATACTTACTTAATATCAACCGAAATAAGTAAAAGATATAAACATATTATACTTATACCTTTTTAAATGTCCAGCTAACCAGTTAGCTAGAATATATCTAGCTAATGCTTTAAACATGTAAACATGCTATGTTTAATTTGATAATAAGGCAAATTTATTTTGATAGTTTTGCAATGGTTTTTTTTCTTAGTGTCATATCAGCCTCATCAGAGAATAATGTAATCTGCAACTTTACATTCTTAACAATGTTTAATATTATTATTTTTTCCATTTATCTATTCTGTTTTTTCTTAGATTATAAGCTGTTTAATATTACATTATTGAAAACCAAGTTTAAAATGTCTTTTTTCTTTACTGATAACTGATTAGTAAATAAATTCTCTCAAATATTAGAAATAAAAAGTAAATGTCCACTGAGGAATTTTTTTTTTCTTTTTTTGAGCATAGTATATTTACTTTTAGATATTTACCAGGATACATATACTTTCCAAGGATTCTTCGTATTTAAATGTAAAGTGTTTTTGTTTTCATTGACTTTTTTCCTTTCTAAGCAATTTTTAAAATATTATTCTTAATTGTGGTAAAATACTTTCACTGACTTTTAATCTTACAATGCTTATGTAAAGAGCTATTCCTAGAAATGTAGCTAATTCCATATGTCGAAGAAATTAAGCATTAATCACTAAAATCTTGCAATTAGATGAATAGGAGATACAGAATTCTTAAATTCTAGAATAAATTCCCCTAGAACAAAACCACATCCCAAAAACTAGCATACATTGAACAAGATGTTAGACTCAGCAGTTGATTCTAATGCTGAGAGAGGATGCGCCAGACATAGTGGAATAACGATTGACTGGTTGATGGTATTAGTCTAGAAAACAGTGACGAGCAGCGTGCCCGACTGAAGGTACTGCCTTGTCTTCCAGCCTTTGCCTATCACTCTGAATATATAATGTCTATGGTTACACTATAGCCACACCCCTCTGTACATTATTTTATTTACTAAATTATTTAAATCACATCTTTGTTGGAAAAATTACAAAATTTTTAATTCATTTTTTGTCTTTGATTCCCAGATGTATTGTAGAAACTGAAAACTTAGAAGAAAGAGTAGCTGTGGTGAGTCGAATAATTGAGATTCTGCAAGTCTTTCAAGAGCTGAACAACTTCAATGGTGTCCTTGAGGTTGTCAGTGCTATGAACTCCTCACCTGTTTACAGGCTAGACCACACGTTTGAGGTAGGTTTGTATAGACTTTTTTTTTTAAATGAACTTCCATTCCCTGTTCTAAGAATCAGAATTTTAACAGTTATGATCTTTAATTTTTAAGTACCTCATCTGTCTATTCAGTAACAGTTTAAAAGATGGAATTATCAAAATTTTGAATGATTGTTCTTTTAAAATTTGGCATTCTCATTAAAATATATTTACAGATCCTAGCCTAAGTTAGAAGAAGAAAAAGCTTTCAGCACTTAATTTGTAATATAATGTACAATTATGCTCACATAATTGTGTGAGGAATGGCAAGATAAACTATCTACCTGTAAGTTTGCACTAGAGCCCATGGAGATTGTCTCTTTGAGGCAATATTCTTCTTAGAATCAAACTGATACAGTTCTGTTTGGGCTTTACTCTTAGCCGGGCATTTCTTGGCAAAACCTTTGATTCCTTTTGTAAACTTATGTTCCCTAAATATTATTTGTTTATTGTAGCAAATACCAAGTCGCCAAAAGAAAATTTTAGAAGAAGCTCATGAATTAAGTGAAGATCACTATAAGAAGTATTTGGCAAAACTCAGGTCTATTAATCCACCATGTGTGCCTTTCTTTGGTGAGCATTTCTTGAATTTTTATTGTGTTTCTGGATAAAACAAGACACTTATTTCATTAAATGACTGAGTTTACACATGTTTAATATAGCACCAGAAAATACTTATTTAACAAGTATTTATCACCTGAATCCTCTTAGGATTTTTCTCTGTTAGGAGGTTTTAAGATGAAGCCCAATATATACATTCCACTTTTTATTTCTTGAGCAGCCATTTGATATTATATAATGCTTGCTTGCGTTTGTATATTAATAGAAATCTTTTTTATTGAATTTTAAAAAACCAAACACTCTACAATCTACAAAATAGGTATGGCCATACTCATCCATATTTATAATCATGTTTCTTGTAAACATTTTCACATGGCTTAAATCACTGCACATGTGCCTTTGGGCGCACACCTTCTGGCACATCACAATTGTACCTACCCCTTTTTCCTTCTCTTCTGCACCAGAGAAAGGAAGTGCCGTTTTCTTCCTTTTAAGACTGAAACATCTACCTTCTGAATCCTCTCCCTTCCTGTAGGTTTTATTCTTATAATGACAGTCTTATTCTGTCATTTCTTTCCCTATATTTCATATTTTTAATATGTCTTTCACCCTGATTTCTTTTCTCTGCCTGTATATGTGTGCTGATGATTCTTCCTCTGAATGTTTACAAAAATTCTGATCTCTATTATATGTCTGATGTTTAGTCTTTTTAGTATGTGGTATATTTTCTTCTAGCCATTTTCTCATCTATAGTTATATATTATGTAGCTTTACGTTATATTTTATATAATATTGTTATGTCCTGATTTTTTCAATTAACATATCATATTTTCCCACATTTTTTAGGCTTTATAATCAACCTATTTGTATTTACTTCTAATCTTTTTGTTACGCACATTGTATAGTTATAATTGTATAACATGTACACACTATCATTTACTTTCTTCATTTACCATATCTTAAATCCTAAATATATTGTGTTTTATTAGTCTTCATAATTATCATTTATAATGACTGCATAATATTCCACAAAGTTGGTATGACTATTTAACTGTTACCCTGTGATTGGACATATACATTGTTTCCAGTTTTTTGGCTTTCCTAAATAATGTTATAATGAATATCTTCATATTTTTCTCTATTTGAGAATATTTTCTTGAGCTAGATATTTTACCAATCTGCCTTGTAGTTTTTATTCTTTAACGTATGTTAACAACTTAAAATACTTTGTAAATTCTATAATGTCCATCTTTCCCATTATGATTTCTATTGGTTCTAACCTTAGAAAATTCTTCCAGTCTAGTAATTTAATATTCATTCATTTTCTCCTAGCTTTATGACTTGACTTTTAAAATTATATTTAACTCTTTAATCAAATTGAAGTCTCTTTTAGATATCATTTGAAATATTCAATTTTATTTCTCCACCAAATTATTTTTTTGTTGACCTTGTTTTATTAATTCTTTTTCATTCCCATTTATATATGGTACCTCCTATTTTAATAAATAGTTTCCCATTAAGTTCTTATACTAATGCCCCAGTTTTAATGATCGTCACTTTATAATTTGTGATTCTCAAATGGGGACAGTTTTTGCTCCCCAGAAAACATTTAGTAAAGTCTAGAGACATTTTTTATTGTTCTAATTAGAAGGTGCTAGAGGCATCTAGGGCAGAGGATAGGAATGTTGCTAGCATCCTGCAATGGAGGATAGCCCCCCACAACAAAGAATTACCCAGTCCAATAGCTCAGTAGTGACAAGGCTGACAAACTCTGCTTTACAGTATTTTCTTATGCGATAAATTCGGTTCTTCAATTTTTCTTCAGTATTTTCTTTGCCAGTTTTGTCTCTTTATTTTTCCAAATGAACTTTATAAGGGAGGAGGGTAATTCCCCATAATACAGTTGAAACAATCAATTAATTCAGAAAGATAATTTATGATACATAGCTTTTTTTTTAGATGTCTTTGGTTGTGAATGGAATTCATTCTATGTCTATAACCCTTTAATAGTCAATTTTTAATTTTCTTGGATTTTCTAAATATTTAATTATGTCTGCCAATAATGATAATGCTCTTCCCTTGATTTTATTTCTGTGTTATGCCTTATAACATTGATCATATCTTCCTGAATAAATGTTAAACAGTAATGATAAAAACAAACAGCTCTGTTTTAGTCTCAGTTTTAGCAGAAATACATATAATTTTTCTATTTGCTTGATTAGATGCTTTTTATGTTAAGAAAGTTTATAGTCATCGCCTGTGTTTTTGTTAGCAATATACATTTACTTTTATAGTTTGCCATCTTAGAGAAACATTTTTCTTGCTTAGCAAATTAAAATGATAGATTTACTAATACTTACCTTTCCTACTTACTAACATTAAACCCTATTTATTCATGGTGGATTAATCTTTTAAATATACAAATGAATTCTGTTCATTATCATTTCATTTAGGATTTTTGCATCCATCCTCATAATTAAGATTGATTTATGGTTTTTCTTTGTATACTATATTTTTCAGCTTTTGTTATTATGGTTAGATTTACTTTGTAACATGAGTTAAGTACCTTTCCATCTTATTTATTGTATTCTGGAATATCATGAAACGATCTAGCCTTTAAATTTTGAAATATTCCAAAAGAAAAACCATCTGGATCTGTAATCCTTTGTAGAATATAATTCTTTAATAATGTTTTATTTCTTCCTTAATTTTAATTTCAGTTGTCTCATTTCATTATTTTAAAAATACTAGCATTCAATTATATCTACAAAATGTTATTTTTAAAACTGCTCTCCTTTGTGATATGTCTTTCCCATTTCTATTTGTGGTTGTTTGTTTTAATTTGCTTTTTTCTTCCAAAAGATAAAATCTTAAATTCTCTCTGATTTTGTTTTTTATGTCATGTATTACTTTTTATCATTATTAATTTATTCTGTTTTCATGAGGACTTTTTTCCCCAAAAAAATTCTTGATAAAACTATTGAGTTCATTAATTTTCTCCTTCTGGTAAAACATTCAAGTCTATGCATTTACTTTTAAGTGTGGTGACTATGGTGCCAGTTCATACAAGGGAGCTGGGGAGCGACCTGGGTAGGTCTGATGTTCATCTCATTCAGTCTGTCAACAAATATTTCCCGAGTACCCACTAAGTATCAGGGGTTATGTCAGATGCTTAGAAAAAGTGAAAAATACGTAGCACTAACTGAGCGTATAGTCATGCTACTTATAGTATCTATCCTAAAGCCTCTGGACTCACGATTTGGCCCCTGCTACTCCATGACCCTGATAGGTGGGTGTTTATTCACACAAACTGAACTCTCCGCAGTACTCTGTCAGATGAACTAACTACTAATCTTCATAACATGTTGTTATATGAACAAAGAACGTTTCAGACCTGGATTTAGAGTACAGTTAGTTGTGGTTTAAGGTGAGCTGCATGATACAAATGTGTAGGTAGTTTGATAGGTACAGACAGCCTACCTGCCAGCTTTCCTACCCATTTCTGCTTATCTTCCTGGTTGTTGAGCCTCTGTTTTTTTAAGTAATTTATTTGGATTGTATCTGGCCATTTCTGCTACTCTAGGAAGACTTTTGCTATTCCAAAGCTAAAGATTATCAGTGTTCGGAGTTAGCCAGGCAGCCTTTCATGGTTCTGACCCAGTAGGTAGAGTTGTTTCTTAATTCCATCTTGTCTAGGTAGTCTGTAGAAACTCCTGCCAGATTCTTATCCTTAATTCGGCATACTGGTTTTGGTTTTTCCCCTCTATGGGAAGGTCAGGGGTAGTATCTGACACTTTCACTTTCTCTGTCATCTTACTTAAATTCTTATTTGGGTCTTTTGCTGACAGTGCACCATTTACAGAATAAAAGTCAGGCAATTTCACCTTCAAATGAATTCTATGCCAGACCACTAGTTCATATCCCAATTTTCCTACAGACACTAAAATCTTCTACTCATAGGTAGAATAGATATGTATGAGCAAACTAACATTTCTTCTAAGTTAAAAAGATGTAGATTCCTTCCTCAACCACGTCTCACCTCTCCGCACAAACATCTAAACCTGTAGCTTTGGCTTTGCTCTTTTGTGTCCTTCTGTTTCTTGTCAATTTGACTCATCTCTTCTCTTGCTTTCCTGCCATTTTAAAATTGACTATATGTCTCTTACATCCTGGTCTGTTCTTCAAATGTTTTCTCTTCTATTCTGAAGTAATATATTTCTTTCATTCATTCAGAAACATTTACTGGATGCCTGTATGTGCCCCGCCCAGGGCTAGGTAGGTGCTGAGAATAGAGAGGCAAATAAAACATAGTCTTACCCTCAATAAGCCCCCTTGAAAGAGCAGAAAAATAAAGTATCGTGTAGTAAGTATAATACTGTATTGTAAAAATGTGTAACTCAAAGTGTGAATAAAGTGCTATGGGAACCTAGAATCCTGAGCAGCCACCTTTTCCTGGAAGGGTTGGGAAGGGTATCGGCAAGAAGGTGAAACCTCACCCTTCTTCATTATTTATGTCATAATACTCTGCTTTCCCTCTCCCTTAAACAACTGTCTCCACAGGGTATGTAAAATGACCTATTGAAAAAATTAAGCTTTAACAGTATGTAATATTCAGGTATATATATATATATATATATATTTGTACTACATTTTTAATTCAAAAATTATATGTATATATGTGTGTATAAACATTGAGGATGCATGCGCACACATTTTTTACTGATGTAGTATATGATCAACAAAGTTTGGATACTGCCTCTTTGATCATTTGTTCTCCTTTTAACTAGCCATTAATTTGTCATAAAATGATTTCCAAATTTTATCCTGAGGGCTCCCAAAACGCTATGTGCAAGCATTTGCATAACTTCATTCAAGTATACTTTTAACACCTACAACGTCCCATAACTTATCCCCCATGTTCCTTGTGTCGGTCACATCATCAGCCACTCAGTCACTCAAGCACAAAGCTGAGCCTTCCTGCCCTCTGCCCCCACCCTCTGCCCCAGCCAGCTAATCAGTTCATTTATACACTCCATTCTATCCCTGTAGGCTCTCATCATCTCACCAGGATTATTTGATCCCGCTAGCTGATCTTCCTGCTTCTAGGCTTAACTTCTTCTAAACCAGGGGTGTCCAAACTTTTTTCAACGGTTTTCACCAAGGGCCATATGCGGTAAAATACACAAACAGCCGGGCCACTCACTCGAGGTGAAGTACGTATTGCCTCACCTGGTTTATTTAAGTAAACTAAATATATTTTTGGAATTTGCTGCGGGCCAATTAAAAATGGATCGCGGGCCGCAGTTGGCCCGTGGGCCACAGTTTGGACACGCCTGTTGTAAACCATCTGGCTTCACAGTACAGCCAGAGTAATCTTTCTAGAACGCAAAGATACTAATAATTTCCTAATTACCTACTAGGTTAAAGTTAAGCTCTTTTAAAAAGGCTCATCATGACCCAGTCCAGGTGCTGCTACTCACAAACTCTTCACAGTTAGGCCATCAATTTGTGACCAATATGAAAAGTTTATTTTGGCTGCATTAAATATGTGTACTGTTATGGACTTATTTGTCAGACTGAACATTGAGTTAAGTGGCTCATGCAACAGTGTAGAGGAGAATATAACTGGCTGCAAGTAAAAGAGCCAACAGACAGCCACGGAAAATAAAAGAGCCTGTGCTTACTAGAACACCTGGAAATTTGTCTTACAAGTCTACTCATATAATCAAGAGTGGCCTAGGGGCTGAGAAATAATCAAGTAACTAATACTCTTAATAACTGGATACTTTATAGAATCAAACAGGCACTGATGTCTGTCATGTTTCATAATTGCTAACTTGTTCACTATTGATTTTGAGTCATTTAATCTTCGCAAGAATGTGGCCAAAAATTCCAGTATTTAAAAGTATGTCCGAAATACAAAAGCAGTTAGAACCACTAACACATGATTAGAACTAACGTGCCTGTTCTTTTGTTCATTCTCTTCCCCATCCAGTGCACAACCTGCAGTGATGGAGCAGGGATGAGAACTACTGATCCCGTGCTTATGTCTGTCCTCACACCCTGCCACTCCTCCTCCGCCACACACCAAACCCCTGTGCTCTAGCCATACCAAGCAACACACTTTCTCTGCGTGTGCCTTCCAAGCTTCCTCACACACCAGTGCCTTTGTACACACTGCTGCTTTGCTTAGAATGCCCTCCCATCTTCTTCCACTTACTAAACTTCTACTCATTTTTTGAGACTTACTTTAAGCATCACTTCATCTGTGATGCTTTTTTACTCCCACCAGGTCAGGCAGTTAGGCACACCTCCTTTGTGCTCTCATGGCATCTTCTGTGTTAGTACTAACCTCGCACTTACCAAATTGTACTATAATAGCCGACATTCAAAGCTCTGAACTCCCTGTGGTTATGGACTGTGTGTCTTGTCCATCTTTCTGTTAATCTCGGCAGCACCTAATGCAGTGCTTGGCATGCAGTGGAGACTCAGTATATGTGTACTGAATGAATGAACTCAGATGTTCACACACTCTCCTTTTCCCCCCAAAGTATCACAGTCAGCACTGTAGGGGGAAAGTCAGAAGCATAGAGAATAGGGCAAGAAGAGCAACAACAGCATCAACACTCACAATCATAGCTCATTAAGCACTTACTTTTGATCAGGCCCTATTCTAAACCTACATATGAATTTACTCATTTCTCACAACAACGCTGCTATCCTCATTTTACAAATTAGACAACCAAGGCACAGAATGGCTAAGCGACTTGCACAAGATCACGCAAGTAGAAAGCAGCAGAGTTGACTCCAGAACCTTCATGCTAGAACTGAAAGGAACTAAAGTGCTCCTGGCACCAGAGGGCTGTGTAAAGAAGTAAAGTGCTTGTTATGTTGTTCATTCCCTTCATCCAGTGTACACAGCCTGCAGTGATGTGGAAACAGGTGCTCCTTACCAGGTTGTCACTAATTCTAGAAGTATCCACACATTATACACAGTCTGTGTGTGACAGGCTTACAGATCCTTCCACATTTCCATGAGTGAGCCTGTCCAAACAGTACTATCTCTGAATGCCAAATCCTAAGAAGCTCTTGTGGGGCCTCAAGAGCTGAGTAAGCAGAAAGTATGATCCTCTGAATTTAACGTTTTCCCCTTTTGCCAAAAATATGTGTTTATTAATGACAGGTTGTTTTTAAAGTTCCTTTTACAAAACCATGACTTACATCAAATAACATGGTTTGGCGGTTAAGGAAAAACTGATTATTCCTCCTGAAAAATCTATTAATTTTGTTAAACTTGGTCTCTTTTTCTTGGGTATTTGTAAAACTTCAGTTTGTCACAGAATTTGATACTTACAAAACTCTTTTTCTTGATAATCTTATTTAGCTTGTTGTTTTTCATGAAATGGAAATCTGTGCCTTGATTCTTTGGTCATGGTGATTGAGATGGTACAGTGTAAAATACCTACAATTACTGAGAAAAAAACAATAAACTAGCTTTTCCCTTCTTTATCCTTGAAATAATTTAATTATATCTTCTAGGAATTTATCTGACTAATATCTTGAAAACAGAGGAAGGCAACCCTGAAGTCCTAAAAAGGCATGGAAAAGAGCTCATAAACTTTAGTAAAAGGAGGAAAGTAGCAGAAATAACAGGAGAGATTCAGCAGTACCAAAATCAGCCTTATTGTTTACGAGTAGAAGCAGATATCAAAGTAAGTTGAATTATTTGAGTATACATATTTCTGATTTATAAACTGCCTGATAAAAGGCAGGTTTATTTTGTGGAAGAGGAAAAGGTAAATAAAATTTAAATAATTCAAATTTTCTTATGTTAAATGTTAAATTATTTTCATGAATTTCAAACTGAATTTATAATATTTAATATTAATAATTGTTTGTTTCTTTGCATTTATTTTAGAGGTTCTTTGAAAACTTGAATCCAATGGGAAATAGCATGGAAAAAGAATTTACAGATTATCTTTTCAACAAATCCCTAGAAATAGAACCACGAAACCCTAAGCCTCTCCCAAGATTTGTAAGCATTCATATATTTATATATTTTTTTCATTTATGTATTTTCTGCAGTTGTCATCTATATCTGGTGGTGCCATCACTACCATATGTGTTGTACAGATTAGTTTTCTGTAAAGGCATTCAGGGATGAAGTACCCATGTGATGGATGAAAGTAATGAATAAGTGCTTAATAAGTATGCTCAGGAATATCCCACTTGGTTCCACATAAATGAGCATTAATACTAACCTGAACAAATCTTGATATAGATGAAGAAATTAGGAAAATATGAAAGTTTTTATTTTTAAACAAAAAATTAAGAAGAAATTTGATTAATTTATACTAGTTCACTTATAATGTATGTACTTAGGATTTCTTTCAAAGTAATGACTTATAAGAACTTTTAATTGTGAATCACTAGCCATAAAAATAACAGGTTTGGCTAAGATACCTTTTCGGGGAAAATAAAGTTTCCATTGTTTTTTATTACTTGTCAGTGCTTGGCCAAATTTATGTACAGTATCACCACCTCACTGAACTGAATATAATCTCTTTTATTCACAAGACAGTCAAGAAGACACATAAATGGCATGGCTTTTAAGTAACCAAGATAAATCTCATAAATGTCTTGGAATTAAAGTTTATGCCATTACCTCACAAGAATATTTCTCAAGGCCTAAAACAGTTTTTTAAAAGGTGGATTAAAAACAGCAAATTGGCAATAATCTGTTCCAATGGGGCATGCTAATATCACTGAGAAATGATCATTATGTAAGAAAATTCCATAAAACTAACATAAACATACAGATGAAAACTCAGGCAATTTAATGCATTTGTAAATAGCTCAAATGATCCTAATGGCATCACTGTATTATAGCATACCGTGTTTCCCCGAAAATAAGACCCAACCAGACAGTCAACTCTACTGCATCTTTTGGAGCAAAAATTAATGTTAAGACCCAGTCTTATTTTACTATTATATAAGACCTGGTCTTATAATATAATATAATATAATATAATATAATATAATATAATATAATTAATATAATACCGGGTCTTATATTAATTTTTGCTCCAAAAGATGCATTAGAGCTGATTGTCTGGCTAGGTCTTATTTTTGGGGAAACGGTAGTAAGGTATCACAATTTATAATGATCCTGGCTTTTCCATCATGGTTAAATTAGTTCAACATAGTCTGTTTAAAAAGCCAGAGAAATATACAACATATCTTAGGAAGATTTCTGTCCAAAAATATTAAAATAATAAATACTCTGGTACTTATAAGACTAAGACTCAATTATTTAAAGAAATTCATTCCCTAGTAATTTAGATAGCCAAGGGTTATGGAATACTTTAACTTGAAGACGTTAATTCGAATCATTATGTCACTTCTTTATTAGTGGTTTATGGTTTTCCTAAATATTAGTTGAATTTTATAAGGCATATATGTAGAAAAACCTTCCTTTCTGTTATGGTGTTGTAAGTATTGTGTTTCTTTTGATGTGTCTACAGCCAAAAAAATATAGCTATCCTCTAAAATCTCCTGGAGTTCGTCCATCAAACCCAAGACCAGGTACCATGAGACATCCCACACCTCTGCAGCAGGAGCCAAGGAAAATTAGTTATAGTAGGATCCCTGAAAGTGAAACAGAAAGTACAGCATCTGCACCAAATTCTCCAAGAACACCGTTAACACCTCCTCCTGCTTCTGGTGCTTCTAGTACCACAGATGTTTGCAGCGTATTTGATTCTGATCATTCGAGCCCTTTTCACTCAAGTAGGTGCTAAAATTTTAAGTTCTTTAAAGTAATTGTTAATATTATATGTGCTAGACCTAAAAAGAATATTTTTTTTTGTTTTTTGTAAATTTGTAGACAAATACCATTTCCAAAGATATTATTATAAAAACATAAAACAAATTCTAAACTCCAGCACCTTAAAATTTTTTAAAATATTGTTGGAACAGCCCTCTGAATTTATCATACTTTTTTGTGATGAAATTGGTAGTTTAAACTTCATTTGAGTATTTGTTTTCAACTGGTGAATTTAAAATGCATCCCTCATATCCAGAGGTAACAAACTCGTCAAATCTGAAAGGAATATCAGTCCAGTGCTTTAAATGCTGCCTCCAAAATGATTATATTTGAATACTACTCAGTACATCATTTCCTTCCCACCAGACTCTGTAGTTTCTAATATCGCAGTTTATCAAATTCAAACTCTTACTTAACCTTTCTCAGTCTATACCATCCAGCAGAAGGTATATAGTGCCTGCTAATACACTGCCTATGCTTTCAAGCCCAGCCATTCAAATCTCATAGTCTGCATACTATTGCTCATCCCTTTCTTGTTTTTATATCAGTATTATCCAGTAAAATTTAATGTGAGCCACATGTATACTTTGAATGTTCTATAGTCACATTAAAAAAAAAGAGGTGAAATTTATTTTATTTTATTTAACCCAATATCTGTAAAATATTGTCATTTCAACATGAAATCAATATGAAAATTTATTAATGAGATATCTTAAATTCTCTTTTTGTTCTAAATCTTCAAAATCCAGTGTGCATTTTACACTCACAGCACATCTCAATTCGGACTAGCCATATTCAAGTGATCACTAACCACATGTAGCTTGTGGCTACCAAACTGTTTAACTCAGCTCTAGCATTTGAAGAGGCTGCCTTTTATATGTAGATTACCCTGCTTTTATTAATTTCCTAATCAATTTCATACAGAACTTTAAAGCTCTACTGAGAACACGCTATCTTTTTTCACTTGTTCGTTATTAAATCATAACTTGAATCTAATCCACCTTTAACCTTCTCACAACCACTTCCTTGTGCTCTCCCCATTTGGCTGTCTTAGCTCAAGGTATAGATCAAATTTTGCTGTAGTATCTGACAGAATAGAATCCAAAACTCAGAGACACCATGACATTATGGGGGAAGAGGTTGAGGAGCGCTGACTTAGGAGAAACCCATTGTTCTAAGAGTTAGGCTTTGTATTCTTAACCTTGAGGATTTTCTCAATTTCTCTTTCTTTGCAATAAACACTGCAGGCTTTTAGAAAGAACGATTATACCTACGCACACACACTGCACACAGATGCAGGCTTGGCTTTCATCCTACTACTATTCCCTTTGCTCTTAATAAAAATTGAAAATAACTGGTTTTGAAATCAAATGAACCAGCATAATATAAAACTACCTGAATGCTTAGTTAGTCCCTTACTTAAAACTTACCAGTGGCATATGTGTATTAAAGGTCCTCATCTGCTATTGACCCCACGTCTGCTTAACAGATCTGCTTGTGTGTGGGGGGGGGGGGAGCAGGGAGGAGAGGTCACCAGAGCGCCCTACTTGCCAACGTTGCCACCAAAGTGAATCCTTAATTCCTTGTTTCCCTAGGTTCTGGCAGGTAAGAGCTGCTATGCCTACATTCTTATGTCATCTGAACATATTCCACTCAATACGAAGCAGCAGAAAGTTCCACTGCTTACGGTTTTCAAAAAGGCAAAGTTTGATTAGAATTTTGATTAGTTATAATAGTACTTTTTTGCTTCTTAAAGTTTTTATCCCAAAGAATTTACTTTAAAACCAGTAATTAATATATTCAGACAGTATCTGTTGTATATTTCACTCCTTGCCAAGCACTACACATTTTCTCTGGTAAAGCATACAATCTTACTGAGAAATGAAAAACAATCATAGTAAAAAGAAAACCATAGTTAAATGTTTAACCATTGTTAAATGCTGTGATTCTCTTTATACTACAATCATTTTTTCATCTCAGTAAGATTGCAAGCTTTACCAGAGATGTTTAAATGCTTAGTAAATGCTCAATGAATGGTGAAGACATAATGCTGTAGAAGTTACACAAAGATAACCACAGAATGGGCAAGAACGGTCATGTAAAGCTGTGTAGTCAAGACAGAGAGAGAAGAAAACTGGCCCCCTGGTTAGTGCTGCTACCCACACGCTCACATTCAGAGTTCTGCTCACCTCTCAGGTGATAATGACAGTGGCTGGGAAAGGGGAAAGACCACCAGCTGCTATAGCAAGGAAGAGAGGAGGATGAAATGCTCTTAGGACCTTCCTGTCTGAAGGCTGCCTAGTCATACCAGGGAGCCGAAGGTCTGACCCGGGCTGTGCTACAGATGAGGTTTAGCTCCACCCCTTAGGGGACGCTTTGACAACAGAAGAGGTATTCCAGGTATTTCAAGCTGGAATGCAAGGATTTTCTTCATAGAAGATTGTTGTAGGTAGACCTATATCTCTGATGAATACAGATGCTAAAATCCTAAACAAAATTCTAGCAAATCGAATACAACAATGCATTAAAAAGATTATTCATCACGACCAAGTGGGGTTCATCCCCGGGGCACAAGGATGGTTCAACATTCGCAAATCCATCAATGTGATACATCACATAAACAAAATAAAGGACAAAAATCATATGATTCTATCAATTGATGCAGAAAAAGCATTTGATAAGATACAACATCCATTTATGATTAAAACACTTACTAAAATTGGTATAGAAGGAAAATACCTCAACATAATAAAGGCCATATACGACAAGCCCTCAGCTAATCTCATAATTAATGGTGAAAAGCTGAAGCCCTTTGCTCTACGTTCAGGAACACGACAAGGTTGTCCCCTATCACCTCTGCTTTTCAACATAGTGTTGGAAGTCCTCGCCAGAGCTATCAGGCAAGAGAAAGAAATAAAAGGCATCCAAATTGGGAATGAAGAAGTTAAATTGTCACTCTTTGCAGATGACATGATGCTATATATAGAAAACCCTAAAGACTCCACCAAAAAGCTATTAGAAACAATCAATGAATACAGTAAAGTTGCTGGCTACAAAATCAACGTACAAAAGTCCATTGCTTTCCTATATACCAACAATGAAATCTCAGAAAAAGAGATAGAAAAAACAATTCCTTTTGCAATTGCAGCAAAAAGAATAAAATACCTAGGAATAAACTTAACCAAGGATGTGAATGATTTATATGCTGAAAACTATAAGACATTTTTGAAAGAAATTGAAGAAGACACAAAGAAATGGAAAGACATTCCGTGCTCATGGATTGGAAGAATCAACATAGTTAAAATGGCCATATTACCCAAAGCCATATACAGATTTAATGCAATCCCCATTAAAATCCCAATGGCATTTTTTTTAAAGAAGATTGTTGTAGGTAATTAGTTTCTAATCTCAAATACATTTGCATTAGCAGGCTTTTGTGAACTAAAGAAGTTATCCATGATTTATATGTTTTCTATGGGAAAATGCTTGGTCCATTTTAAGAATGACTCGTTTATAAATTAGAGAGTGTCTTCAACAATGGTTTCAAACCTGACTGTACATTATAATCCCCTGAGGAGCTTTAAAAATATAGCTATTTTCCCAGCCCACTCTTGAATTATTCTGGCACTGGCACCTGGGCATCAGTATTTTTTAAAAACTCCCCAGGGGGTTCTAATGTGCAAGCCAAGACTGAGAACCACTGATCTATTGTTTGGGATTTGTACTTAGCTACTACTATTTTAATTCATTGGGTTTCACCCCTAAGTCATTATCAATAAATTTGTTCAGTACCGGCTGACAAGAATTTTCAGTATGTATTTCTTGATTAAACTTGTATAATTGTAAGAGTTTTTAAATAGCATTTTCCCAGCTGTGAGAGCAAGCAAATTTGAAAAGTGCCCCAAATTTGCCATAGGCGTGAATGCTGTATATAAATAGGATGAAAGCCAAGCCTGCATCTGTGTGCAGTGTGTGTGCATAGGTATAATCGTTCTTTCTAAAAGCCTGCAGTGTGTAGCTGTCCTGAGCTTTGTGTTTTGATTTTATTTGTATATTGTACTAAGTTCTATTTCTACATTTTACTAAGTTGTACTACCATGTTCTTGAGGCTTCTCTCCAGGAGGCATATTTATTTCCTTTCCAAGCAGAAAATACAGAAGTAGGTAAAAACTAGCGCTGGATACTCCCTTAACCCTGTTACGTCATAGGTGCCTAATAAGTAAGTAGTGAGGAGAATCATTGACAGAGCAATACCTTCATTTAACATCAAAGTATAAAAATGAATTTTAATCTTCTGAGATTATTAGAATTAGCTGGGTTGCTACCCTTTAGTAACTGTGGCCACCAAATAAATATCAGTACAGGTGGAAAGGAGATAATCGGGTAAATTATTTGAAGTTTGGGCTGTCTGGGAAATAAGACCACTGTAGCTATATAACCAATCAAATTAATATTATTGCCAGATGAGCCTGGAATGTAAAATTATCCTTGTTCTGACCAAAAAAGCTGGACAAAACCGAGGTCCAAATTATTTCAGTTACTGCCTATTATGCAAAACTTAGAGAAATCTGAATTTTAAAAAATCAGCTCAGTCTAGTATTACAGGAATTATTTTAGTCTGTTGGATATTATCTATTGGTAATATGAGGCAGTGTAACATAAATGACTATATTGATTTAAAACCAGTATAGATTAGCCTCTTGTCTGCTTTTTTCTATTTCAATGCCCTTGGGGTTTTGGCTTTTATGATTTTCAATTTTTTTCTTAAAAGAATTAACATTACTGAAATTAGACATTCTAAGTTTATCAGTGAGTTGTCTATATAACATGTATCTAAGCACCAAATTTTGTTGATTTTTTTTTTTTTAAAGAAAAAGGTGTTCAAGAATATGAAAGGAAAATAAATATATCACTTTCAAGCTTGTTTGGTAATATCCAAAGCTGTAGTTATTTTATGATGAGAATATATGCCTCAAGAACATTTTCAAAGGTATATAATAGTAACATTAGTAAGAAATCCCTTTTATTTTTTAATTTATGTAACATTGATTATTTACTATTTATTTCACAAATTTGAGTTTTCAATGTAATCTTTAGCACATGACATATTTCTATATGTCCAGCTGAATTCTTTGCTCAATTGGGTTTATATATTTTTTAAAAGTCTTCCACTAATATGGGATATTTTAGTTTTCTCATGAATGCTTTTCATTTAATTATTATGACATCAACTAGTGAATCTAAAAGGAATATTCAAAACTCCCAATATGATATTAACTCAATTTAATTCTTTATTTTTCTCAAAAGTAAGTAGTAATGAGCTTTCACTATAGACTGTTATACCATTCTTTAAACTAGAATGACAAAAATAACATTTTTATCAAAAATAAATTTTTACAGATGAGTTGAATATATCACTGAAAGAAAAAAAATCTACTTTTTCTTGTTTCCTTTCACAGGCAGCGATACCATCTTTATCCAAGTTACACTGTCCCATGGCCCAAGTTAGTATATTTGGTTTAAGACTCATAATTTTCGCTTTGGCTTTAAAAATTAAACCAAGTGAACCTTTCCTGCTAAAACTCTTCTTGGGTCTGACAGCATTGGTACCTTGCTTGCAACATCTTAGAAGTGAGGCCTTCACTTATGCTATCTTTTGATCATAAATTATTTGCTTAAACTTACATACTTTTCATGCTTTTTGTAAAAGCTTTTTCTCTTTTAAAAGAACATTATTGTATGGGTGGCTTCCACATTTAACCATTTTTCTTTTCCAACTGTAGAGGTCTAAATATTTCTTAATGCTCAACTTTAAAAAAAAAAAAAAAAAGCAAGAGCATGCATGCGCATATGGGAATGCTGGCAGCTACATGCGTGTCTAAACCACAAAATACACTTAGCCTGGCGACAATGCAGACTGTAGGCAAATAACTGTTATTTGACTTTAGGAGAACTATCTTATAATTGCAACTACTTAAATTATACAGCCTAAATATTCATCACTGTTAAGCAAAATAAAGCTCCATTGTAGATATTTACTTTTAATTTTAAAGTAGGTTACCAATTCCAAATTATTCTATCAACTTTAAGCTAATAGGTTAATGTTGTTTGTTGTCCTTTATATAAATGATTTCAAAATGTGTGTACAACAGAAAATACTAGTTATAAGCTAAATTAACTTACATAGTCTCTTAAGAAATACGGTAGGTGATCAAACTGTTGCTCATTTGCACATCAGTACATAAAGTACTATTTTTAAGTTCTATATTGTTATAACATTTGACAAAATAAAAGCAGTCAATAATTAAAGGAAAAAAGAACCCATCAAGTATGATTTTGAGTGATCATTTATGTATTTTTTACATATCTTTTTATAGTGCTCATAAACTAGCTATCAACTTACATAAATGATTTCTTTCAAAGTGTAATTATTTATATGCCTATATTATGCCTTTGTCATCATAAATATCTGTAAGATAGGTTCCAATTAGAAGCTTTACTCACCTTTTTTGTGCCACTTCATCAACTTATTCTTAAGTCAGGTTCGTTAGATACTAGCATAATTTCTGTTTTTATTATCGGGGCTGCTTCAGTCATCTTGAATAGCTCCATCACAATAAAAACTTTTAGATTAGAGTCTGATGAACCTGATTTTGCTTACCCAGCAAGGAGAGCTTATACCTAAGTAAAATGACAAGAGACCCTTCCTGCAGACATTAGATTCTCTCCCTGACGTCCTTGGGGAGAAACATTGGGGACAGTGGTTAAGATCAGAAACGAATCCCAAGGATTATCCAGTGACTTTATTATATATATGTATGCATTCAGAGGAAAAAAATGAGCCCATCATGAAAGCTTAACAAAAGTTACCATTCCAAAGGTTTTTAATAATTTGCTATCCCAGAAATACGAGAATCAGACCCAAATTTAAAATTCCAATTATAGATTAACAATAGGAATGTTGTTTTGTTCAAGAAGCAAAATTACAGAATATGTTAGGCAGTTTTTTTTTCTGAAAATTCTGCTGAAAAATTTGTGCATGCTTTTATAGCAGTTTGCTTTAATAAAGGAAATACTATTGGATATTGGTTTATTGAACTGCTTTTGGTACTTCTGTACATTTCTTTTAATAAATATAAGCAGTTTCCCGTTGAGCCTTTTCAGGATTAATAGATGAAATAAAATTGCTACGAACTTTTAAAAAAATTTTAACATCCTACAGGATCTGCTTCAGTATCATCTATAAGTTTAACCAAGGGCACTGACGAAGGGCCCGTCCCCCCTCCTGTCCCTCCACGGAGACGACCAGAGTCTGCCCCAGCGGAGTCGTCACCATCTAAGGTGAAGTAGAAAATCCTGGTACCTAGAATTGGGGGTCTTAACGTTACATTGTGCTCAATTGCTGTGTCTAGTTTAGTTTTTACTAGATCAGGTTAACACCTCAGTATTTAGGCTTAAGTGAGGTTAAACAAGGATTGAATATGGATTTACCATGCAGTAATGAAATTAGTGGAGTTTTTTTGGTATATTTTCAAAGTAAATCTAAATCATGGGGTACTGTCAAGGAGAAAACAGTGTTATCTATAAAGTAAGAGTATTATAGTCTCAAGCAGTTCTTCAAAAATATATACACACAGAGAGAAGAAGTCTGAAGCTTTATATGAAAGTACATTTTAAGTGAAACTGTATCTTAGCATATACTAAACATTACCTGTATGAGCCCTTAGTAGTGAATCTGACTTACTTTTAAATGGGATTTTCATGAAAATTCTGGGTTAGAAGAGACCTTAAAAGGCTGAAAATAGCTATGTTTTCCACCTATTTAAACTTCTTTCTTTACCAATTGTTAACTTGATTCAGTGGTTCTCAAAGTGTCCAGAGGGCAGAGCACCTGGACCAGTCAAGGCACTCTTTGCAGAACATCATGAAAGGTTAATATAGTACGTTTATTGTAAAATTAACAGGTAACTTATGTTAAATCAGAAATGGTCTTAGATTGAGTGATAGGTAAGCAGTAACAAACAACAAAATTTTGAGACAACTAATTACAGTAAAAAATTTAACATTGAGAAAAAATTTTTTTTTCATTGAGAAAAAATTTTCATTGAGAAAAAATTTTTTTTATGAATTGGCATAACTCCCCATTTAAAACATATGGCAAAGTTCCCAGATCCATACCTAGGGCTCTTCCAATAAAATGTTTGAAAATCCCAACTTAATTCTTAAGATATTCATGGTACTACATAAATTAAATTATTAATAAATGTGTTTTATTTGTTTCATTTGTCTTAGATTATGTCTAAGCATTTGGACAGCCCCCCAGCAATTCCTCCTAGGCAACCCACATCAAAAGCTTATTCACCACGATACTCAATATCAGACCGGACCTCTATATCAGATGCTCCTGAAAGCCCTCCCTTGTTACCACCACGAGAACCTGTGAGGACACCTGATGTTTTCTCAAGCTCACCACTACATCTCCAACCACCCCCTTTGGGCAAAAAGAGTGATCACGGCAATGCCTTCTTCCCAAACAGCCCTTCCCCTTTTACCCCACCTCCTCCTCAGACACCTTCTCCTCATGGCACCAGAAGGCATCTGCCGTCACCTCCATTGACACAAGAAGTGGACCTTCATTCCATTGCTGGGCCACCTGTTCCTCCACGACAAAGCACTTCTCAGCATATCCCTAAACTCCCTCCCAAAACTTACAAAAGGGAGCATACACACCCATCCATGCACAGAGATGGACCACCACTGTTGGAGAATGCCCATTCTTCCTGAGTCCTCTGTACCAGGGTGTATGTTTTCCTACCCCCAGATCCATTGCTGGCAATGGATGCACTGAATGTGCCAGCACTGAGGAGGTAAAATGAGAACTCCAAACACTAACGACTCTACTTCAAGATGCAGTAAAGACAATGAATTTTAACCTAGACATAATTATAAAATGAAAATGGTATTCGTTTAGAATATGGAAAGACTAATCCAGAGGAATTGGACAGCTGATTGCACCTGAAACTCAATTAAAGGGATTTTTTCCAGCCAGTGGGCCAGAGTCCTGTTTTTGTGAAGTGATCTTTGTCATTAAAGGGATGGAATACAGTCTAGTGTCTAGCAGGCCCACATGATGACAGTTTTTGTAATTCAAAATATTATGCACTTTTTAAAAAGAAATCTTAAACAGGGATCTTCATATCCTCCTTTGTTTTCCTTTGCTTTCACTCGTCCGACTTTAGAATATTTTCTTAAAAATCATTCAAAGGACTGTGAGGAAAGGCTGTGTACCTGACCTTGTTGGAATCAAGGCCCAGCACTGTACTACAGTCCTGTTTACAGATTATTACAGTGAATTGAATGAAATGAATGGGTACCGAGGCTTCACCAAAGAGGTACTTTTTTTTTTTTTAAGAATAATTATATCAATTTTAAGAGCATTCCCCTACCCACCGTCCTTATACAAACAAAACGTGGTGGTGTTGCCTTCAAATGAGAATTTTTGTGTCATTAACATGACAGAAGAACTTTTTAAAAACTGTCAAGTATATGATTTACATTTAGGAGACTGTTAATCTATGCGATTGTCATTTCTCCCCTCCCCCCACAAAAGTTTACTGGTAATCCATGTCCTGGCTTGTCGCTGTCTCTCTAACCATGCTGTGGAAATGCGGTCACCCACGGTGACAAGGAGCACTTAGTACTTGCTGGGCATCACTGACACCATTCATGTTTTACTAATCGCTGAGTAATCAGCATATCTAGAATTACATTGCATTGCCTAAATCATGTGTATATAGTGAATGTTATATAATAAACTTGGCAGGTCTGTTTTAATTTAATTGAATAAAGATAAAAATACTTTGTTTGGCTGGCATATATTAAATTATTCTATGGCGAAAATGGTTGATTCTTATTTCTTTCAGTTGAAACACACACACACACACACAGCAACAACACTAAGCATAAAAGCACGTATTGTGGTACGCCTTGGTTTCAAGTTCTGGATGTATGTATTCATCTTAATGATCTAAAGTTGCAGTTTGGCATGTAGGAAAATATTTGGTTAGAATAGGATGGGTATCTTTTAAGCAGAATTTTGTACATTTTTTAATTTCCTAGGCAACATGTATACAGCTTGTTAAAGTTTATATTAAACATTCTACCTTGCTTGAGGTCTTTGCTCTATCAGAACTATTCATAGTAGAACATCCGCCTACATCATTAATATCATAATATGGATTATTCATTAAGCCTATGTACTGATCTTCTGCGTCTAACAAATACTGTAACTGAAATGCATGCAGCTTGTTGAAGAGAAAAAGTTTTATTAAGCTCCACTATAATGTCTGTGAGATGTGCAGTATTCCATCTTTAGAGAGTCATCAGTTCATCAGTATGTGCATGTGTCCTCTGAATAATGAAGCAACATTTCAGCAGCTCTGTTAACCATGCCATTAGAGACATTTTTAGAAGTGCTGTATCATTAGGTGGAAACCTAATGCTTTAATTTCCTGTGACATTTATTAGAGCATTAAATGTACATCACAATAGTACAGTATACAGTCCTCTAAGACCAGAATATTGATTGCACCGTCATTGAGCAAATCCATCATAGCATATCCTTATTCGTTAGAGTTGAATATCTGTTTAATATCTGTACCATTCTTATTATGGTAGCCATTTTTCTTTTTGTAAAATGTCTGCTTTTTAAGTCTCCCCCCAAATTAATTTCAAATCCCCTCTTGTATGCAAAGTGTCCATAAGACCATTCATTCAATAAGTATTTAAGCCGATTTACTAGTGCTGCTACAATTGATCATAATACACATTCCAGAATCTCCCATGGCTTGTTATTGACCAGCCTCATTGTCCCTAGGATTTCCTTATATATGTCTTACTGATCGCTTCTTTTTTTAATTACACCATTCCTACTCCAAATGAGAAACTGAGAAAAGTCACATTGGAGCCCACTCAATATCTTTCTGGCCGGTGTGTTCGCCTTCAATAAGGGTTTTCAACCTGCCTGATCATATAAAGAGGAAAATACCAAGATTTGGAGTTCTAAATCATACTTCTCTGCAAAGGGAACCATTCAATCCCGGTGGTTCTAGGAGACCACTTCACTGTGCATCAGCTTTGTATGCATTGTGGATAGAGGATATTTTTATTTTGCAGTGTAACATCTGGGTAAAAATATTTGCTGAAGTAGTAACTAATTTTAAAAAATTGGATGTCCTTAAATGGAGGTGAGAGAAATGTATCCTTGCCTTCACATGTGGAACATTAACTAGCTGACAATTTATTCTTTGTAATAACTAAAACATACTTAAATCAGGGACAAGAAGTGGCTGAGAAGATAAATGCATCACCACAAAATTCTGCTTTTGAATCTGGGACAGTGCAAGATAGTCAATGCAGCATGACTTTTTCTGAACCGGATTCCAAAATACGGAACATTTCTTTTAGAAATGGAAATGTTCATAGATGTTTCATTATCTTTGGATCACACAATGAAAATATTTCCAGTAAAATATTACTTAGGTGGGCTGAAAGAAAGGAAGCCTTTTCACATCCAAGCATGTTTAAAAGCAGGAACAGATAAGTATGTTTCTAAACTTATTGAAAGACAGGTTATTTACTCTTTCCAGTCTTCCAATGTATTTTAAAAGTACAAATTATGAGGAAATACGCAAATATTAAAAGTTGGCTTAATTAAAGATTGTTGGGTATCAAATTACGTGTTTCGTAGGTTACTGTGCTCTAACAACTCAAGAATGTTTTACGGGAGTTGATTTTAGCAAAGAGCATGCCACATAAATTATACTACAATCAACAGCAGTCTAGTAAACAAGTACTATTTCAGTTGGAAGCTATAGTATGGTTTTAAATTCTTTAATGGGTTTTTTCATAAATAAAAATTGCATAAACCAAAAATTAGTTGGTATCTAAGATCATGCTCTTGTCTTAATTCTCGTTTAGCTTGCTTTAGTCATGTATTTCATCACTTGTCTTTTAATGACAGCTTAAATTCAGTTTTAAGTGGCTCAGCAAAATAAATAATGCATATGGAGGGAGGGGTGTCCCGATTTATTAGTACTGTACATATTGAGAAAAACTTTTTTTTCCCCTCCAGATTTAGAAAGAAACAGACTTAACCATTTATTACTTGGTGTTCTGCTGCTATGGGTAGGTTCACTTATTTTTTTAACCTATATTGTTTGACTGTTATATAAGTGCAGGTCCTGTTGTGTTGCACATTAATCTTTACCAGTAAAATAAACGTCACAAAGTTAATAATCAGTTTGGCTGAAAGAATTATGCAGTAAAATTATAAGGGAAAGTGATGATTTAGTTTATTTCAATTTTCTTTTGAAACATCTCATTACTAACTTTGAAAATCACTTCATAATCCCTTATACATGAGCCAATAAAATATTCTGAACTCTAGTAAAGAAGCATGAAGTCTATATGATAAATCTAAACAACAAAAGCACTTGTAACTTGTTTTGTAAATTTCATGCCTTATTTTCCATTTTTGACACCGTAAAGTGCATTTTCTGTCAACTGTGAGTAAATTTCCCTTTTGCCTTTAATGAAATAGTGCATTAAGTAGCCAATTGCTGCAAAATTATAAAACAAGTTAGCTAAAAGGTGGATCACACTGAACTACCACGCAAAGAAATAAGATGCATAACAGGTGGACGTAATGTGTGGATTGAGTGAAAGTGCACCTGTGCCAGACGCATGCCACTTTCAGTAGCTGCCAAATGTGCCTTTAATTAAGAACATCTCTAATTTTTTTCTTCAGATCAATTCAGCATTTGGGGGCGGGATCAGGGCAGGGGACTTTGGGGTGCAAACATCTGGTGAAACTCATCAGAGAAGAAGCCTTTGTCAAAGTGACATGTATAACTTCAGTTGAAACACGTTCGTGTATATATATGTGTATTTGCCTTTGTTTAGTAGCACAGTATTTGCTAAAATAATTGTCAAAAAAATTTGCTCTGTAAGTCTTACTTTGATGTAAAAACAAAGTGTGGTCTATACATCTATTATGGCCTTTGTACCTAACTATGTTTGTAGGTAATCTTTGTACTCTTATGTGCAGCAGTATTTGGTTTGCATTTTAAGTGAAAATAATGGCTGTTATTTTTCTGGCATTACTAAGATAAACTGAAAAATAATAAAGAAAAATGCCTTACATAGCCCACAAGTGTATTATTTTTGCATGTATTTATTTTAGAGGGCAATATTTTGTCATTAGTGATTTTCATTTTAGCTCATATTTTCAATATAGAAATAGTTTGCTCTTTATCCTGGTCTTGCTTTGGAGGTGCTTATTTCTGTATCACAATATCATAAAAGAAGTTCGGTATTTCCTTCAGTATCATTATAGTGAGTGGGAGACCCTTGGGATGAAGATTAGTCCTTTAGTGGCCAGGTGTCACCTGGATGAAGTTTCAGAGGACTTAGGCATTTGTGTTCCATAAAAAGTTTTATGGTATCACGGTTCCTTCGCATGCAAGTTTTGCTGAGATCTGCTGGAACGTGGCAGCCTGACATTTAGCAAGTCTTTCTAGGCTTGTCATGAAAAAGTACAGTTTGCAGTTTGCAGACGGTAAAGAATTATGCAACTGCGAGGTTATTCATGGTGAACTATAGAATGTAAAAACTGATGAATCCTTAGAGATCCAAAACCTACTTAAAAATTGAAGCAAGTGAGGCCGGCAGCAGTGAGATGACTTAACAATTAGTGATTGAGACCACTGACTCTAATTTGATTCCTGGTATTTGGAGGACTGCTTTCAGGAATAGCTAAAATGTACTCGTGGTTTTTTACCCCTGGTTTAATGACACAAAATCATGTTTGTACAAATTCCATTTGTAGGCTATTGTGAAGTCCAAGTATGTATTTTTTAGTATATTCTAGGTTAGCAATTTAATAACAGCTATGTGAAAATAACGTTAATATTGATATTAGTCAAACCTGATTTTGAATTTGCTCTTGACACGTCACTTCCTTTGAATTTTAGCCAGTTGGTTTTCTTTTCTGCTTATTTTAATCATATTAGCTCATGACAGAGTGGGGGCGCTGAAGTCTCTAGGGTATAGCCCACAGCTTAGCCTGTCTCTTTGCAGATAGATGCACGTGGCTTCCAGAGACAAGGAGAGCTTTGACAGAGTATGATTCCAAAAAAAGCAGTTTATGCCCATTCTAACCTTTTAGGACTTTTGAGTCCCATTGGAGGCAAGAAAAAAACTACAGCCCATTTTAAGAAGCTAGTTTCTCTACCTTCGTGACTCATCAACAAAAGGAAGAATCATTGTGGTACAAGAGTATAAGCAGGTGCTTTGATATCACACATATCTGCGTTCACATTCTGGTTCTATTACTAGATGTGTGACTTTGGAGAAGTTATTTAAAAAATGAGTCTGTTCCTCATCAATACGTGAGGTTGACAGATCCATTTGGGACTATCGTGAGGTTTAAAGGTATGTAAGTCCTCACTAAATGTCATTGATAGGTTGTGCAACTTTAAGCAAAACGACATATAATGAAACCGATTTTACCACAGGTTAATTGATATAAACAAGTGTTAATTTCCTACAGCATCTCGTCAACGTTATAATGAAACAACATTGAACAAAACGTTATTTGAGGACCTGCTATAATATGTGTAAAGCCCAGTCAGTGCCTTTTACAGACCAGTTGCTTAATAAACTACTAAAGTTATGAGGGATATGTCTTGCTATTAGATTTCTTTAAGAGGTTGATGTTTCATCCTGAAGTCTCCGTATTTTGATTTGCAGCTTCGTTTGAGGTTTGTTGTCCCTTAAATTGGTTTTGAGTAACCTTAATTATAAGTATTTCATAAAGGCCCATCTGACTATTTAACTTTCAACAAATATTTATTGTTCCAGGTACAGTTCTGATTTTGGAATATAGCAAAACAGCCAAAAATCCGCATCATCATGGGCTTAATAATGTAGTGAGGAGATGTGGACAACAGGTAAGAAGAATAAATAAGTATAGTATACATTAGAATATTGTGCTGCTATGAACAAGGACAAGGTGGTGAGAATGTCAGGGACGGGAGGTGAAATTTAAATGGGATAGTCAGAGTCAGCCTCACGGAGAAGGTGACGAAGTTAGACTTGAAGGAGGAGAAGGAATGAGACATGCAAGAATCAGGGGAAAGAATATGCTAAGCCACTAGGAAAAGCCAATCCAAAAGCCCAGAGGCAGAACATATTTAGTATATCTGAGGAATAGCAAGGCTACTCATGTCTGGAGAGGAATGAATGTGGGTGGGTAGAACAGGAGATGCCATCAGAGTTTAATGGGGTCCAGATCATTTGTAATGACTTTGGCTTCTGTTTGAAAGAAATAGAGCCCTTAGAGGGTTTGAGCAGAGGAATGACACGATCTGATCTACATTTTAACAGGACCACTCTGGTTGCCATATTGAGAATAATTAAGAGTTAGGAATGGGAATAAGGAGGGTAGCCCAACAGAAGGCAGTTTGGCCAGTGTGACAGCAGCGAAAGTGGTGAGAAGAGGTCGGAGTCTTGATATATTTGGAACACAGCCAATTTGCTGATAGAATTGTCAAGAATGACTGCAAGGTTTTTGGGCTTGGAAGGACAAAGTTACCATTAAGGTGGGGAAGATAGGGTTGAAGCAAGCTTGGATGGGTTAAATTCAATAAATATATTATCATCTGAGAGATGCCAAGGAGGCAGTTGGACATGTAAGTCTGGAGTTTAGAAGAGAGTTCTGGACTGAAGATATAAAATTTGGAGTCACTTTCATAAAGATCACATTTTAAAGCCAACAAACTGGGGGAAAAAGAGATCTAAGCAAATAGAACCCTGGGGCACCTTAACATTAAGAGAGGGAGGAAAAAAGAGGAACCAGCAAATAAACCAAGAAAGAATTTCCGGTGAAGAAAGATGAAAACCAGGAGTATACTTTGTCCCTGAGGTCTAATAAAGAAATTATTTCAGAAGTAGGAAGTGGTCAGCGTGTCAAATACTATTTCCTAGAGAGAGTAAGGTGACTGAGAATGGACCACTCAGTTAGCAAGGAGAAATTCACTGATGACCTTGACGAGCAAGTTCAGGGGAGTGGTGTGGGCCTAGGAGTTTAATAAAAAATGGGAGGTGAGGAACTGGAGCAGTTTTCTCTTGCAAGTTTTACTATAAAAGCAAACAGGGAACTGAGACATAGCTAGAACAGTCAAGAGAAGATTTTTTTTTTTTTTGCTTAAAAAAAGTGGGAGAAATGTTTGCATGCTGAAGGGTTTGCCCCAGTTGAAAAGGAAAATGTGATAATGAGGAGAGGGATTACTATCTAGTGCTAAGTGGAAACAACCCATTTAATAGAAAGACAGATGGTATCCAGTAGATCCCACTATCATTAGATGGATAGGTTTATATACACGAGGAACACAACACATTCAGCTTTCCTGCTGAGAATTAACAGCATTTACTGCTACTATTTCTGAAGGGAATGAGGCAAAAAGGAATAAAAATCTCTATAGATTAGAAGCAAGTTTAGATGACTTATCAAAGAGTATGCACTAAGATCTTCAAAAACAACAATAAATTTTGGAAAACAAGTTATTTGGTTTATGTACAAAACTCTTGACTAGTTTGAATGTCTGAAAACGTCCCAAAACAATATTTTCAGCATTGCCTAAATCACTTCCTTATGTTCTTATAATGTTTAAAACTTACATCTAGAGTCACATATCACTTTCTATTTCTTCCCTTAAAATATATAGGTCTCCATCAAGCACTGCTCTGAAAACTTCTCTGGCCGGACAATAGAGAGAAATCTAATTTCAAAAGAGTTCATTAATTTCAGGGAACTGAACAGCTTGGCTTAAACTTAAATACTGGAGACTTCAAAATCGTGGCAGCTATCCTGTAAGTGTTCAGACCAACTATTGTTCAAAGTGCTAACGAATGAGTTCCTAAGTAGTCATCAGACAAGTAGAAGAAAACTTGTAACACTTAGAAATGAAACTTCCCCTATTTTTTCAAACAGTGCATTACTAGGGGAACAGTCTCTGAAGAAATCAGTTTGTGTACCAAGATTTTGAGTGAACAGTAATCAAATGCCCATAATTTATTATAGTTAACTGCCTGGGAATAGAGACAAATTCTTTACACCTAATTTTATTTCTGTCATGATTCTGATATTTGGGGCATATCAAGGACATAGACCATCTTAGACGTATCCATGTGGAAACAGAGCACATTTTATTACCCCATAGCCAGGCAAGCCTCATTGCAATGATTCTTCTGTCAGAGCTGTAAGAATTTTGTTTTTTTACAACTTACTTCTGGAAAACAGGAAAAGCTACTTCCATCCCTAAGTTTTCATTCCGGCCTGGTGTTTGTAGCAACCACTGTGTGTGAACCATTAAAGCATTAATGCTCTTGCCACCTTCTTTCCAGACTAAAGAAAATATTTTACTAAGAGGACGTGGCTAAATCAGTGCTTTTTGTCCCCAGTGCATCTGGTCATGAGTGTACGCAACACTCAAGATCACTAGTGGATGTCTGAATCCTGAGTATGCGATAAAACATGGACTGTGGACTGTTCCCATCTGCAGCACAACCCACACAAGGAAAAATATTTCTTTGGCCTCCCAATTTCTAAAGAAATCATAGTTCCCTGTACTGATTTTCATAAAAATAGAACAAGATAAATACTACTCTTAAGGTTCTCTTCCTGTTTGGAGATCAATGTGTCTTTAAGCTTTGAACCTTCTACATTGTGGTTTAAGCATAAAATCTCCATAACTCTGATTTACAACATGTAAAATACAATTCTGTTAATAGATCCTTTGTCTCAAGGGATGCTAGGTATTGCCTTGGAGTTTCTGGAAGACAAGATGGCAAGACAGAACTGGCCCCTAACATAGTGTATATTAGTCTAAGAACACTGGGATGAATTCTAAGCTAAATGCCTAGGAAGCATAAAATTCATATCCACATTAAATATGAATGTGCTCAATATTATACTGGGAGAATAACTGCAAGGTGGAAGTTTATGTTCTTATAAACATTTATTTTCCTCCAAATTTATTGTGTTTTTCTGTTATGCTGTGAGAAGTCTTCGTTTCCCTTTTCCCCGGTGTTGAGGTTCAAAAAGCCAACTCTCAACCATAGACTAATCTTCATCTCTTCAATGTCTTGTTTGTATGTTAATTTAGTTTCATATGTAAGTATTTGTATTAGTTTTCCTCCGGGATGTATACATCAATATATAGAGATAGATAGATTTTCCTACACAGATATATACAAGCTTTTTATCCTCATCTTACCACTTGACAATACAACTTTAAGTATGTTTTACACAGCTGTTCCTTGGTCAAGGTCATTTGCAAGAGCAAGTCGGTTTCTGAAGAAATCTTGTTTGGTGGGTGAAGGATCCATTGAGGGGTTCTCATTAGTTTTTTCCCTGTATTCTGATCCACTGGACCTAAAATCTCAGCACACAGATAAAGTACAGGTTGATTTGGTTTTAATTGTTTTCAAATATTTTATCTATCCAAATTGTTTTGCATTTGTAAAACAGTTACCTCCTAGATCTGGAATAAATTTTACTTCTCCTGACTTTCATGGCTCAGGACCTGTGTATCTAAGATTTGCAGCAAACATAAAAAGAATATCTTTCTAATGCTTTATGGGGATAATTGGAACAACTGTGTATGTCAGTGTAAGATATTGTGTAATAACACTGCGAAAGGGAAATGAAAGCTCAGAAGATTCAAGAAATCCAATTTTGATTCAACCAAGTAACTACTCCACAAATTACCAAGGCCCTCAAAGTAAAATGGATAGAATTCATTGTTCTCAACCAAAGTTATCAAGGGCCTTTACTGAATTTGGGCATTACATTACAAACTCTTCCTTTTGCTTGTTTTCATTTTTAAATGAAAGATTTATTGAAGCCAACCACACATATATGCTACATTTGGTAGAATGCAGAAATTAGTACAGTAATCAGATTGAGGAGATTCTATAATCTCAGCCACCACAAAGGAGACCAAGCCCAATCAATAGTCAACAACTCAGATCAGTCCAATTGAGTCCCCAGTCCAGGGTGCATTCTTCCTTTATCTTGGTTAAGCCAGTTGGGTAATCCATTCCAGCTCTGCACCTTCTCCAGTTTGTTCATGTCAGAAGTCCCTGGAGGGAGGAGGCTTTCTGGAAATAACCTCTGATACACTAGGCTAGGGCCCTTTGGCTAGCTTAAACTCTGAGCTAGAATGGGTAAAACTAACCCAGTGACTAAGAACCAGTATCAAAAGACCTCATGCAGTATGTATGAAAGTGGTGTTAGACATGTTCTCTTTGTCCAAAGCTCCTATACACCTGAACAAGTTCTCCATATGCGCAGGCAGAGTCGGGCATCCTTCCACTATCTACAGGAGCAGTACACGTTCTCTCACCATCACTGGTATGCTCTGAGTTCTCATTGTTATTAGACAGGTGAATTATGACTCTATCATTTACTGAGTTAATTGGGCGGAATTCAAACATCCCTTTACATTATTCAAGGAAAGAAGCTGGATCCACGAAACGACTAAAATCCTAATGTCTGGAAATCTGATGACTGACTAGACTTCTTTACTCTTCAGCCTGATATTTGGTATCACAGATGAAGCCATAGCTGCCCAGCATGCTGTCTACCTCTGGTCCACAAGAAGCACTTTTCTAACTACATCCCAGGGCACAAAAGAAAATTTCTCTCTCAAGCCCAGTACATCTGGGTACTCAGCAGGTAAGATGATATCTGGGTGGGGTGAAAGTCTTCTTCCTTTTTTGCAGAAGCCCCCAGGGAACTCTCCCTTGAAAGCCACCACATCCCACCCTAAAACTCCAGGCCTTCCCTCAACTCTCAGAACTCCCATCTACCTCCCGTTCAAATCATCCCTGATTATGCAGTTGTGTCCAAAAGGTTAGGAAGATGTATTTTTGACCATTTCATTCTTTCCCCATATGGTCTGTTATCCAGAAGACTAGAAATGCCTATAGTTTTGAGGGTGGGAAGTAGGAAGCAAGATTTGAATCTGACTGATGTTTCTTCTGAATTGTTCCCCCACATGGCAGTTTCTCATCAGAAAGTCATTAGTCAAACCTTAACATCTTTACCTCACATTTCCCCTCTTAGCTACATCTGATCGCTCCAAAACCCAACATGTTATACTTTGATGGTTCCAACATGCAACTGTTTATAGTGTTTACCTGGAAATGGGAAAGCTTTGATGTCACCACCAGCCCCAAGGACCACAGAAATCTTCACCAGTTGCGTTCCCATTTCTGAAACAAATGCCAAAATCGCCCTGTCTAGTTTTCAAAATCCACAAACTCAGCTTAGTTTTTTTCTTTTTTAACTGCTCTTCTCATAAACCACCTTCAATATGTCTCCAGGTGTATGAATTTTTGTGTTTGATATGAACTATTAATTAATGGCTAACTTGCTAATCCTTTTCAAAATCCAGCATCCACGATAGCCATGACTAAAAGCTCCTTTTCATCCTTTAAAAGATCATTTTAACTGACCTCTTTATAATGCTTACATAGTATATGGCCATTTCCACACTGGGATTCTTCCAAAGGTGTGGCTGTTAGGCTTTGAAGTAATGTATACCTAAGTTACTAGGAAATCACCTGCAGAATCTAGGAAAAAGGGCCAAATTATTTGCTGTTACTTACTCCCTTTCTCTATAGAAATGGCTTTTGAGCTCCCAGGGCAATTGTGGCTAACTGCGGGGCAGCTCTGAGCAGACCCTAAAGGGACAGGAGGCAAACACTTGCTGGTTAAGGGTAGAGTGCTGCCAGTACATTCTGACACAGTCATCCAAGTGTTTGATGGAAAGAGAACAGACTTGTTACTAACTTTCCTTCCAATCAATTAACAGAGACAGAGAAAGAAAACAAGTTGGGTAGGTCACACAAATATAGTTTTGCTACAAATAAGCCTTGAAAGTTTGTTTGGAGCCGGGGAAGGGATGAGGAGTGGAATCCAGTGCCACAGAACCATCTGACCTAAGAAGGGCTGGTTTTCTGATTGGAAAGAGTGTCTACCTTGAATGCGTTAGGAGACATGCGCCTGGAGAAGTAAGGAAACAGGGGAACCGTCATCCTGTTGGCCAAATCAGTTGGCCCTAGTAAACTACAGGGTGACCAAGGAGCATTCATTTGCTATATATATATCTGTTGGGTGCTGACTATGTTCTACCTTGCAGCTAGGTTACCCTTATATTTGAACTATAAACTCCTAAGGGGCTAGAACTATTTCATTTACTTGTTTTGTGCTAGACAGAACCTAGTACACTGAAGACCCTTAACTTAGTGATTGATTTCAAATGACCTATTGAGAAACATTTGTAATTAGGACTGAGTAATCTACCATCAACCATCTCCTTCAATTTTAAAGTTGTATTTGGAAATGAAATGGAAAATGAGAGAGGAGCCCAAAGTGAATAAGAATGGGGGAAGGACTTGAGATAGGCTTTCAGATGTAAAGAAGAAGGTGAGGATAAAATCATCAATTGATTCTTTAGTAGGCCTACTTTCAATTACATGGTCTGTTCCATAGCCAAGGCTGGGCATATGGAAAAACAGCTGATAAGACACCAAAAGAAGAGGATTCACTGACATTCAATGATATGGGGCCCTGTCGAAGTGCTCTCTCTGTGTGTGATGAAGAAAATAGAGACATTTTGATGTGACTGGTGGAGGGAAGGAGACACTCTGCAGCAGGTAAATTACAAAGTGCTGAAGAGGAAGAGAATGGGTGAGGAAGCAGAATTCATCATTCAGAAGCCATATGCCTTATCTTCCACTCCCCCCATATTTGAGGATAAAAAGGGAGCATTTACATTCCCTACCCCTAAACTGTCTTACATAATCCTCTTCCCCTATGTCGCACTCCCAACCAAGAATACTTATTAAGCTAAGAGTAAGATTTATATATAAAGATGAAGTAGCATTTGCCTCGGATTTTAGGATAGTCTACTTTTAAGTCTTTGACAGCCTCCATATAGATCCTTCTAGAGTGCAATTTGCCTTCCGTCCTGCTCAAAGGCAGGGGGATAAGGATTCAGTCCAGCACCACATTACATCTGTTCCTGGCTTCTAGGAATCCTCATTTAAAAATGTTAAAGTCACTTAACATTTTCAAACTTTAAGATATGTAGTCTTTATTCTGATCAATTCTGGACAGCTTTCAGAGACACTTGACCTGGGATCTAGCCAGGACAAATGTGCCTGAGATAGAAACAATCAGAGCATCGTCCTTTCCCCCAAATATCTAAGGCATTTTTTCAGGAATTTTTTTTCTTTTTTTTTTAGTGATGTCAACTTGACTCTCTCTTTTGACTCCTTGTGGGTATGAGCATTCGGCCCTCCCAGCCTCAGAGGGAAGAGAACCCTTTCTCAGGTTTTCTGCTGCATCTGGCTCCATGCCTAGCTTCATCCCGAAGCAGCATTCTGGGTGTGTGGGGCCGCCAGCCAAACAAGCCCCTATGGATACAAAAAGTGTGTCAGTGTAGACAGTAATGAGCCTCCAGAGGGCTGTGGGGTAGGCAGTGAGCCCCAGATGTGACACAGGGTCCATTTTGGACCTCTGAGGCCAGGTTTGGGCATGGTCCCAGCACCCAGGATTAACCACTTTTAAAGTCACAGGGCTTGCTGCCAGTCTGAGCTCCCAACAACATGGAAGGAAAATGAGCTGAACATCTTTCTGGTTCCTCCCTGTACCTGTCCACATGCCTGACTTCAGAGTCCTCTGTAACGGCCCCTACATAACAGCTGGGACTATGTCTCACAGAGTATGTGCATGTAAGAAAGAATGCCTAATTCATGAGAAGAAAGTGTGTTCTCATCTGAGTTAAGAGCCGCTGACTTGTGTGTGCTATGCTGGGGCCTCCCTGCCCTTTCTCTCTACCTTAGCATACAAGAGAAAACTTTCCATGGTTTTTGGAGGAAAATTCTCAGCAAAATACTCAAGCTGCTTCATGAGCCTATGCCAAGTCCCCAAAGTGCCCCGCGTGGTACCCTGCACATAAAGCGATAAGCAAGCATCACCTGATGGTGTTGACAGTCCTGCACCAGGTGTAAATGGCCAGAAAAGCCTGCAGAGGGAGCAGCCATCCGTGTGGCTGTCCACGTAACATTTCACGTTTTAAATTACATGATTGATACAGGAGGGACTGAACTCTGAGAAAGGAGAAGAGGACTAAGGGGATCCATTTGGCCCTCTAAGAAGAATCCCAAAAAGCTGCAAGAGGACTGGAAGCAAGTAACCAACATGAATTGGGAGAGTCCACACAGCATGTCCTCAGCATTGTACCAAGAGCTGTGCGGGGCTATAGAATGATAAAATCTGATCTTCCACACGGTAAGTCTTTACAATTATAGGTCCCGAGGCCACATTAATTTCTTGTTTCAGATGTTAGGAAGCTGTGATTACTCAGATTGATCTACAACAAAATCAAACCACAGGTAAAGCAAATCTCAGCACTAGAAAGGACTCAAGTAATTATCTGGGGCCATCTCTCACCCAGTGTGGAGTCCCCGTCATAGCATTCCTGCCAGGGTCATCCCTGCAGCTTCTACTAAAGAGAACTCACTCCCTCATGAGGCAGCCAAAAATCCAGTTTCCATTTTTAGAAAGTTCTTCCTCGTACCCATTGCTCCTAGTTCTGTCCTCTGGATACAGAGAGGACAAGTCTACTCCTCTGCCTCAGGTAACTGGCAGAGCATTGTCTTACTTCTCTCTGAAAAGTGGGAACTTGTAAAGAAACCAGTAGTGGATCCATGGCTCACTGCTCTCCAACAGACAGTACCCAGTCATTATAAATAGCAGTGGGCAAAAAGTGGCTGTTTTGGGGGGGGATACTGTGGATTTTTTAAAAAAAGGCTCAAGCAGTGACCTTAGGAATTTGGAGTCCTTAGAAGAATTTTAGGAACCTAAGTCTCAAGGTCAGACTAGAAAGTTGTCTGCTTCAAGGTCTCTCCACCCCTGCCAAACTTGACAGAGGTAGGCACTGGGCCAGGAAAGGTCTAAGTCTGCGATCCTAGAGAGAGGGATAAAATTCTTATCTCCTCACCCTAAATAAAGGGGGTCTCGCAATAGTTATGCATGCATGGGGCTACCTTAGCAAAACTGAAAGGGACTTCATAGAATAGGGTTATGTCTGAGTGTAGTAATGTTGCTGTTCCTTCCTCTTTCCCCGTCCAACAATCAGAGACCCACTAATCTCAGTACCACCCTCCCAATGTGAGAAGAATTAGACAAACCATCCAAAAAAAGTCTTCCCTCAAAGCCTGCCCCCAATTCTTCCATCAAGATCATTATCTAAATCAGCCAGGAGCCTCTGCCCTCAAGGAGGAAGTGGTTTCCCTGTGCTTCCTCACTTATTAGCAACTCTCCGAAGGCAGCAACAGTGTGTTTGCTTAATTTTTCCATCCACTAAAATATGAAGACTTACTGCAAGACTCTCCTCTAGCAAGCAAAACTAAGTAGGAGGGGAAATCTCTCTCCGGAAGAAGGAAGTAGGCCTGAGGATCAGTGGACACGGAGAGAGCAGTCTCTCAGGCAGGCAGTGGCTAGACTGCAGAATCCCTCTGGGGTCAAACGCTAATGCTCAGCTCTCTGTTCCTTGCATTTCATGCTGGAGTTAGTTAGGCCACTGTCTCCCAGTCTGTAAGACAGTGCTGGTAAGAGCTGGCCAAAATGCCTGGTGCATGATTTCATACAAGGGCTTAGGATCTTAGAAGGACCACAGAAGGGAAATGTCTTGTTTTTGCCTCCTATGGAGTATGGAAACTCCATTAAAGTGATTTTTAAACTACAGCCCAAGCCAACCCATTCAATCATTTCTGCTAGGGAAGACTCTAGCAGAAGTCCCAATAAATATGTACTAACATCCACGATAAGGATAACTGAAGGCGGAAGTGCTGAGATGCCTTAGAAAACTTCCCACATGTGGAGAGATTCTGATGGACCACCCATTTTCCCCAATCCCAACAGTGGATCCCACTCCTCCCAGTCTAAAAGGAATTTGATTGTCACCAGCTCATTTCCCAGGGGACCTCCTCTGCTCACTCCTCTCAGGACACATGACTTTGAGAACAAGGAAGTAGGGCAAAAAGATAGCAGATTTGCTGTTACTCTAGGAGATTACAGAGAGACACATCTTCACCTGGCAGGAATCGTGGCTACTGGGTGCAGGAACTGAGCTTGAAGCAGTTGTGTGAAACCAGGCTACTTGACACTTATTACTGTTAAAACCTCAAGACTTAGCTCAAAGGGAAATGAGTTATAATGCTGTCTTGTCTAAGGGCTACTCACTTCTTTTTAAAGAGCTTGCGGAAGGAGCTGCGAAAGCCCCCTTTCTGGTCTTGCCTGGGGTTTTGATCGCTGAAAGATGTTTGTTCACTTTCTCTTTCTTCCTTTGGACAGAATCTGGTGGTGTCTTCTAAATGCATCTCCTGAAAACACACAAAAAAAAGGGTGTTTTTTCACTCTTTTCCAGAGTTAATATCTATCCTAACTGTGGGACAATATTTTTTTTAACTGTCACTTTCCTCTCCCATCCCCAAAGACTAATAGTGGATATCCTATTCCAACTAAAGCAAACTAGGCTAATTAAGAAATCAATAGTTGAAAAGAGATAATTGTTTTGCTGAGTGTAGAAGTATTTTCTATGTATCAAGGCAAACAGTCTAGAGTGGAATTATGATATCACAAGAGTTAAAGAGCGGGAAATAAAAGAAATTGGCAAATGTTTAAAGAGTATAGAGATTAACTTCTTATTCTGGAATGAATACTGTTTTGCTGGAAAACCATTAGTAGTCCTCTCATATCTCTTGATATGTTTCTCTTTCTACAAAATAAGAAAGTTCCTTGATTGTAATAGTAGTTTTAAACTCACGTTCCTAACTCTACATTTTAGATATAAATAAGGGAGGGAATTTTTGAGAGGTCATATCTGTTCAGAAGTAAATGTCAACTAATATTTCCAATTTACAGATATGCCTTTAATCTAGTTTTTATAATTCTTAATCCATGGTATTTGGAGTATAAAGTAAAAATAAATAAGAAATAAGACTCTACCTTTTGTGAACTCTCTAGTTTCTTTTTAAATGAGAGATGTACTAAATAAAATAGATATGCATATATGATTATATTCCATCTGAACAAAATATTTACTTTCAGGTGACTGAAATTTAAAAATAACCAAAAATAGATGTTTAATTTTGAATGAAACGAGTCAAAGCAAAAACTGCCCTGAAAGTTTCATGAATTGGATGATGACTGCTTGCTGATGGATTTTTTTTTAGGAAACATGTGTGTTTGAGACCTTAACTTGAGGTTGTAATAACAGATCTAGAGATTCCCTGAGATTCTGAGATTCTACTAAGATTCATAACGAAACAATGGAGATCAAAGTGTGGTCCTGGGGCTACAGGATCAACTGGGGCCTCTATTTAAAATGTAGATTCCTGAGCCCAAACCCAGACTTTCTGAACCAGAATCTCTGAGTTAGGCCTAGGCAATCCTTATGCACACTTAGATTTTGAAAACCAGTCATTTAAGGTATGCTTCTGCCAACCTGCACTTAATGTTTATATGAATCATCTGGGAATCTTGCTAAAAATGCAGATTCTGATTCAGTGGGTCTGGGGTGGAGCCCCAATTCTGCATTTATAACAAGCTCACAAGTAATACATTCACTCCTAGCCCAAGGACCACATTTTGAGAAGTGGGCTTTTAGGGTCTATTTAGAAACTTTCCGTGGAATCATGACGTTGGCAATATCTTGCATTCTTATAGCATTCCATACTTTACAAAGCATATTCACTAACTTTATCTTATTTGGCTTGATCCTTACAACAACCTTGTGAAATAGGTAAGGTATGTATTGTGTTATTTTTACTGATAAGAAAAACTGGAGGCACAGAGAAGCCAAGTTAATTGTCCAAAAGCACACAGCTATTTGGCAGCAGAATCAGACTAGAACCTAGATCTCCTGACACCTGGTCAGGTGCTGTTTGCAATAAAGCATACTGTCTTCTTTCCTAGAGACAGAACACTAAAGGATAGGGTTTGACCTCTTTAAATGGCCCAAGACTTGCAGATACCAAGGTTAGACATCAAAATACTAAGCATTGACATGGAGGCCAAAAGTGTTTGTGAATCAGTGCTTAACTATTTTGTGTTGTCCCTGTTCCACTGGAGTCTGTAAGGTAATGTGACACCCTTTTCCAGTTAAAAGGAAAACAATAGGAAATGAACTTCGTTTTGCAATGAACTTTGCAGGTTGTCCACTGTGAGACAGGGCAACTTGCCTCTTCCACTAGCTACAAAGCTGATGCAGGTTGGAGAGTAGAGTAAGCTGGCACATAGTGTTGGGTATTTTGAACATTTAGAAAGGAGGTGTGCCTAACAGGCAGAGGAAGAAACAGGTGTGCAGTGCTTTGACAGTGAAGAGGAACGGTAAGGTACTACGGCTTCGGCAGGAAGCCAGAGAACATCTTTCACTGGGTGTGGGGATGCTGGTGTAAGCAGATCTCAGAAGAGTCCAAGTCTTTTCTATAATATCTCTTTGCCGTGGTACATCTAAGCATGACATGCTCTTGTGTCTTGGAGCTAACTGCAGAACGGGTGCTAACATTCGCCTTCGAGGGCAACTGAGGTCGGTACCAGCCTTCACCCCCCCCCCCCCCCCCCCCGTATCTGCCATAACAGGCCGGCGGGCATCACCCAGCCGGGCCGCTCCCACTCTCTATCAAGCCCGCTTTCCCTCAACCCTCGGTGAGCTCAGGCTGTTCCCTGGAGATCTAGGCCCGGGGCTGCCAGCGCTGTGGGTTTGGGTTCGGTTTTACTTTACCCTCCTTACTTCCAAATAGGTCTGCTTTTCGCTTTGGGACCTCTGTTGGGGGAAGTAGGTCCTGGACGCGCCTCGCACAGCGGCAGCCGCGCCGTGCGGCTGAGCGGCGCGCTCGGCCTTGAGCGGCGCGCGGCCGCCGCTGCTGCTGCGCGTGCTGTAGAGGCGCGGGGCCACGCCCTCGGGCGGCGGCGCACGTGGGAACTCCTTGAGCGAGCGGCTCAGCGGTTTGGCCTTGCCGTGCGCCTGCGCCGCCGCCTCCAGCTTGTAGGCGCCGCTGCTGCTCGCCGGCGACGTGGCGCTCTTGGGCAGCGGCTGCAGCGGGTGCTCGGGCCGCTCTGCCTCCATGGCGAAGCTGACGGGCCGCAGGAAGCAGATGTCCAGGCTGGACTCGGAAGAGGCGGGCGAGCAGTTCTCGAAGAGGGCCGGGGCCTGGAAAGACTCCTCGTCGTAGGGCGCGGGCAGCGCGAAGATCTCGCCGCCATATTCAAACTCCTCGTAGGCCGCGGGCACGAAGCCGCGGGCCTCGGTCAGGAGCTCGGCCGGCGCGCGCAGGGAGCGCTCCACGTTGCCCAGGGGCTCGGCCGGCGAGGGCTCGAAGTCCATCTCCGGGATGGCCTGCAGGGGCCCGGAGAGCGCTTTCACGTCTTGCTCGGCCGCACAGAACTGCACCGGTGTCAGGAGGCTGTCGGGCCTCTCGTGCTTTCTGCCCTCCAGCTCCCATTCACTGGGCTTTCCGGGCTGCATGCTCTCCATCAAGCTTTGCTGTTGTTGGCTTTTCTTCATTGGGGGCATCAAATGTCTTTAAAGGAGAAACAGAATACAAAAGAGGTGTGCTTACAGTTTTTAGTGCGGGGCCCCTCACCGAGCGGCGCAAGGCCAGGAGCAACACACTTCGAGCCCGATACTGCTGAGCCGCAACACTGCCAGTGCCTCTCCCCTCTGCCCCTCCCAGGCACCGGCGTGTGTTACCTACCAAGCTCCACAGGCCTCTCCGATTAAGGAGTTCCCACGAGCCCTGGTCCCCCAAGTGGGAGAATGAAAATGGCCGTCCGTAAAGTGGAAGCCGGAAGCATCCGTCTGAGCACGGAGGCACTGTGTAGAGATGGCTGGTGGGCCAAGGACGGTCATCGCTCCCCAGTCCAAGCTCTGACCCGCCCCATCAAGTGTCAGGGCCCCAAGGTACCTCTTGTCTCGCTTCTCTCCCTTTCTTGCACTAGCAGAGTCATACAAAACAATGGAAACAACTTTTTTCCGACACATGGATCTTAGCACTTAAGAACAATTAAATTCCTAGAGGAAGTAAATGTGGTACGATCTGTTTAACTGTTGAATCTGGATGATGGCATATTGGGTTCACTGTAAACTTCAATGTATACATTTGAAATTTTCATAATAAAAAAACTAAAAAGGTCCTTGTGGCTATAAAGCATGCTGTATAAGTTGTCTCACACTTCACCCACAAAAACATTACCAAAATGAAAAGGCTGTCACTCTAAATATGCCAGTTTCGTGGAGCTGTTTTTGTTGTTGTTTAATCATGGACAACTGATAATTTATAGGCTATTAGCATACTCATCGGATTGAATGTGATTTGCCAATTCTGGAATTTAATTGCCAGACAGATATGAGCAGACTACTATACACTGACCCAAAATGGTTAATCTGCTAGTTTATTTATTCATATTTAATTCTACCACACAAAATGCATAAAGAATACAGATTTAAATGCTAACACTGAATATCTTTCTCTGGTGATTTTAAGATGAAAATTAGGTCTTAAACTTACAGAGGTGAAAAGAAATAGTAAATGGAATATTGATCTGACTCAAATTCACTTTTAACTTGGAAGATTGTTTTGGGTTTTTTCTAGCTGTTTTTCCAACACAGATTGCAATGGCAGCCATCCCGTTCAGTCTGGGTATAATCTCTAGAGATTTCAGTTTGAGGTTTTATTTCTTGCACTTCAAAGAAGATAGTTTTATCATCTTAAGAGCTAAAGTGATCCACAGAGTAAATATCTATTTCCTGTCTATCTCTCCCACTCTCCACCCAGGAAAGGTATTTTTTTCTGTGTGGAGTTCTCTGCCTACAGGACTTTTAGGATTTTCTCTATAGGAAAAAAATGATTCTTGGCTCTACTTATAGAAAAGTTAATGTCTCATAGGTTTTAAAATGATTATGGAATTTCTCCCTCCTGTCTCCACATTTCCACTTCCATCTCTCACTGATAAATGATCTCAATTTTAAGAGATGAGGGCAGAAAGAGGAAACAACTTATTTTGCATTATTGATCAGTTGCTCCTTCCAATGATTGTAATTCCAACAAGTGCCTTCCAAGGCATTCTAAAAACTGCAGTGATTAAAAACAAGTAATCTCAATGGCCTACCTCTTACTTCAGTGTAATTATAGGAAAGAAAAGTAGCTTCTTGTATGACTTGTAAGTTTTCTTAAGAGAGAATTGTCTATATTTGGTAAAGTGGGGATTTGGAATTTTGAATTTGGGTTTCCCTTATCCTTCTGGAAGTCCTGGTTTCAAAAGTAGCCAAGCTGACTATCCTTATCCTTTAGACGTAAAATGAATTCCAGATATGTAAAGGGTCTAATCCTTACCCTAAAGGTCATCAAGAAGTTTGCTGAGTGAGAATTCAGCTTAGTGTGCTAGAGGGTTGTATGGAGAGACTTTAAAAGGCTGTCAAATCCATCTACTGCCCAGAACAACTTTCAGAGAAGCTGTCGTAAGTGAAGGACAGAGCTTGTGAAGTTCCTTTCTGAGGAAGCTTAAGGAGAATTGGAAAGGGCTAAACAACATTCTCTCTGGATTACCTCAGACCTGTTTCTTATCCTCAGAGCCCAGACTTCCACTGACCACTGACTGGGATTCCTCTTTTCTCCACTATATCTTTTTGAGCCCTTCTGAGGGGCTGTAAGAGGCTTTCCTGTCTTCTTATGGTACTCTCTTCCACTCTATTATTGTTCAAAACCAAAGAGACTCATGCTAAAGGTGGAGGGTGGTTATGTTTGGTAAGTTGTTGGAAGTAATCGCCAGCCTCTAGGCCTGCCTCTTAACATCAGTGTCTTCCTCTGGAATCCAAACATTGGCCCCCGCTGCTTGCCTGCCACGTAAAGGTCTTATGTGGTAAGAGGGAGGGATGAGTCCTGTTGGTGATATTCCTAATTCAGATTGGACTGCTTGCCCACACAGACTGCCTGGGACCCAAGGGCATTAACCTTTCCATAGCAACAGGTGCTTACGTGACAGCAGGGCCAGAACTTGGAGCAGAAGGGTAGGGTTGCAGCATCTCTTCTGAGTGGATTCCACTATCACGAACAGCCTCAGAGCCTGAAGTGGGAGAAGCATCTTGCCCAGCATTTGCACACTGGGAAGCCAGCCCTTTGTACAGCTTTGCCATGGATGACCTAACAGAATGGAAGTAATTGTCAGACCATACAGTGGGAAATTGGCTCTTCGAACACACAGATTATGCTAAGAAACATAGGGAGACAACGTTTCTCAGATGAAGCTCAGCTTGACATTTGTTTCTCTCTCTCTCTCTCTCTCTCTCTCTCTCTCTCTCTCTCTCTCTCTCTCTCTCTCTCTCTCTCTCTGTCTCTCTTTCCAGGACTCTCTACAAACCAGGTTGCTTATATAATAGGGTGTAAGCTGGATACTGGGCAGGAGTAAAAATGTTGATTAACTGGCTGAATTGAATTTGGGGGCAAAGGGGTGGTATTTGGGATGTCCTCCATTAGTGGAGCCCTGGGTTGGTAGATAGCCCCTTTTTCTGGTCTGAAGTACCCACAGAAATGATTTCGGTTTTCCTCATTGGGATGAGATGAGGTTGAAGGAAATTCAGGTCATTAGCTCTGCTATTGGTTGCTTCTATTCTCTCTGAAGCCCAGATTCTCTCTAATCAGCCCTTCCTGTTTGTTCTTAGCATGAAATCTGTGCAGCCACCACCCTCTCCCTTATTTGTTTTATTTTTATCCATAGCACTTATCACTAACTTATTAACTGGCCTTAGATACTAAGCTCCATGTGGTAATGATTTTTTTATTGTTTATTACAGTATATTCAGTGCATAGAACAGTGCCTGATACACAATAAGTACTCAATAAATATTTGTTGAATTAGTGAAATAAACCACATTCGGGCCTTTAGACTGCATTTTTAAGCCTAGCAAGTTTAGGGAAACAACTGTTTTTGAGGTAGTTAGCAATATGAACTAAGAGGGAGGCTGTATAAGCATTAGAGTGAAAGTACTTATTTTTATAAAGTAATTTCCACTAGGTAGTAGGTGCCTCCCTCCTGTAGCCAATGGCCACCTCTCTTCCCTTTCTTCCTCTCTTACCTTCTGCAACTGCATGTCAGCTGCTTAACATATTATGTAGTTACTTGTGACAGATACCCACATTGACTGTATCCCTGTTTTCAGAAACCTTTGATCAACCCTCTAGACTGCACCATCAGAACCTTACTTCTTGAGCTTTTTCCGTTTCTGGATAAGCAAATCCTCATTGCATTGAAACAGCAATGTGTAGTGTGAGATAAATACTCGAAGGCGCTGAACACACACCAGAAGTAGGTAATAGTCGGGGTGTTCCTGCTCTGTGAACTTCAGGACATTCTGGATGAAGGAAAAAGGAAACAGCAATGCATAATGAGAGTGAAAAGTTGTTCTGTCTCTTCTGCAACTTGCCTTGATCTGTTATGAAAGTTTGGTAGCCATTTAATCAAAACAACCATACCTATGTCCAATCTAATTATAAGCTAGAAGGTCAGACTTGCTATTCTTGTTGTCCATCACACCAAGGGAAAATAATAGTTGCTATTGCTCCTGTTTGAGTTGGATAAGAACATAAGATAATTCCATGTGAAAAATTAGAAGGATCTACTATTTAGATGTCTGAGGTAATGGAGTCATTCTAACAATTACTGTTTATAAGCAATACTTATAATCCAGATAAGTTAGACCAATGGTGAAAATGTCAGGCATAAAGACAAGCTGGAAGAGGGATCAAGCCTGGCCTACTGGTCCCTCCTATTATACTGCCTACTGTACTGTAGTGGAACCTGCATGTAACTTGGATTTGGAAAAGCTAGCACTTACTGAGTGCTTCCTCGTGCCAAACATTAAGCCCTTTACATATATTTTCTCATTTAATTTTTACCACAGGCTGGTTAGATAGGTACCATTATTACCTTCATTTAACAAGGAAATTGAGGTATACAGCAAAGTTAAGTAATCTCCATTAGGTCACAAATCTAGTTAATAATAGAGCTAGGATTTGAACTCAAGTCAAATAGAACTAGGGCTCTTACCATACTGCTTACAAGACCTGTGTTTCAGGCCTATAATTTTTTCACCTACTAGGTGTGTTAACTTGGGCAAGTTACTTAACTTCTTTTACTCTCCCTTTCCTTATCTAAATAAATGCTAATAATGGCATCTATTTCTTGGGATTGTGGAAAAGATTAAATAAAAATGGTCATAATGATCCCTATTTCATGGGATTGTTGAAAGAACTAAATAAGATAACTATTGTGAGAAAATGATTTTAATATCTAAAGCCAGATACAATTGAAAGCCTTTTTAATATTGATACTGGGCTACATATACCTGAGATAAATCCCAAGCATTTTTAAGATGTTTTCACTGAATTACTTAGGAAGATCAGGTAGCAATTAAATCAGGACAAGTGGGTGGTGGTGACCTTCTCTCCCAAATCTCTTTTCTCCAAGGTGCACCAACCCCTGTGGACAATGGTGTGAAGAAGTCAGCTCATCAGCTTCTTCATGCTTCTTCTATGACATAAGACAGAAGCAATGTGTGATAGACCCTTGGGCTCAAGCCAAAAGAAAATAGGATAGCAGTTAAGTGGGCAGGTTATCTAGCTATTTCTTAGACACCAGGGTCTTGGGAGTTGGGGGTTAGAGGGTACATGTAGATGGCTGTAGAACCAAGGTGCAAGGTACTGAACAGTGCTCAAGGCCCAGCAGGAGCTGCTATAGAAATATCTTGGATAAGCAGAGTATCATGAGCCAAACATTTTTAGAGATTGAGATTTTAGCTCATACCACAAGGTGGGGATGGGGTAATCATAACAATCTAAATTATTTAAATATTTCTTAGAAATATTAATTTTTCCTCCCTTGACCTCTTGCAGTGTTTCTTGGAAGCCAAAAACAATAGTTTATCTGAAAATCACTTTGGTGGCTTGCCCAGCCATACCTACCTGCAGATGTATCAGATATTCAGGGATGCGCTGGACTATGTGAAAAAACAGCGTATAGATGTCAGATTTAATCTCTTCATCCCCCTGAATGAAAAAAAGATAAAGTCACCTGTCAGTGTCCCTCCTAGACTTCAGGCTGCAGAAGCCCAGTCTCGGTCCCACCAGAGTAGGAAGCGTTTACTCCCAGAGCATTTTCTTCCTCTAGAGTTTCACGACACATTGATCTCTCATTGGACAGGCTACTTGTTCAGGGAGATACTCAAGGAGACAACTCCTCTAGCAAGGAGCACATCAGATAATTCTTTTGACTCCATCCAGCTTTCCAAACTACGCCATTCCTCCTCATCCGCAGATGTTAGCACAGTGTCATACAGAAGTAGATACTCAATAAATTATATTTAAGTTCAATGAACTCATTCAGGTTCTCTAGCAAGTAATCATTACAATCGTTTATTAATAGGCACTGAGGGTGGATTGGAGCCTCATGGCACTGGGGAAAGGAATATGATTAGAAACTAAACTGGTCTGCTGGCCAGGCAGCAGGAAACACGTTGGACTTTCTCCGTGTTCCTTCCCTTCCCTTCTCCTGCTTTTCCTTTCTCTATTTCCTGAGTACTAACGTGGTAGGGATTATACTTAGTTGGGAGCAGTGGAGGTTTGAAGTAGAAAATTAGTAAGACCCTCACCTCATGTGAAACTTGATTAACTTTTAACTGTATATCGTTTCTTCCTATTGACCTAAACTCACTAGAATTGTTGTATATTTATATGTGCTTATTGAGCACCTAATATATCACTGGAGTAGCAATACTTGAAGTTACATGACTCTGCTTAGAACACCTGTTTACTTTGTCTAAACTTCGAATAGAATGAAACAGAGGGTCAGTAAGGTAGGGCAAGGACCAAAACAATGGCACTGATCCTTAATGGGCTCCTTTAATCCCACGGAGGAGTGGCAGTGGCTCTGTTCAAGTTATTTCCCAGCCTGCAAGACAAGCCTAGAGTGCATGGGCTGTAATTCCTGGGTGCATGAGCAACACCATAGAGATACACACGTAACCAAAGGGCAGTGCACAGATAGTTCACCTACCTCCTTCAGAACCACAACATGAACCAAAGAGATGCATTCAGGCAGGTCCCTCAGGTAGGCAACATAATAATCCAAGAAATTATTCTTGAAAACAAACATAAAAGTGCAGGGTAAGAACCTGGAAACAGGAATGATAACAGCTAATATTTTTTAAAGTCATGCATATCAAAAAGAAGTACTTTGCAGAGATTATCTTAATGATTTATTGTGTTCATTAATATATTTTTGTGTTTTCATTCACCTTTTTATTTTTTTTATCTTTTTGGTTTTAAGGTAAATATCCCTATGGACTCAGGAACCAAAACTCAGTAGGCCTGCTTTAATGAGAGAAAGTGAAATGATAAACCAAGGCAAGAGAGGAATCATGTAAGTTGAAAAAGTATTTTTAGATTGTTAAATACTAAAAATGCATATCTGGTTTTAAAATTACTTTTAATTTCAATTGTCTATATCCAAATGAGGAACTTTGCCCAACCAACTTCATAGTGTCTAGGTCAGTGGTTCTCAATTTTTTCCACTAATTACATATTTCCATTAATTTCATATTCACCTAATGCAACATGCCTTCAGGAAAACTTCAGGAAAAGTTCTCAGCTTCCATAGTTATATTCCCACAGATATAACAATTCTCAGCCCAAGAAAGTATACTGAATACAAATGAGTAAAAGTGTACGACAAGGATAGCATTACATCTATTCTAATCTATACTAGTGGATAATTTGCAAACTTTGTATTATTATCCACAATTGAGAATCATTGATTTTCAGAGGTTGATTGCAGGCAAAATCTGGCTTGCAGACCAATTTTAATTAGCCCACACAATATTTTTAAGATAAGAAAATTTCACACAAAATTCTGGATTTCCAGTTGCTGTTAAAATATCAGATATGGCAACTCTAATCCTTTTTTCCTGCATAACTATTAGATAAAGCTGAGTACCGTGTTTTCTCCAAAATAAGACCTAACCGGAAAATAAGTCCTAGCATGATTTTTCAGGATGACATCCTCTGAATATATACCCTAATATGTCTTTTGGAACAAAAATTAATATAAGACCCAGTCTTATTTTTGGTGAAACACGGTAGCTATTCCTTTTGTAAAAGCATGTGTCCCACTTAAGTTCACTTCCCAATAGTCCATGTTGGATTAAATTCAGCTTACTTCCACTCATGTATAGTACTATCTGGCCCTATAGGCATTTGAGTTTTCAACTTTGACCTGGATCATATTTTTTTGTAGAAACATCAGAGATTTTGAAACTTTACACTCTTTCTCCAAAGAGGTGAAAACAAAGAACATTTGAGACAAAGAGCTGCCCATCATATTTTTTAAAATCTCTAAGGAATGAAATTGGGTGTAAAAGTATATACATGTATACAAACCCTCATATATTTATTTTATATGTTTGTATGGATATATACTCATATCTATACATGTATTTATATGCAAATACACACATATGCATACACACATCCACATGCATATTCAATGGCAGCAATTATAGCACAGTGGAAAGTGATGAACTGGAAGTTAAAACACTTCGGTTCTAGTTACATATCTAATCACAACTGCCTACCTCGCTGGGTGATTTCAGCAAAGTCTTAATTTCTCTGAACTGTATTTCATTATCTGTAGAGTAAGGAGGTTAGACTAGATCTCAGTGGTTCCTCTGACTCTGAAATTAACTGCTTCTAGATTCTCCATTAAGAATAGTAGGCGAGAGAGACTCAGAGGCATATAATTCAAGTTTATAAAAGATTAAAAAAAAAAGAAAACCCTTACCTCATCATTTGTTAATTTGAGGAATAAATCTCCAAGGACTCCTTGACGTGGCCACTTCAAGACCCTTTCCTGCAGAGCATGAAGCAAATCCAAATGCTGCTGGACAAGGTACCGTAAAGAGCTAGGGAAGAGGCTTCAAACAGAATAGAGATAGGATCACACAAACACCAACCAGGTGTAGAGAAGAAAAGACCCTACAAGAATATATGCAGCAGGTCCCATTTTCCCAGTTAAATATTTCCCAGTTGAAATATTCTGTCACAGATCTGCATTTAGGACTAAAAATTTTAAAGTTTGTCATCGTAGACCTGACAGCAGATGTCCTCAGAATATAAAAAGACCCCTTTACTGATGGCTTCTACGTAACAGTGTATTGAACTAATAAAGAGCACATCACTTGAAAGGCCTTATTAAAGCCAAACTGGTCCATTCTCATTTATGCGACAGTGGAAATTCTAAGGGAAATCTTTTCAATATTTTAAAGTTATTCTCATTAGATGTGCAAAAGAGTCTAGTGTTGTGGATGACAACACTAAGGTGACCTTCGTCATTCTTAGCTACCAGGTAGGAATCTGCTATTTAGGTGAGTAGGAAAATTTGTTTAAAGTTGGCAACTAAAAGCTCAGGGGAGGGGGTATGAAAGTGTTCCTTTTTCCCTTTCCTTCAGCTTCTAAGGTGCACACTGGACAAGGACACTCCTGGAGCTTCACAGAAACCCCTTTCTGAACTCTCAGTATGCCTCATTTCTTTTCAGAGAAATTGAAGGGAGAAAGAGAGATGTCAGAGAAGGACGGGGTGGAGAGGAGAGACAAAAGAATCATGGGAGGAAGAAAGGGAATTGGCTGGAGCAGAGTAGAGTGATGTGATCAGGGGCCTATAAAGATGAGGAAGGAAGAAATAGAAGGAAACGAAGTTTTGTTGGGCTACAGCAAGGATTTGAGCTCTACCTCTGTGACTTAGAGGAATTTAAAGTAGGTTCCCTTCTGCTTTCAAGACCTCAAGTTTAACAAAGATGAAAGCGAACTTATTTGGCTATTTCCCCAGGATACAATGAGAGTAAATTAGTGGACTATTGGGGTGCTTCGCCAACTGCAAACAAGCAGACCTTTGTTGAGAGTAGTAGGAAGGACACCACTTTGATAGGAGGTTTTCTCAATCCATCTCCACGTAAAGCAAAGACTCCCCTGTGGCTTTTGCTCAGAGAAGACACACAAACAGCAGAATATGGTGTCCAGCCCCCTGTGATACAAGGGTTCCTTCCACTCTCGTCTGCCGTCCCTCCACCTCCTGTGCTACTAAGCGTCACATGTACAAGCCAGCTGATCCACAAGCACAAGAGAGGCCTGATCTGCACTGTTAACGTTGATGCAGTGGCTCCCCAGATCTAAGTCATCCCTGTCCAGCTCAGAGGGGTGTCTAGGAGACAGTCGGACTGGAGAAAACCATACAGATGACAGAGAACACAACCAATGCAACTGCAGTGCTGATCAAGGCATGAAAGATTGCTCCCCACCCAGAAGCTGTCAATGACTTTGGGTAATATTCCTGGGGTGACACTAAAAGATGTTAGGGTACCGTGGTGAGATCTGCCTTTGGGATGAGTTGTCCATATAAGTTATATAATATGCCTTGGATTCTCTCTTCTTTCTCTCATCTTTCTCTCCTCTCCTCTCCTCTCCTCTCCTCTCCTCTCCTCTCCTCTCCTCTCCTCTCCTCTCCTCTCCTCTCCTCTCCTCTCCTCTCCTCTCCTCTCCTCCACTTCTCTTTTCTGCCCCTTCCTCCCTCCTACCCCTCCCTCCCTTTTTCCCTCCCTCCCTTCCCTCCGTCCCTCTTTCCCTCTCTCCTTACCTCCCTCCCTTCCTCTCTTTTTCTTTCCATAAAGTAAACTTCTGCTACACTGTGACCAGTGTACTTGCTTAGTTGGAGCGCTGGCAATTTGGTTATAGTCCGGGTACTTCCTGGACTGTCACTGGAGTAATAGTTTGGAATTTCAGGGTGGGATTGGAGAAGGATAATGCTCCCATTGTATTGTGGAAACATATAAGTTACACGAAGAACAATGACCTACGGTGCGTTCTGTACCATATGTTGAAAACAGGCTTAAAAATGTTTTTTAATTTAATAAGGATATTATTTGAAATCAGGGAAGAGTCTGGAGGAGGTGAAGAGCAGAGGGAGAAAGAAGGCAAGAAGTATAGGCACACTTAACCTATTTCACTGTTTTTGCCTAGAGCCAGACCTGACTCCCAGCGGTCACTTTTTCATGAAGGTGAAAGTATCAAGTATTCAAGTTCTTTCCTGTTCCTTGCTAGGAGTAAAATTATGAAATCATGAGTAGTTTATTCTTTTCAAGCCCTTCGAAATTATTTTAACTCCCACAGTCCTGTACTTAATGAAGGAAACAAACTAAAAGCCATCAAGGAAAATCCAGTTATAGTTTCAAATGAATAACTTTCCTTTTGCCAGTCTAGTATTAGGGCCAGGATAATTCCCGAGCTTCAGCTTCAGGATGTAACCAAGTTTGATGGGCATCGATAATCAAACATGTGCCCCCTGCTGGTGATCGGCGCACACAGCGTGCTGAGTTCCCGGTGCATGCGGCCCTCGAACTCCGTTGAAAAGTCTAGCTGGCAATCCCGCCGCACAAGTGTCCAGACAGGACTGTTTGATCCTAAGGTTGTGGCTCTATCTGGGTGACTCAGACCAGAAAAAGCTAAGTTCTGTGACCCTGCAACCAGTGAGCAACAGCCCACGAGATCACTCAGGCATCTGCTGGCAGCCTATGCCCCTGGGGCTTCCAGCTCTCCCTGCCGGGCCAGGGCTGCCTTGAGACAGCCTGAGGAGCTGCTGAGCACCACACTGTTTTTCTAGAGAAAACTTGGAGTTCTGTTTTATTGCTTTGGGAAGATGCGGCGACCTCAGGTTTGAGTGTCAAATATGTAGTGGTGGTGGGTGTTATTTTCATCCCCAGGTCACTTTTCAACAGGGGCAGAGTGCTGAGGCCTGTGGTTTGTGATGTGAAAGACAGTATATGTTAAATTAACTTTTATCTTTGCACGGGGGAAAACCACCAATAGGGAAAAGGAATAATCTCATTCTGTTCTGTATTTCATTCAGCTAGTCTATTTCTGAAGCCTATGGAGGCTTCAGAAAAGGCTTAGAAAACCAGACGTTACCTGCTGTCACTGCCTATTCTCTTTTCAAAGGCTATTTCGGGAACTCTTGACAGGTCCCAGAATTCCCAAAGTGGAAACAATAAACAGCTTACCTTAAATCTTAATCAACCTGAAAAACAAAGGCAATGGATACATGGATACCTTCTCTCTTTGGAATTCCTCTTTCCATCTGAGCCCTGGAACGTTGCCTTGATCTTCAGGATCAGAGAGATGTTAATGACATATTTTCTTTCTGATTCAAGCAGTTCCAGAGCCACAGTCTGTCTTTTAGCTTTAAAAACAAACCAGGGAGGGAATTTTTGTTAACTACTCCTCCCCAAAACCCTATAAAATGATAGAAAGCAATAAAAATATATTGAAAGCAATAAAAAGAGGCATCAGCAAGTTTTGGGGAGATGGAAAACAGAGTGGAGCCATGGTAATTAATTCAGCAGAGTCAAGAGCACAAAACCATGGTGTTCTCATCCGCAGATGTGAAATCTGCTGAGAAGCAGGAAGGCTCAAGGATTGGAGACACCAGGCACAACAGAAAGTACAAATAAGGGGCAATGCTGAAAACGAGGCATAGTCTGCATAAGTGCAATTGAACCTCCAGGTCCCCAACCCCATGCCAGATGGTTTCTTCTTTTCCACCCATGGGAAATGAGAAAAATTAAACTAGAGAAGCCCTCATCTCTGGTATCTGGGCTAAAGACATCAGCTATAGTAGAGAACAGAGTAGAGATTAAAATAAAAACAAGGGACTCAGAGGAGGCTTGCATATGACCAGTGAGATTCCCCTCAACCTCTTCCTCTGCAGGTCCCCAAATAGGCAAACATACTCTCCAGGGAGGAGAGTAGAGGATCTTCCTCTGGAGAAACTGAACTGCTCAAGGAAGAAAGATCTACAGACACTGACATAAAAAGGTCACCTATCAAAGTTAATTTGCCACCTGATTAGCCAATAATGAAGCCCACTGCTTGGCCAAGACAGAATTTTCAGATTTTTAAAAATTTAGATATAAATTAGATATAAATAAATCTTAGATATAAATAAATAGCTAAGGATCCTCAGACATTTGAATCAAGGTTACACCCTAAAGATAAAAAAAAGAAAAAATATATACACGTATATCTTTCTTTAAAAAAGAAGAGGGGACACCCTGAATAAAGAAACGATGCAAGGGACATAATGTACAGCATGGTGAGTATAGTTAATATTGTATATTTGAAAGTTGCTAAGAGAGTAGGTCTTGAAAGTTCTCATCACAAGAAAAAAGAAATTTGTAACAATGTATGTCGACCGGATGTTATCTAGACCTACTGTGGTGATCATTTGACAACATATACAAATGTCAAATTATGTTGTACATCTGAAAACTAATATAATGTTATATGTCAGTTATACCTCAATTAAAAAAACAGAGACAATGCAGAAATGAAAGAAAAGATTTTTTAAACATTATAATTAATATCCTTAAAGAAATATGAGAAAAATACTCTAGCCATTTAATAATTATAGGTTGCTATTTTAAAAAAAGAGAACAATCCAAAAAAGAAGAAACTTTTTGGCATCTTTTTCAAAGATGAAAGAGTAGAAGATAAAGTCAAGGAAATCCCCTGCCCACTGCTCCCCTCTCCTCAAAAAAACAAAACAAAAAAAACAAGAAACAGATGTATTGAAGAAAAAGATGGTAGTGGAGAAAAATCAATCCAACATCAAATTAGTAGAAATTCCATTGAAAAGAACAAAAATGGATGAGAGAATATTATCAAATTAATCATAGAAAAAAATATATCAGGACATTATTTCCAGAGGAAAGGGCCTAGTGTCCTCGGCATAATTCATGAAAAAGATTCTCACATCATTGTAAGGCACATCACTGAGAAACTTGAGCACACCAAACGTAAAAAGAAGATCCTAAAAGTTACCAGAGAGAAAAATCAGGTAACAAAGGACTGGGGATTAGAATGGTATTGGACTTGCCAATAGCAACATTAGAAGTTAGGAGACAATGGAACAATTGCTTCAAAATGATGAGGGAAAATTATTTTATATTTAGCTAAATTATCAACAAGGTATATGGAAGCTACTGGATGACAGGTTCCATCAAAACAAGGACTAAACCAAGAAACCAAGAACACACAGATAAAACAAACAAACAAACAGGAATGTAACATGAGAATTATGAAGGGAATTCCTTGGAAGACTGGGGAGTCCCAGGATGGCAGCAGTACAGTGGGCCACAATGGAGTAGGATGGCAGAGGACAAATGCTTAAAAAAACAAATGTAAATGACAGATTTTTATGTGACTTAAAAATATTAAAGAACACCTACGTAAAGGGAAACATATACCATGTTCTTTGATTGGAAAAAATACTGTCAAGATGTAAATTCTCTGCTAATTGGAATAAAAGGAATATAGAATCTAGAATTAGTCCTACCCATATATGATCACTTGACTTTCCCTATGCAATTCAATGTGGGAAGAAAGGTATTAATATTTTCAATAAATGGTACTGAAGCAAATAGATAGCCATCTGGGGAAAAAAAGAACCTGGATTCCTTCTTCATACCACATACCAAAATTTATCCAAAGTAAGTTGTAAACCTAAGTGTGAAAGCTAAAACTATAAAGATATTACAAGAAAACATAGCAGAATATCTTCTCAACCTTAGGATAGGCAAAGATTGCTTGGAGCTACATGTAAGTCACAATCTATTTTAAAAGTTTAAAATTGATAAACATCAAAATTAAAACATCTGTTCATCAAAAGACTATTAAGAAAGTTAAAAGGCAAGCCATAAACTGGAATAAAATAATCATGACACATATATCTAACAAAGAACTCATATCCAAAATATATTAAGAAATCCTACTAATAGATAATAGAAAAATAAACGACCCAATTTAAAAGTTAGACAAAGGACTTAAATAGGCACTTCATAAAAGAAGATATACAAATAGCCAATAAGCACATGAAAAGACACTCAACATCAGTAGTCGCCAGGGAAGTGCAAATTAAAACTACAATGTGATACCAGTACACACCCTTGAGAATGGCTAAAATTAAAAAGATTGACCATACTAAATACTGGGAAGAATAAGAAGCAAGTGGTACTCTCCGACATTGCTGGTACTATAAAATGTTCCAACCACGTTGGAAAACTGCTTGACATTTCCTTTTAAAGTTAAATGTAATCCTATCCTGTAATCTTAAAAAAAAAAAAAAGGCTTGTACAAGATTATTCGTAGCAGTTTTACTCATAAAAGCCCTAAACCGGAAATACTCCAAATGGCCATCAACATGAGAATGGATAAACACGTGGTAAATTCGTTCAATGCAGTTTTTAAACATGAATGAATTACTGAATGAATTATACACAACACATTATGTTGAGAGAAAGAAGCCAGACACAAAAAAGTATACATTGTATTATTCCATTTTTAAGAAGTTCAACAACAGACAGAACTAATTTATGGCAACGGAAGTCAGAATAGTGGTTCTTTGGGTGGGTAATGACTGGAAGGGTGCATGAGAGAACTTTCTGGAGTAATAGAAATATTGTGTATGTTGATCTGGGTAGTAATCACAAGGGGGGGTACATATATAAAAAGTCAATGAGCTTGAACTTTAGCTTTGTGAATTAACCCTCAATAAAGTTCTGATAAAAAAATAGCATAAACTTTTTTTAAAAACATAGAAGCAAGTACCAGAAGAAACTGTCAAAAGAATTTAAAGTGGTTGCTGCTATTCTTCATAATAAACCTTTTAGTACTGTTTTAATTTTTCATGTATTTGGTAACAATAATTAACTTTTTAAAATTACCTCCTACAAAATAGTTGGAGGGAAATGCTATTGTCTGACACTTAGTAAGTATTCAGTAACAATTTATGATTTAAAGGAAAGGAAGGAAGGGGAAAATGGAGGGGGGAAGGAAGGACAGACCTTGTTGCAGTGTATGATATTTTTGTATCAAAGTACTGATACAAGATTCATATATTGAAGATTCCGCATCATTGACTAAATAGTGCCCTTCACAAAATTCTGCCTCTTCTACACCATCCTTATGCCTTTTTTCCCCAAAGCACTATGTTACTAAATGTCATGGATACCCAGACTCGAGTTGGTAGTTCAGCTGGCCATATGGACTCAGGTGAGTCCCTTCACCTTTATAGGCTTTAGTTTGTTCATCTGAAAAGGAAACCAGAGCCAAGGTGGTCTCTTATGTCCACTGAATTTAAATTGTATGGATTCTAGCTCTTAGGTCCATCCTGTTCTTTAAAATTTCAGATTGCATTCCCCTTTGGGACTTACCAGCTAAAGAGGTTTCACATAAAACATTTTCCAAAGAGCTGTGTCTGCCCTGGCCAACTTCCTTGAGTTTATCTGGATGGTCTTTGGTGACATATTCCTCACCCCATTCTTTACCATCCTTAGGCTGCCTCCACACACCAGACGGCAGATGGCCCTTAGACTGGATATCAGCCGTGAGACAAGACTTGAGGTTTTCTTCTGTTTCTGGAGTTGTTGGGTTCATTCCTGAAAAATAACACTTGCAATCAAGATCTGAGTTTGTTTGTTTGTTTTTTAACTGTATTTGTTACTAACTTAACTCTTAAATATTATGCTCCTGTTTGGATCCAACTATCCTTTGAGGGTGAAATACATCAACTAAGGATTAAAAGTTTCTGCCGTTGCAAAGAATCACCTCTCTCTGGTCTACTCTTGGCACATAGTCTCTACTAAAGAAGGAGTTTTAAAAAATGAATTTATAAATTCATTTATAAATTCATAAATGAATTTCTAGCAGTATGTATTGACTCCCCATATCTACTTCCTTTCAGGTGAGCACATGAAGTGCCTGTAGCACTACTCAGAAGAAAACACAGAAAAAGAAGAAGGCGCCAAAGACAATGTCTTCTTTTGGAACTTGTCCTCCTTGGCCGTAAGGATGGTAAACCGCAGAAAGGAAGAAGTAAGTGAGTGAGGGAACACGAAATAATCTACAAATAATCTGGTGAATTGTCTATTTAGTAAATAACTTTCAAATTAAGCTATAAAATATGTAGTCCGTAGAAAACTTATGTCATGCTACATACACCTGTGAGTTCTCAACAAATGCTAGTTTATTGGTCATTGAAAGGAGCCAGAAAGAACCAAGAATACTGGTTTTGTCGTAAACTCTCATATCCCTTCTCTGTTCTTGGGTTTAACTGAGTCACTAACCTACTCTAGCACACATTTTGGAATATTAATAATTAGCATGCTTTATTTTACTTGAGTTCTTTCATAACTGGTTTGAGACAGAGAGAGTAGAAGTAGGGAAGGTGAAAGAAGGAAAAGGGTAGAATTGATAGAAAAAAAGATAAAGAAGAGCCACTTACCGGGGCCCATCATTCCCTTCACATTACTATCTCCTACATGCATGGATCTGGACTCTTGGGCTGCAGAGAAAGGAAAGCTTTCAATCAGTTTTCTACTAACATGGCCTGGGCACCTTCTGTGAGCTAGGGACTGGGGACAGACTCACAGACTTCACAGTTTACTGGGAGAGACAGCACTAAAAAAAAAAAAAAAAAAAAAAAAAAGGAAGGGAGGAAGGGAAGGAAGATAGGAAGGAAAGAAGGAAATTACAACATAGTGTTGTAAGTGCTATTTTCCCATTTGTTAAAAATATATAATAGTGGTGCTGACCTCATAGACTACCATAAGAATTGAATCAGTTAATACTTGTAATTGCTTAAAATGGTACCTTGTGCACAGTAAGAGCTAAATTATTGTTTAACTGTGATGGTGAGGAGGGTAATGATGAGAAGAACTAGAATGGTGCTGTTAAAATGTAAATCAAACCCCATTGCTCCTCTGCTTAGCCCTCTGATGGCTTCCCATTTCCGTGTAAGAGCCAAAGACCTTATAATGATCATAAAACCCTAAAACATCTGCCCCATGCCCTGCCTGCTGTTTCCTTGTTTTAAACTGTATCTCCTATTGTCTCCCTTGTTCACTCTGCTTTAGCATCGCTGGTCTTCTTGCTATTCCTTGGACATATCAGTTAGGTTCCTGCCAGGACCTTGGTACTGGCTGTTCCCTTTCTTCCTCTCCTTATCTGTAAGCTTTCACTTCCTTCAGGTCTTTTACCTGGCAGCCTCTCTAAAATTATACCTTTGTTTCTTTATTTTTATACTACATATTTTATTTATTTTGTTCTAATATTTTATTTATTTGTTCATTGTCTGTCTCCTTCAGAACAAAAGCTCCATGAGGGCAGGAATTGTTATTTTGTTCATTACTATATCCCACCACCTAAATCCATGCCTGGGGTGAGTGGTTGGATGGATAGAAGGAAGGAAGGATGGATAGAAGGAACGTAAAAGGAGGTAGTGGAATGGCCAACACCTTGACTGTAACCTCATGAGAGACCTTGAGCCAAAGGCACCCAGCTAAGCTGTGTACAGATTCCTGACTCAGAGAAACTGGGACATAATGAATGTTTGCTATTTTAAGCTACTGAATTTGAGGGCACCATTTCATAATTAACAGTGGGTGAGGAAACCCTTTCTGAAAGTTTGGCCCTTTAATCCTGAATTTTAACATCACCTACCACCAATCATATCCAGAATGCCTTATTATGGTACATTATTCCCTAATTTCTGCAGCTACCCAGTAGAATAAACTGTTACATAAGTCATTCCGAAATAAGGGGAAAGAAGGAGAAGCTGCCTCTGAACAGCTCATTTAAATCCATCTGGGCACTTTGCAAATATAGTTTTTAATCTTCTGTCTTGTGAATATGTTCAGTTGCCCCTGAACTGGCATTGATCTGACTTCTGCTTTCCAAGCCCATCCTGTATTCTTCCCTAATAAGACCATCCTTTTATGTCATGCTCTTCGTGGCAGGGAGCAAAGAAACTAGAGCCACCTGCCGTGAACCCACTCCCCAGATGGACCAAGTGAGTTTTCTTTCCCAGGTGCCACCAATCAGTCTCTAAAATAGCTACTCAAAATGGGTAAAAAGTTTTAAAAAGCAAATCTGTACTTTGAAGTTAATACTGATTAAAAGCCATTTGATTTAGATTTTTAAATTCAGTTATTCAAAATACATGTATTTTCTTTGAATATATGAGCCAAAATGTTCATTAAGCCATAAGGGTAGCAAACCACCAGTCCTGCCCTTGAGGATTTTATAATTGGTTGAGAAGTCATTGACCCTCTTTTGGAGACTTTCTATATGCAACCATGAAAAAGAGAAAAATTCATCTAAACATTGTGAATATCTACACTAATTATCCTGTGTAGAGGTGGTTTGCTAGATGTTGTTGAGGATACAAAGAAGCAGCATCATTTTTTGTTTTGTTTATTTTCCTGAGTTGAACATAGGTCACTAACGGAAACTGAGATATCCCTTGGAAAGGCAGTTTCTTCAGTACCGCCCACGTGCAACTTTCTAATGTTTGTTCTCACATCCCTCAGACCAGGGCTGTGGCTGGTGACTGAGCCCACAGACAGACCAGCTGTGATTTTCCAGAGAAAAAGGAATACAGAGTTAAACTGCCACTGACATCACTGCCTGCCAGTTAGGGCAGCTATGACTTTCTCATATCAGTAAAACCTTTGCTGAAAAAAAAGCACAACACACAATATTATATATGCTAAGAATACAGCTATTTTTAAAATGTCTATGCAGAGAGACAAGAATTGAGAAAGTAATGTGGAAAATAAAACGATTTATTAGAGAGAATAATTTTTTTAAATACTTTTCTCCCGGTTGTGCAACAAAGTATTTCTAACCCATTTTAAATTTTGAATACCCAGATGAGTATTTTCCCAAAAAAGATAATATTTTAAAATTGGAGAGACTCTCCTGACCTCTCAGATCTTCTGGATTCTTATTCTAAATTCCAGACAAAGAGGGAAAATTCTGAGCAATGCACCATTTTCCTCTAGTAAGGATAGAGGAAGTAGGCCCATTCTTACTGTTACTTAAGCCTTAGGAACCAAGGGAAAAATACTTGACTAATTCAATATGATTTGTGAACTGTACCTTTTTCATAGGCCTGAGAGGGCATAAGGTTTGTAAAGTCTTCACTTGGAAGAACAGGCTCAGGGATATTGATTGAACGGAAAGGACTTCCTTGTGCTTGAGCAGGCCCAGCCTGTGAGCCATGTTCTTCCTTCTGAGTTTTCCTAGGGAAGGAAAGCAAAAGGTCTTAATACCTGATGGGTTAGGAAGAGATTCAGTTCAGAAAAATTCAAGAAAATTTCTGAATTATTAGGTTGAACCATACAAAATTTTTGTTTTTGTGAATTAAATATGGTCAAGTATTAGCAACTTCATTAATTCATCACCAAAACTGGAGGAAAAGTTTAAATATCTATAAGTCACCTTCTAATTGTAATGTCTACATTCTGATTTTTCTGTTACTGGCTTCCCTGTCATCAGGTCTTTACAGAGTTTGCAGTGGTGACAATTTGCTTGGGATGATAAACATTTGCTTAACAAAGCAATACAAAGGTACCAGGAAGCATCAGGTCTTCAACTGAAAACCATAAATGTTCTTCAGGGTCACACAAATATTATTGCCGTATTTCTATTTTAAGTTTGATAATATTAAAAAGCATACAACAATAAGAGTACATATATTTAGGTAAAACTTCACTTGAATCAACCTGGTTGATATACTGTTTAACATAAATTTGTTTTCCATGGTAGAAGTAAAATAATAGTGGCATGAGAGAAATTTTAGAAAACTAATAATAATAATAAAAATCACTGGTAACTTGATTCTCTTAACACAACAATCATTATTTTAAAATGTATCTTTCTAGTTGTTATATGTTATTACAGTCGAAATCAAATTGTACATGCCATTTCATACAATTTTCATTTTACTTCCTATTGTATAAAGTGCATTTCCCATGTAATAGTTACCATCCATTTTTAGTATTAACCAGCTTATGTGGCTCTAGCCTCTCTATCACATGCTCAATCATGAATCCCAGTGGCTAGCTAGCTACATACTGATAGTGAGGAAAGTGTTCTCTGTGCCTCTGTCTGTACAAGTTACTGCTTCTGGGTTTGCCTTTGGTCAGTTTTCTTGTAAGAAACTCACTTGGCTTTCACTTTTCGAGATTCTCTTCGCTTTTCCTGTTGAAGCTGTTCAATCTTCTGTTGCATTTCTTCTTGTTTGGAAGTAATGGCCTGGATCATTGACATGGCATTGCTCAGCTCTTCCTAAAAAATAAGAATCAATATGTATTTAATCTGGAAAATGAGGTAAAAGTATATAACATAATAGTACCTAGTACACAGTAAGCTTTTAATACGTATTTGTTGAATGAATGAATGATGAAAAATTTACTTCCATTTTGGCCCCTAATTTTAACACAAAGATCCAAGAAAGATAAACAAAATAGATATTTTCCCATGATAATTAGTAAATGAGCCAGAGGGAAGATTCTTATATTTATTTGGCTGCTATGCAAAAAAACATGTTTTCTAGTTCTTTCTTCAGTAGGGAAGTAGAAGAGGGGCCTACCTTGAAATAGTTTAATGAATTTTTCATCTCAGTAACTTTTTCTTCCATAGAACATTTGCAGCTCTTAACCTTCTCTTCCAAAGCATATTCTCCATGTTGAATTCTTGACAGTTCTTGCATCGCTTCTGTGAAGCCAGTTTTAAGTTCAGACGCTAGGGCCTGCAACTAAATAATACACAAAGAGTGAATTCGATTTGCTATAAATAATTGTAGATAGTACCATTGACCCCTTGAATTTTCCTTTTTGTTTGAGAAACCAGGCTCTTGAAAATTTACAGACCTCACTTCCCGGTAGATGAAAGTTTCGACAATTTAAGGCAACGTTGGCCACATTCATCTAGGGAAAAGAGGGTCTGTTTATACAGCACATGCTGAAGCTTGATAGTGACAACAAAGCAAGTAACTAGGTTTACAAGTGCATCTGCAATCTACTATTTATTCTAACACCTTTGATTAAAATGAGATTTACTTGAAAAGCAACATATGCTTGTGCAAGATAGTCTTGATCCCATAACTCTTCAAATTCCATGAAAAAAGGGCTGGGTCATATTATCCCTGGTTGTTAGCAGAAGATGAAGAAAGTCTTGTTTTTTTCCTTAAAATTTTAAATGATAAAATGAGTAATAACTAAGCATATCTGAGAATTTCTTGGAAAGGGAAGTTTTTTTTTTAATTTTATATTCTTTGATGCTATCATGAAAAAGGAGAAAATGGCATTTTCATTGGCAGTGTGCTGCAATCCACAAGGAAGGCATAGAAATCTCTACAATGGTAGGAACTCAGCAGGTTGTTGGTAGTGATATGAATCCTCTTCAGCAGTCAAGTCTGCTCTTGTAGGAGTGCACACAGTGACCTTCTGTTGTCAACTTCCATACCATGAAAAGGTGGTCAATTCTGGAGTTAAATAGGGTGCAAACCCTACTGCTCTTCCACAGTACTAAGGCCTAAGGCAAGTTGGTTAACCTCTTCAGAGCAGTTTCCTCAGACATAAAATAACACTAGTGACACCTGTTTTACAGGGCCATTTTGAGAATAAAACAAATAAATGTAAGTAAGGTGCCTGTCCCGGCCCATGCTAGGTACACACTAGAAGGTTTTCAAGACATTTTAATTCTCTCCTTTTAGGTGGCAAATCAAAAAGTACAGCGCAAACAGAAATGTGGAGGAAAAATAAAAAAGAAATGTGGAGAAGATGGAGCACTTCTAAAGTTGTTTTATTTATTGAACGAATGAAAAAAAAACATTTTCAATAGACAGGAAGTTAATAATAACAATAAGATAACATTACTTTCTTAACATTTATGATCTTATACTCTGCCAAATAGAAGAGCTCTTAGCTTCAGGTCTTTCTTTAAAACAGAATTATTAGAAGGTTCATTCTATAATTAAAATTATCCACCAAGTATTCTGATTTTAAAGGGATAGAAATTAAAATCCAGGTAACTTAACAAAATTCTTTCAAGTGTGTATTTCTAAACATTTTGGAATCTGGTTGTCCAAATGATTCCAACTTGCAATGGCATCTCCCACTGTACAATGATTTAGTCTCCTATACCACATTTTTAAAATATAGGGTTTTGTGCTTCACAAAGGTTTCTTTTGAGAGCAGGGTGTAGGGAGAAATAAGAGGAACCAAAGAGAGGAAAAATCAGGACCTGTCAAGTATTTGGGACCAGAAGACTGGGAAACAACATGAGCAAACTGTTTTTCATTCCAATTAATTTTAATTAATCTTATGATGTCCTAATTCAGTCATCATGATGGATTAAAATCACCAGATCAACTATTTTTGATCTGGTAATTCTCATTATGTAAATTCATCTTCTATGACCAAAATAAACAGAATTCACAACTATACCAGGTGGACAATTAAGTTTGTGAACTTGTTGCAACATGTTACTAACTTTTTTTTTATATCAGAGAGATTATTCATTATGAATTTGTACCAACTGGACAAACAGTTAACCAAGTTTGCTTATTGGAGGTGCTGAAAAGGCTGCGTGGAAAAGTTAGACGACCTGAACTTTTCGCCAATTCATGGCTCTTTCATCATGACAATGCACCAGCTCACATGGCACTGTCTGTGAGGGAGTTTTTAGCCAGTAAACAAATAACTGTATTGGAACACCCTCCCTACTCACCTGATCTGGCCCCTAATGACATCTTTCTTTACCCAAAGATAAAGGAAATATTGAAAGGAAGACATTTTGATGACATTCAGGACATCGAGGGTAGTATGACGACAGCTCTGATGGCCATTCTAGAAAAAGAGTTCTCAAATTGCTTTGAAGGTGGACTAGGCGCTGGCGTCCATGCATAGCTTCCCAAGGGAAGTATTTGAAGGTGACAATAGTGATAGTCAAGTATGTAGCACTTTTTCTAAGATGAGTTTGCGAACTTAATTGTCACACCTTGTATAATACCATAGCAAAAGTTATGCAAGTTTCAAAACTGAAGGAAGAAAACCTGACATTCATTCAGGTGCTCTGAAATTCATGCAGGTTTCTGCTTTAAAAAAATAAGGGAACCAGTATCCTACAGAAATAGGTTTCATTATCACTGCTCCCTTAGGTGACATGTGGAGTTTTCCCCAGGAGCCAAAAGGCAGCAAGCAGGTTCCTAGAGGAAAGGAGTGTTCCTCACCTGTAGAACCTCAGCTTTCAAAACATTAAGAACTACCAAAATTTTTTTCTAAGAGCCAGTTTATATAGGGACTTTGAGAATTTTGAAACCATTTTGAACTGTGAGCCCATTTCCTACATATATATTACTCTGAGCCCCTTAGGTACCTGCCACTGAAGTAACACTACTGCTTTATAAAATACTCTATTCATGGACATAATATCTTTTTTCTGCTCTCTCTTCAGCTTTCTTATTTGACAGCCCACAGCCCACCCGAAGGATTAGAAATGGGTGTCTACCTTGTTCTCCAGCGAGCTGAACACGTTCCTCATCTCGTTGATTTTTTCATGAAGATTTTCTAGAGAGGTTATGATCCCTCCATCCTGCCGCTGGAGGCGGGCTCCCACTGGAGGCAGGTTCAGGGAAGACTTGTACTTGGAAGCCTAGGGTACCACAGAGGGCATCTTAGGCTTAAAGAATTAGGGGAGAGGAGTTCGAATTCTTCCTATTTTCTGCTCTTTCTCTCAATTTTCTTACTTTCTTGGCTTCTTAACTCTTCATAAGACGAAGTTTAGTCAACATCTTCCAATTTATTTTTTTTTACCAAAGATACCTCACACTAAATTTTCATAAAGTATGCACGTTTTTCCAACTTGTTTTTTACACAGACTTGTCCTTCTTTTCAGTCCCATTATCAAAGTCATAAAGCTACTATGAGACAAATTCAGGAGACTGGGCCTGTGCCTTGAGAATTCTGCAAACTCATGAATGTCAACGTTTGAGAAACCTGCACAAGACATGCCAAAATCCTACCACACCTGGTGAAAGGCTCTATAAGAGCAAAAACCCAGGCATTTTGAGGCAGCACATGATGGCAAGGATGCCAGGGTAATTGTTTTGGCTTCCCCCTTAACCAAGGTTGCTACAAAAGAAACATGGTTTTCCTGCCAGCATCATCTCCTCAATGATAGGCCTCTTTAGTAATCCCCAGGAATGCAATGATTTAAAACACAAAGTGGGGAGGAAGGTATTTGAACAGTCAAGAGTAAATTTCCCAAATCTACTTCTCTACAACTCCCTGCAGAAGTTGACCCTTAAGGTCATTCTTACAGGGAGCTGTTGAAGCTGGTAGGAAGCCCGGTATGCCCGAAAGAGATCTTATTGATCCCGGATGCACTGCAGGCCTAGTAGAGTTCCCTTCTCTAGAGGTCGAAGACATTCTTCAATGGTAAAAGGAGAGCGAGGCTCAGACAGGACTTACAAATCCTAGAAAACTTTCAATGGCAGTTTTAATGATGAAACCTATTACTGTAGGACTGGTTCCCATAGTTTTTTAATTAGAGGTCCTTTTGGCACATAACTTTTTTTCTTAAATTATTTTCATTACAGAGAAAAATAAAAAATAAAAAAGAGAATCACCCCAAATCTCATTACTTTAATGTTTAATAACCATAATGTTTAGGTGTATTTCCTTCTGTTTTGTTCGATGCATATACATACAGATGTTTATGTGGTTGAAATCACACTGCAGATACCTTTTGATTCTGCTCTCCCCTTTTTGCCTAACATTCTTATAAGCCTTTTCCCATATCCTTCAACATTTTTCTAAGTGTCTATTTTTAATGACTACATAATATTCCATCCTATGCGTGTGCCAGAGTTTAGCTACCCATTCACTCTTGTTGGAAATTTACGTTATTTGTAATTTTTTTATATTATAAATAATGCTGATATATTATGCTTCTTATTTTAAGCTTTGTATGAATTTCAGATTATTTCCTTCGAGTAAACTCCTAAATATGAAATTACTGTGAGTCAAAGGCTGTTAGGTAATATTTAACCCAAAGGAAAACCCTTTGCAGAGAGGGTCTCACTGTATTGGAGAGAGACAATATATTCAATTAATTAATAAGTATGTATACAAAATACGAGTGTATTGAATCAGAGGGTTTGAAAGTTATAATAGTATGGTTGTATATTCTTAGAAACTTAGTGTATGATGTGTAATGTCCTGAATTAGTGTATTTAGAAAATATGTCTTGGGTAAGATATATGAAACATAGATAACATAACTGGAGGAAGCTGCAGTGTTTTCATTCCTAAGGCTGCAAGTCAGCCAAAAACACAGTTGGAGTTCAAATCTTTAATGTAAGAGTTGAGCTAGGACTAAATTCTGCAGGTATCACATCTGTTGCTGTAATTGTGGGACCCTCCCCCAATTCTCATGTTAATGGAATCATAATTTTTAAATTCATATACAAAATGAAGTAATCAGGGATAAAGCAGCCCAGTCTGACTCTGGAAAAGAGATTGGGGTGGACTTTGAGAGGGCTATGTACACTGGACAAAGGATGAGTGAAAAACAGACGTGGGTTCAAATAAAAGAAAATATACTGAGCTAAGGAGCAGTCATTGTATCCAAACTGATTCTCCTGATCTGGCAATAATTCTACCTGGAATGAATTGGGAGATGGTAGTGCACATTCTCCTGTTGGTGTCTGTGACCTAATTAGTTTTACAAAGGAGGTCAAATCCATCCAAAGAACAGGGATTCAAGTGGGGGTATGAACATTCTAACACTTTTACTACATTTTAACTAATAATTGTCGTAAAAGTTTCCACCAATGTATACACATTCATGAGAACTATTATTAATTATTTTATTACTTTTTAATTTGGCAGTCAAAAAATAATAATCTTTGTTTTAATCATTGTTTGAGCTGAACCTTTTCTTCTCATATGTAATTCCACTTTGGTAAATTTTTTTGTTCTTTGCCCATATTCTTCTGAGGTCTCAGAAGTTTTCTTTTTTATTGATTTCTATTATATATATTTAAACCTTTGTAATATTTTTTAAGGATTTTTCTAATTTTGTTATTTGCCTTTGAATTTATTGAAAATATATTTGCCTTGGAAAAATTTTTAATTGTGTTGTGGATGAACTCTAACTTTTTCCATTGTCATTTCTTCCGATGCTTTTTTTACTTAGAAAGACATTTCACATCCAGAGACAAAATATTCACTAATTATAAATGTTTATGGTTTTATTTTTTATATTTAATCCTTTAATCCACTTTAGAGTTATTTTGATTAGGGTATGAAGTGAAAATCTATTCTTTTTTTCCCCAAAGAACCAGACAATTTCCAAACACCATTTGGCACCAGACTGAATGGCTGCATCAAACCTCTTGGCTCAAAGCAATATACACACCTTACAGATAGTCCATTCATTCAACTAATATTTATTGAATATTTTTATATTCCAAGTACTGAACTTTATGCTGAGAATACAACAGAGCAAAATGCACTAAATCCCTGCCCTTGGAGCGTACATTCTAGAGAAAGACAATTAAAAAACAAACAAGTTAATATTTACTATAATGTCAAGTAGGGAGGGAGGTCTGTCAAGAAAATAAGAAGATAGAGAGTGGCTGAAATGTCATATTTTGCTTCAAATGTCATCTTTTGCTCTCCCTTTTTTGTGTAGATTGTATTCTATTATAGTGAACCTCTCCCTGCTTCCCTCCTTCCTCTTCCTCTTCTTCTTTCTTTACTTCTCCTCCTTCGTCTTCTTTTGGTTAAATGTTGCTTGGAGTAAACAAACTGGGGCTTAGAAAGCATTCTTTTAAAGCAAGGGTAGGGTTATAATCACAGCATCTCAGAGGTCATATAGACCAACTTCACTTCCACTGCTTCATTTGTTCCACTGTGAACAGATGTACTTGGATTTGTGATACAGTAAGAGAATGAGGCCACCCCCACTGCAGCTATATTTAGCCAACATTCAGGGAGTGACCTACATAAAATCTGTAACAGACTTTAAATCATACCTGAGTTTAAAGAGACACTCACCCTCATTGAAATGCCATGCACAGGTCAGACGTTAATATAGGGGAGGTGGGCTGGGAAGGCATTTGGAACTCTTGGACAAGAGAGACATCAAATCAGCACTGAGAAGACTCTCTTCTGTTGCCCGGCCTTTGTACAAGCTAGTCCCTCTGCCTGAAATACCCTTCCCCATATCCACTTACCAAATGGTCAACTTGTCCTTAAATGCCTGGTTCAAATCCTTCAGTCAATATTAATTCATCCTTCTCCCATATCCCATAGACTTTTATCAATGCTTCTGTTGTAATCCTTCCAACAGCTTTTTTTGTATGAGCTACTTATTGTATGTGTTTGCCAGGACACTTGAAACTCAGTGAGAATGTCAGTTTCATCTCCCATTAGGCCAAGCAGTAAACTTTGCACACAGCAACTGTTCAATTAATAAGCATTAAGTTGAAATGAAACTGTTTCCTCCATCCCCCCACATTGCCTGTCTGGGTTTAGGAGCAACACAATTAAAAATGTTCACATAATCCTGTGCTGGCTTGCCCTATTTGGGTCCACACCAATAATCTCTTGCGTGATATTTCTGGCAACTAGTTGTTATTTTCACTTTACTGTTACTTGAACTCAACAAATCTAAATAACATTTCCCCAAAACTATCTGTTCTTCTGAATTCCTATATCACTTTCGGGAGACCACTCATTCTTTCTACTGGTTATCAGGGCTTAAAACCTTAGAGCCAACTTTGAAATCACCTTTTCTTCCAACCTCCACCATGCCTTATCAATTCTTTCTTCCTTCTCATGTATTCCAGATAACACTGTCTTACTCTGGAGAATATCATGGGTTTCCCTAGCCCAAGCTGTTTTTTTACATTACAAATTATGTCTGAATAAAATTCCATGACTTTTAAGGACATAAATTTACTTTAAATTTACAATTGGATGATAGAAGCCAAGTGAATACTATTTAGAGAGCCAAAGCAGCCCAATGAGACCCTCACTGCAAACATATTACAAAATGTTTTCCAGAATTTTTTAACTTCCTTGTAAATCCAATTCCCATTGTTTAAAGGAACTTACATTTTTTTTCCATCACCATATTTGAACATTTATAATGCTAATCCCTTTTCTTTTTCTTTGTGTTTTTTGCTAACCCCTTTTCAACTCTCAATTCTCCCTGCTAAGATAGGAAACTAAGAAAAACAGACCTTGCTCTCTCTTTCTCTCGGACAGAAGTGTTACTGCCCGGTATAATGGCCAGTGACGGTGGCAACAGGCAAGGAAAACATAGTTGATGTGGGAGAGGTGGGCTGTGTTTTATAAACTGGGTGAGTTGTCCTGTAATAAGCAGTTTTCTCAAAAGTGCAGTGGGAATGGTGCTCTCTGCCCTGCCTATCTCAAATCCAGTGAACTTGTTAAGTGAACAAATACGATGATAGATATGGAAGCATTTGTGAGCACTAAAAAGTTTATAAGATACTCATTACTATTACACACAGGACAGTTCAAAACAATCTCTTTGTCTTTACCTGGTAGATCTGTGTGGAAGGATTATTCATTGGCATATGTTCATTCTCTCCTGTAGGGAGAAAGAGCTTTGTTTAATCAACATGACTCATTCTGTCCCTATCCTCTTCAGACACATGCAGGGAATAAGGGGACTTATAGGATCCTAAATCCATGCCTGTAAGAACCAATGATTTAACAAGAACAAAACATAAACTGCTGTAGTGATTTTATAGTCACATCTTAATAACCAAATCATATGTACCTGATATAACTTGTAGTAGAAAACCATGTTCAACCAAACTGTATCATTAGCAATCACTAATTAGCCAGGAGGTAGTGCGCATGGAGGGTCTCCCTTGTGTTCTTGGGACTAAGTTTACCGGATGGGATGATGCTATAGTCAGGAAGGGTGCGCTTGGCCAGGCACCTGCCCAGTTATCACTATATTGTTCTCTGTAAGCCTACTTGAAATACCCCACTTCTGTCTCTGATCTTGCCAAACTTCTAAACTGCTCTCCTGTCACTGCCTAGATCAGCTAAAGGAGTCTTGCTGTTCTCCTGAGCAAAAGGATTGATAGAAGGGCATTATAAATGGAAAGGGTCTGGGAAGGATGCCAGCAGAAAGAAAACAGCCTTGTCAATACTAGAGATTGTGAAACACGAGCCAAACACAAAGGAAGGAGTAGGTTATAAAAAAACCATTTAAAACCCAGGGAGAAAAAAGATTGGCCTAGAATATACCTTTCAGAACCATACTGGTTAGCTGTGAAGACAAAGCAATTCATGTAAAACTTGCAGCTCTTGGCTCGTCCATTTAGCTACATCTCCGTTGTGTACCATTGTATGAATCAAGCAGTTACACATAAAAGCCCTGGTTGCAAACATTTGGTTGTGTGGATGTGTATATTGTTCTCCTAAGACATGCTGGTACAGGAAACTTTTTCTTAACCAGCCTCAGCATGTTAAGTTCACAAATAGTACATAACCTCAGCGCAGAACTTATACACACAGAAGGCTGTCCCTATAAAGCCCAGATAGCTGGAGAGTACCCAAACTTCCCACATACACTTGAGTAATGATTACTTAGCCCACTTTATGCTGTCCCAACAGCCTGGTAAAATGGCAAGAATCAGAACTTGGGAACAGAGACCAGGCTCTCAGATCGAACTTTGACATTTTGCACTGTAGCCTGACGTCTTAGTTACTGTCTCCTCATCTGTAAATTGGAGCTGATAACAGAAGCCCACTTATATATGTTTGATTCTATATGGTAAAGTTTAAAAGAGAGAGTCCGTATATCTAGGCCAGCCTGGAAAGTGTTGGATATCTACTCATTGAATCTGCATTTTGGCCTTCCTGAGCAGGTTGCTCTGAGGCAGTCCTAATGTCATTGCTAAGAAAAGTAAGGTAACTACTCAGACCAAATTATACGGACAGCATTTTCTATTTCTCCAGCACAAAGTCTGTGCTCTTCATGGTCATCATATTGTCATAAGGAAATGAGAATAGTCAAGTTAACATGTTACCATGCTTTGAGACAATGACAAGACAATACTACAACCTACATTTCTTAAATATTGAGCCCTGAAGAAAGACATGGGGGAAAACATCTAACCTTGCTTTGTTTTGGTTTTTTCCATGGTGCCTGTTGCTTCTCTCCTCCAGCTTATTCTTCAACATTGCATCTTCTTGCCCCTGGATCAGGCCACCCCCTCTTCCCTGGACCTGTCAAGTGAAATCAAGAGTAAGGGATAGCAAGTAAAACTGGAGAATTAACTGGACTTACTTTGTGGTTAACTTTAAAAAATTGAAATGAACACAGCTATTAGAAGCAACTTCAGGTTTATATAATTTCGTAAGAGTGAAAATGTTGAGTAACTAGCTTAAGACTTAAAGGTAAATATTTTGTAAATAAGTATGAAATTCATTAGTTAAAATTATACTAGTTTTTAATATGGTACATTCTTTTTTTGAATCAAATCAATTAATTTAGACCCACTGATTTTATTAGCAGGTTTAGGAAAATTATCTTAAGTAAAACTTGAGGAACTATGAAAACCAATACATCTGTTTCTGTTTCATTAAATAGTAAATTTCCTGATGGCCTTGTTCACACTCTCAGCATCTGGTAGACTCCTGTACACCCAGGAGATGCTTACCCAAAGTGGCCTGGCTATAGTGACCACTAGACATGAAGCCACAAATTCAGAGTACAGTCTAACAAAGAAATAAACACTGTCAGTTTTTATTTCTAGATGGCCCTCTTTTTAGCCATCTAGAATTTAACCCATAAGGTGGGACTTCCCCCACCTTGTGAGGCTCGATAGTATGCCTCCCACTGTAGAGGGAGGTGCCAGGTTCTCCTAGCCTCCCTTGCAGCTAATGCATGATGGACTCATGACCTAGGATTTGTCACCTAGATATACCCACTCATGGCAGTGACAGAAGGATTTCCTAAAGCACATATATTTAGTATACTTTTCACTTTCCAAGAAATATAAAAGGTTCCTAAGACAGCAATGGCAGCAAGGGTAATGGTAGTGACCTTGACCTGGTACAGTTTAGGTAACTCAAACTGCTGCTTTTGGTGCGTTCCTCACCAGAACAGAGGTAGTGTATAACGTGGGGCATTGTTGCTGGCCACATAATCCCAGCCTCCAGTCTCCTAGCAATTCTATGAGTTGCCCATATCCTTTCAACAAATTCCCTTGCTGCTGAAATCAGCCAGAATTTTTTTCCGTTGTTTGCAACTAAGAAACCTGATTGAAACAATCAAAATATATTAACACTATCCAAGATTGAGAAAACATAAGTTAAAACTTTGTTCACACTCTAGAAAAGATTTATGTAATCTAAAGTGACAAAATGCAGATGAATAGTTGCCTCGGGCAGGAAGTGTGGTTTTAACTGATAAAAGGTACAGGGAATGTTTTAGGGTGATAGAAATGTTCTATTGTTTAATTGTGGTAGTGGTTATTTATACAGGTGCCTAAATTTGTCAAACCTCTTCAAAATGCATATTTTAATTGGGTGCATTTTATCCTCTGTAAGTTATACCTTTAAAAAGTAGAATTAAAACTTTTCATTCCCATATTGAAGTCAATAAAATAAAATAACAAGTTGCCGGGGGCAGGAGAATACACATAGATGAAAAAACATTGATCAACAGCCATATAAATAAATGAGAGATATCAAGGAGTCAAGGCCACATGCCATTTACAATCTTGCACATTTTTCATGTGAGCATGAAAATTAAGCCAAAGTAAAACATCTTCCCTAGCTATCGGAATGTCTTTCACAGCTAATATAAGCATATTAGGATGAAAACTTTCTTCTCCTTAGCAATTGCTGATGTATTTGATATCTGATGCATTCCATGATTAATATAATTAAATCACAGAATGTTAGAGTCAAAGGGTTTGAGAAACTTATTTCATCCAACTTCTTCATTTATAGGTGAAACAATGGAGGCCTAGAGGGGGGTAAGAGACATGACCTACTCAAAGCCACACAGCTTTAAAAATTGTTGTTAGAAGTGATTTCAGTTACTGTTGGGGAAAAAACAGTCTTGAAAGCCATATTTTTATGGATAGTTATTTCCTGGGGATTTCATTATTTAACTTACAACTAATTGAAAACAAACAAAAAACCCTCCATATATTATAGATAAAATGTAAACACACATTTTTCAGAGCAAGGACATCATCAAGCCCACAGTACATACGGTCACTGATTTAAGACAATAAAAAGTGTGTGGTTAACAGAAAGTGAATTAGAATTGTAATTTTATTTATTTACAAAAGTGAAAAAATTACATTAAGACAAATATAGAGGGGGGAAAAAACAACTATAATGCTTCTACTTAAACAACCATCATGATAATTTGGTTGTCGTGCCTGCCAATTTTTTTTCTCTTTAATGTTTATAGGAGCTCACCTACAATTTTGTATCTACTTTTTCATCTACATTATAGCATGAGCATTTTACTTTTTTCTTAAAAATTAGAGTGATCATTATTACTCCTATTATTTTTACTGTGGCCATTTGAGCAGAGGTACGAGTATTCCTCCCCAGCTCCAGTCGATGTTAACTACCTGCGGGTGTCCTTCCATCCCTTTGTCCATCCTCAGATAATCACACACAAACGAATAGACAGAACGCTCGTGTAGACGTACATGGGGTGGGGCTGTCAGTGTAGGTTCACACTCTACCTCTCTGCATCTCTGCATCTTGTCTCTCTCCTTTAATAATACATCGTACCAATCTTTACAAATTAATTGGTATAGATCTAATAAATTATTTTCAATGGTTGCATAATACCCATGGCATGAATAACCTATATTAATCATTCCTGTACTGATGTACGTTTTCCTTACATATTGGTTCTTTACTTATAAGGGGTTTTAATAGGTATGACTGGGCTGCTTTCCAAAAAGGCTATAGTTATTCTAATTCCCCCCAGGAATATTACGCGAATACCTTTTCTCCTGCCAATAGTGGATGTTAACACTTTTTATTTCTTGCCAGTCAGATGAGTGACAAGTGGTATTTCATAGTTACTTTTGCTGATTGCTAGTGCTATTGAGCAATCATCACTATATATACTTACCGGACATCTATATTTGCTTTTCTGTGATTATCTAGTCCTCTGCTTTGCATATTTTTATATTAAGTCGTCTGTCTTTTCCTTATCAATTAGTAAGAACCTTTATATAATACAAATTAATATTTATTTGTCATATGAATTTTAAATATTTTTCTGTCTTTTTTTTTTTTTGTCTTCTGACTTTGTGGTCACTTTTGCTATTGGAACATTTTTTTAATTTATAAAAACAAATAGATCTTTTTCTTCATTGCTCTATGTTTTTTGTATCGGTTTTAAAGCTTTCTGCAGCCCCAAGATTTTAATATATGTTTTTCTAAATTTTCTTCTAGTGTTTTTATCATTTTTTAAGTGTTTAATTCATCTGGAATTTGTTTTTATATATGGCACAAGGGAGTGTTTAGTTTCCTTACCTTCCAGATGGATAGTCACATGTACCTACTGTAGTTATTATATAAATCATCCTTTTCCGTCATGGAATTGAAATATTATTTTTACATATTAAATTATCACATACACTGAGATTTATCATGGGCCCTCTATTCCTTTCTGATCTATCTTTCTATTCCTATTCCAAAATCAAAAATTATAGATGTACTTTGGTGTTTTAAAACTATTTAACAAGGCAAGTCACCTATTATTCTTTTTTATAATTTGCTTTACCTGACATTTATTTTTCCATATGAATAAATGAACTCCAAGATTATTTTATCTATTACCAAAAAACAAACAAACAAACAAAAACAACCTGGGATTCTCACTGGAATTGCATTATTTACATATTAATTTAGGAGAACTGACATTTGTCTTACATCGAATCTTGTCATTCAAGAGCATGTAGTTCTTTCCATTTCTCTGGATCAAATTTTATAATTTTCTTCTTTTTTTAATTAAATTTATTGGGGTGACAATGGTTAGTAGAATTACATAGGTTTCAAGTGTGCATTTGTATAATACATCATCTGTATATCACATCATGTGCTCACCACCCAGAGTCAGTTCTCCTTCCATCACGATATATTTGGTCCCCTTTACCCTCTTCTACCATCCTCCTCTGTAGTTTCCTTCTTAAATATCCTATACTTTTTCTGTGAAATTTATTCTTAAGCATTTATAATTTTTATTGCTATTGTGAATGGCATTTTTCACACTTTCATTTGTAGCTATTTTTGTATTCTTTATTTTTTTGTATATTTATTTTTTATTCATCTACCTTACTAAATTCCTTTATAATTATGGAAGATTTTTAAAGTAAGTAACTTTTTTCATTTTCTGGGTGACTTTTATCATATTTTCAAATATTTATACTGGCTATTTCATTGTCCTATCTTATTGTATTTGCTAGAGTCTTCAGATAATGTTTTCTAATAATGGTAACAATGAATATCATTATTCATTTTTTATTTTCATGTAAATGGATTAAAGTCATTTAGATTGATATTTGCTATCTTTGATAAATAATTTATATCATGCTTAAGTAATTTCTTTTTAGTTCTATTTTACTGAAATTTCTTAAGAACAGATACTGTATTTTATTAACCCTTTCAGTAGCTATTGATAGAATTGCTTTCTTCATAAGTTTATTATTGTAATGAATTTAGCTGATTCCCTGATGTTGAATGAACTTTATATTTCTTGGTCACAGGATATAGTTCCTTATATTTGCTTGGTCATAGGCTATAGTTCTTTTGATACACTGCTGGATTCTATTTGTTAATATTTAGACATTTTTTGCATCTATATTCATGAATGATTTTGATCTATGGTGGGTTTATTGTTTTTTATTTTGTTTGTGGGGGCATTAAGATCATGCAAGCTTCTTTAAAAATGAGACAATACAAATATACGGTAATGGAAGGAGAACTGACTCTTGGTGGTGAACACACAATGGGATTTATAGATGATGTAATACAGAATTGTACACCTGAAATCTATGTAATTTCACTAACAATTGTCACCCCAATAAAGTAATTTTTAAAAATTGAAAAAATGAGACAATTTTCTATATATTTCTATAATCTAGAAAATTTTCAATTAAATTGGAATTACCTGTTCTTTAAAAGATAACAGAACATAGCTATGAAAACATTTCATAGGTGCCTTTTTTTTCAAAGGCACCTTTTTTTCATAGGTGCCTTTTATGAAAGATAGACTGATCTTTAAATCCTTTTCAATTTTTTGAAAGGTTTATATTTACTGAACAGCTGCTATGTGCCAAGCACTATGCTTCATATTTTATTTATACCGTCAATGTTTAATATAATCCTCATATTGATCCTGTTTAACATGTATCCTATCTTCATTTTATAGATGAGAATATTGAGGCCTGGGAAAATGAGGTAATAATATGCCCAGGATCACACATAAGAAATGGCAGAGGGGGTCAGAATTGGAACTCAGGTCTCTGTGATTTCAGAGCTGGTACATTTATCACTCCTGGCTTTCTACAAACAGTTTCACCATCATTATATTTAATTACTATAAAAGAGATGTTTGAGGAGATTTGTTATTGTTTTGTCATTTGTTTCTTTTTCTCCCCCAATTATTGAATACTAGGATAGTTTTCTGTTTTTCACTACAATAAGTGAACAGAAGAAGGAATATAGCTTTTTTTCCCTCATAATTAAGACATTTTCCCCCCTTAGGCTAGGTTTCCAGAAGAGAACTACTTATTTCAAGAGTATGAACATATTAATGAGTAATATATACTGAAAAGTACGTTTTAAAAGGGAGAATAACAATAGGATTACAAGGAAACATAGTATGATTTTGTGGAAAGAGCCTTACTATGTTGTAAAATTCCTTTTGAGATCTTACTTGTAGTCTGCTCTTCATTTTCTATGAGGGAATCCCTCACTCTCTGAGCCCAGCAATTCTCTGAGCTCAGTAATTCTTTCCTCTGCCCTTCACAGTCCTTGAATCACTGCCTAGAGTGGAATAAATAACAGTCAGACGCTGCTGCCCCATTCTTCTCACCAAGTTAACATGGCTTCTCCCCCTCCCCAACCCTCTTCCTTTCTTTCCATCTCCACAATAGCAGTGCTAGCCTCTAAAAACTCCCATCTGGGCCTTGGCAGACCCTTGGGAAAATACTGTTTTTAGAAAAAGCCTGATCTCTAAACCTTGCCTGATCAGTATATGGAGCAATGGTTTTCAGACTGTACTCTTTGAAGCCTTCAGGATTTTTTTTTTTTTTGACAGAGAGAAGACCACCAAGCTTGTGGGGTTCTGGGTCTCCCTCCCCATCCCCTTCAACAAGAGTCTCTCTGTTCTTGTCTGATTTATATACTGCAGCTTTTGAGTGAGGTTTTCCTTTTAAAATTAGTTTCTGCTACTAAAACTAATGCAATAGAGAAATAGGAATTTTGAAACACTAACTTAAGGAGTTATGGTCAGATTTTTATAAAATCAATTCAAATAATAAAGTTAATAGAAACCTAAAGATTACTGAAAAGTTTCCTGACCCTCCCCCAGACTGACCTAGAAGGTATACCCCACACACACATACACGCATAAGACCACAAAAACTTAGGATTGTCTATTACTTTCCAATTACTGCTGTGACAGAAAAGGAAAGTTTGGCACTTTGGGGAATTAAAATTAATTGAAAGCAGACTTGAGTTAATTTCCATTTCAGTGTCCTTTATTGAATGGGTCTTTAGTGTACATTTCTAATTTAGGAGAATGAGAACTTTTTCTATTGGGGGGAGGGTGATACAGAATTATTTTCCCCTGAAACTAAAGTAATTCATGAGGACAAATCCGGCAAACATTTTCAGAGAGGAAAATCTATGTGACCTTTGTAATATTAGAAACATGCTTTAAAAAAATTATGAAATGGGTTGTTTTTTTTAATACAACTTAAAAGCAACATACATTTCATGAAGTATCATATTTCATGACCTTGGAAAGTTGACTAGAATAACTATAGAAGATATTGCAAGGGGGGTGTCAAACATCTACCCCCAAACTAAGAAATAACCCAGAATAATAAAATAGGAAACTTCTATAAATAACAATGGCTATGTAGTTATTTAATCCATACCAGAGAATAGGTATATGTAAATTCCAGTAAATCCATTTTAGGAGGTTCTGTTACCAAATCTACTCTAAGATAGCCTAAATAAATATAGAAATAGTCTAAATAAAATATCAGAAAACAAAATTACAATGGTATGACCAATAGAGTTTGTTCTAGAGTAGAAAAATGGCTTGATACTTAGATATCTATTAATATAATTTATTAATCGACATCATAATCAGCAAGAAAACAAAGAGCACAGTGTGGCCCTTAGAAGCAAAATGATAAGGAGATAAGACAACCTTCACAATACACAGGCATATATGCCAAGTGTTTAAAATTAGGATACCTCAATGATAATGTCACTTTTTATACCCACTTCCAAATACATGTATAATCAAATCATCCTTGAATACCTAACAATTTAAAGTGGCAAAGACAATAAATTAAAGAATAAAAAAAGATCTGTGCCACCAGACATCCTAAACAATAAGTAGTCATATTTGAAAATGGTCCTTGGTCCTCAGGTCAGCCTCCCCCTTGACCTTTTCTCAAATATGAGTGTTGCTAGAAACAGTGTTGCCCCTGCCACTGAACCAGGTCACAAGGCCCCCACTGCATCCTTAGTTAACTGCTAGAATGCTAGTTCCCTCACCAGACTGTGAGCCACTTGGGAGCAGACGGGATATTTTATTCATCTGTGTATCTCCAGCTCCTAGCCCTGTTCTGGGCATGTGCTCAACAAATGAATGTGCAAGGGGATTAAATTCTCATCCAATAGACGACAAGAGAGATGTGGGTTTTTTAACACACGTTTCACATAAGCAAAAAGATTAGTGGTAAATATAGAAATAATTTAGCCTGGAGATGATTGTTGTTAGGAAAAAAAATCCGATTTAATTCTATCAAGCAAAGTTTCACTGGCAGAAATATATCTCCTGTGTCCACCACTGGGTTTGAAGACCAAGAGAGAGCAGGATTTCCTAACAAATGGTCCCACACCCATTCTAGTTATAACTGCTGTACCACCATTGCCAGCAACCTCACAATGCCCAGAGAGAAGAGGACAAAGCACAGAGAATGGGCAATTCTGAAGCCCAGGAGCCACAGAGGTTCTTTATGTCAATACATGGAATAGCAGAGATCGTCCTACATCCACTCCACTGCCACTTTAATTCTTTTTGATTACCTAATAATATCAGTCAGGGTAGAGTAATTTGGATGAGTTGCTATGTGTCCACATGAATCAGAAAAAAAAGAACACCAGAATGCTATCACACACACAAACAAAACAATGGCTAGAGATAATTATTTCAAATTTATGAATGCCTCATTGAAGACATCAAAACCTATCAAAGATTTCAGACCTTATTACTTCCAGGGGTTTTTCTGACTTGTTTTATTGATTCACATACATAAATGTATCAGAATCCGATTTTGTGAGCCTGACTGCTTCATGGGCTATGGGTCTGGTCAGGAAGATGTGCTCTATCTCTTTTCTTACCCTAGTTTGACTCGCTTTAATTTCAGCCTTTCCAATAGGTTCTCTGCCTGGATTCATCTGAGTGGGAATGAAGAGCATCTGGGAGACAGTCTGAACAAGAGGCACAGAGTTGCCCCAAAACAAGGTAAATAGCTACTTCAAAAGAAGAAAAAGTGAATGTCACTTTGTTTTCACTATGTCAGTCCTGACGGGAAGAGAAGGAAGACAATGAAGGCAAGGGAGGCCCCCAAGAGAACTGTGATGGAAAAGCACTCTCAGCTCCAGAGAGAGCTCCCTCCAGCCCTAGGGGTGACCCTAACTTGCAGAAAGGGTATATCAACGTGGTAAAATCATAACTAGTCCTCAGGAAGTATTCCTCCTGCTGGAGCAGAGGCAGTTGTGGGACTCACAGCATTGGAATCACGAAGCTGAGTTAGTAAAACCTTGTGAAATAGATCATCAGTCACCAAAGCCTTTTTTAGGTGAGAGGGGAAACCAGGGTACTGCTGTCTCTCCTGAGAGAATTTTTTTCATAGTTCAGATGAAATGACATCCAATTTGGATCTGCCTTTGGCACTTTCAGTACTGCTAGAAAGGAGAATAGAGTAAAATTTACTTTTCAGAATGATTGTAATTTCTCACTACCTCCTGGTGAAAAGACTCCAGGAGTTGGGAATCATAGACAAACCCTGCAACTCTCTCACCTCAGTTGGAAGAACAGCCCACCACCCGTGCACCATGGACAAGGGTCAGCAAATTCCCTTGCCAGTGAAGCTACAGCATTCTCCGTGTAGGACTAGTCTACTTACAGGCCATATGCACGTGCACCTAAAGACCTCAGTCCCTGCCGGTCCCCTGCCTTGAGACACTCTGCCCTCTGCTGACCCAAGTCCTGCTCGACCTTCAAAGGACAGTTCATGTCTCAGACTCTTCATAAGCCTGCCTTGGCCATTCTCAACTGTCATGTGTCCTCACTAAGGATACTTATAACTTATAACCAGCTATTATTAGAGTCCAACAGCACAGTAAACTACATACAAGAAAAAGTCATCATTTTTATTGATCAGTGAAAAATGTAAATTCATCATTAGTTTGATTCTTTCTTTTATAATTTCAGCCTATTTCATACATGCCCTCCCTAGAACTAAGGAATACTGAACCCAACCAATGAGTAATTTCTTAACATATCTGGTACCTTTGGCACAGGGAGAAAAGGTCTAGAAACATTCCTTAAAGAGACTAGAACACATTGAAACTGGTTTTGCTAAGAAACTATATTCTGATTCCTAAATTATTGTACTGTTTCAGTCTACCCAGGCACCCCGTGCAGGTTTCCCTGGCTCTGTCACTAGCAGCACCATTGACACAGGCTTAAGACCTCAGAATGATCTTCCCCTCATCCTACAATCCACCAGTAGTGAAACCCTTCTGAAAGTTGCTTTATAAAGCTTCTTAAATTTCCTCCTTCCCTTTTGATTGTCACCTCTTTGGTTCAAGCCTGACTGCTGTGTGCCCACAGCAGTTCGTTTTTTGGAACAAGTTGGGACAAGAATAAATAAATGAAATATAGAATATTAGTGCTCCATTCTCCTGCTTCCAACTACATTACATATTTCTCCCATCCCTGATAGTTGGATAGCAATTCTGTTCTAAAGAACCTTCGAAAGTACATATAGAACCACACTGAACAACTTCACTTGAAATCTATTCTAGGGCTGCTTAAGCACACTATACGGAAATCATTTTATGCAGATTATGCCCATTTCATCTTGTTTTGATGTCACTGGAAAACGGTTCCTGTAGACAAGGTGATGTAACAGGGCACTCACCTGCTGCCTCGCATCATTTCCTACCCTCAGTGCTGTGTACTTAGAACTCTCCGTATGTCATCATTTTGCTTTTTGATACTGCAACCTGTGAACATTGTCATCAGGCTTCCCGCTGTAGAACTATGTAAACATCTTCCCAAGAGTCCGGACGGTAGTGCCCTGCTGACCAGCAGGATGGGGAATGGGAAGAATACTGGGCTGCCAGAGCCGACCCTGACTTCTCACTCATGCAGGGCCATGGGAAAGCCAGGCACCCTCTCTGGGCTTCCATTTCCTCTTCTCTAGTATGAGGAAGCTCTCAGCATCCTTGCAGCTCTAAACTGCTGAGGCTGAAGTCTAACAAGGCATCTCCAAATATTACTCAGTGACGTGGTGATGCAGCAACCAATGGCCTCCCTTGTCCACAGCCTTCCACTACTGGCCTTTTGTTCAATCTAACCCCACCCCCAAACAAAAAGACAGCACATGCTAAGCAGCTTACAATTTCCTAATCCCTACTTCTTACACTGTGCAGCTTTAGCTACTTTTTAGTATACAGGGCTTTATGTTGAGGGAAGGAAACAAAACTGGCTGTTCTTCTGACTTTTTCCCCTGCTAAATGCATATCCCTGAGTACACTTACATTTCTTTCCAATAAATATTTTCACTTGGCTGTTCCAAACCCAACCTGTTAAAATCACATCAGTCATCTTCAGTCTACCCAGGCCCCCCTTCAGGTTTCCCTGGCTCTGTCACTAGCAGCAGCATTGACACAGAATGACCTTCCCCTCATCCTACAATCCACCAGTAGTGAAACCCTTCTGAATGTTGCTTTATAAAGCTTCTTAAATGTCCTCCTTCCCTTTTCATTGTCACCTCTTTGGTCCAAGCCTGACTGCTGTGTGCCCAAATAGTGATAGGAGCGTCCTGATTAGTTTATCAACCCTGTACACTGCTACTAGATTCTTTTCCTTTAAATATCACTCTGATTATCTCTTGATCCTGCTCAAAAACATGAACAGCTCTCTTAATAAAATATAATAAAAGCCTAAAGTTTTTGCACCTTCCTCTGTAGTCTTATTTCTGATATGTAGGAGATACTCCAGCCTCCTGCGGCTTATTCACTACTGGCATTCCTACCTGGTTTCTCCCTTTCCCTGCTACCTGCTCTGCTCTCCTTGTCCCACTTCAATTGTCAAATCCTGACTCATTCCCCAAAGTCTATCCAAGCCTCTTCCCCTCTGGAATGGACCCCTTCAATTCCATGGGAAATTTTCCCTCCTTTCTTGGAATATCTGTAGAACTCAGTTGGAAACAAAACTACAGTTTTCTACTGTTAGTTATATTACAAAAATAATCTCATTTTCTAAATAGATTATAAACTTCTCGGAAAAAAAGAGGCTATTGTTCCCACCTCTTAGATCTCTGGTGCTCATTTTATGTTCTCACATAGAGTATGAAGCTCAATAAAAGTTTGTTGACTAAGATCATAAACCTTCCAAACACTGTCAATGGTTAACTATCTAGCACATAATCCTCCTCTAATTATTAGGAGTTAACTATTAATAATTAAGTGTTCTTTTACCTAGGAAGCTGGTAATCAATAGTCATGGATGTAGCGACTAAGTGAGGAAGAATTTGGCCACAGGAAATCCAGGCCAGGAGAGTGGAACAACAGGGTTTAATGCTCTATCTCAGCCCCAAAGGGCATTTTCAGATTATAGGCTCCTACGGTAAAATAGGATGGTCTGCAATGGTTTAGCCCTTGTTATTTATACATTAGATTCTAATGCTTTGGGTTTAGAAGGAAAGTCAATCCTTTTCTTCCTCCACCCACTTTGGAATACCCCTTAGGAACCTAACTACTTGCCTACTTTTTTTCCTTGTAACACCCAGAGAACCTGCTTTCAGCCTGTAGTGTCTGCCACTCATCTTGGGGATCCATGCTCCTGGCCTGCGCTCAGTCTCCAAAACAAACTATGTGATAGGCAGTGAATGAGCCAGTAGGTGCAAGATGAATCTAGGAAAAACAAAACAAAAAAACCTACCCCTTTGAAAGCAGTATTTCCAGCCCAGACCTTGAGTCTTTAACTCTTCACACATTCTCCCTCTAGCCTGTGGTTTATGAAGCTGAAGAGAGAAATACTGTAAATCTGGATGCAAAGTTTACATGTAAAACAAATCCCTACTTCTTAAAATCCTGTAAATTCAGTTATCATAACTTTTTAAATTTACTGCTAATAGCCATAAAGCCCATTGGCAAAAATTAAATTGAGAAGTAGATGCAGTACATTAAAATGTCAGAATGTTCAGAATCTTAGGAGTGATAAAAGCTCTATTGCGAAAATCCCGGGACATAAAGGATGTAAAGAGGAAAAGTGAGATTGAAATTCAAGCTTTTAGGCATCTCTACCAGGGCCCATTTTATTTGCATCTCTTGACAACTTCAAAGTCTTCTTGAATCTACAATATCCCTTAGGATAAAAAAGGCCTAAAGCTTCTTCTGGTCGCTGCTTAAATGTCACTTTATTAGAAAGGCCTTCCCTGACCACATACATAAGAGCAGGACCCAGTGTCCACTGCCTGTCTTTTTCTTTTTTATTTTCATTGCTTAATTTTTCTCCACAGCATTTATCACCAAAAGACAGTGCTATCTACTTATTTTTTCATTATCCTTCTTGGCCTACCAAATCATGAGGGCTTGGACTTTTTTTTTTTCAGTCTATACTCTCCTAGGTCTAAAACAAGGTTTAGTACAGAATAGGCTCCAAATAAGTTGGTGGAATTGAAGATTAGATTGAAAATAGATTATAGAGGTTATCCAATCCAACCTTGTGCATGGAAAGGGGGGAATGGGAAATATTTGGTGAGTTGTACCCGTGATTTTTCACAATGTGTTTTAACCTCTATTGAATAACACATACCAAATCTGGAAAGAAAAAAAAAAAGAATAGGCTCCAAATAAATAGGTGTTGAATAAATGAGTTTTTTGTCATAGTTTGGAAAGACCAAACGACACCCACCAGAACTACTTACAAAATAAACTAAAGATTCAACATATAATGGTAAAGAAAATCAGAACAGAGAGAACACACAGAGATCAGCTAGCCAAACCCTGTCACATCACAAAGAAAATGAGGTTGAAAGGTTAAGTGACTAGAATAAGTCTTAAGCTCATGTTTTGACGGGAATAATAAAAATGGCTTATTACAGAGTCCCAAGTTTTTGTATAAATATGGTAACTACGGAATTTGATAATACTGTTTGAATCTCAGTGAGGTGGGCCTCGTAAATAAGTGGAATAAAACGGCTGTCAGATCAGTTCCCTGGCTCAGATATATCAGTCTCACTACCTGTCATCAACACTATGACTCTATTCCTTTGGATCTAGAGAGATTTTTTTTTTAAATGCACCTCAGGTGTGTCAGCCAACACTTTAGCTAGTTGAGAGCAACACTGATAACCAAGCTCGGTGCCCACAGGGGGTGGGGATGGAGAATCTGAGCTTTTAAGTATGGGAGATCTGGATTCAAATCCCAGCTCCAGGATTTGAACAGTTGCTTGATCTTGAGAAAATTACTTCTCTAAGGGTCTGATTAGCTCGGTTTCTGATTATAAGTCTCTGGTAGTAAATAGTACTATTTGCAATTTTTTGCCCAGGACAAAGCTGGAAGCCCTAGCCTAAGACCAATGGAGCTAAAAGAAAAAGCAAACGTTGGACCCTCCCGAGGGGTCTAGATTCAAAGGACTTCAAGGATCGGGACCATCTGTTAAGTTTCTGTGGGCTGAAGCTCCTAGCTCAGGTGAGGGTCGTGCAGGCGCCAGTCACGACTGTAGGAGCCAGAACAGACAATAGGCATCCATAGCAGAGGCCTCTCAGCCCAGCTGTGGGGAGGGAGGGAGCCCCCAGCAATCAATTGTTTGGCAATCTCGGGCCTGAAAACGAGGTTAGAGCTGGATCAAGGGGGTGCACAAGCACCACTCTTATCAGCGGTACTAAAAGAGCCCTGTAAATGTGAGAGGGAGAAAACTATACTTATCAGGACTAGCTTTGTCCAAAAATCCCTTTGAATGAGTGCCAGGTTTTTAGCCTGAATTTTATATCTCAGGAGCCACTTCTCACTAACTCCAGCTCATTGACTCTGCAAATCGCCACCTCACCATATCCTCTGGGGCCCCTCTTCTTCTGAACTTTGGAGAGGCTGCCTACGTGAGGCTCCCTGTGGTCCCTGTAGACAGCTGGACATTAGTTGATATGATTTTGCTACTTATAACAACTAATGACCGGGCTAGCTGAACTTATTTGATATTTCCCTGTTTTATAGTATTTCAATTAAAACTTTGTAGTAGTTAGTATATATGACATAGATATGTAGATGACCACCGTTCATGCATTTCATCGAACACATCTCTACATTTCTTCCTCTCATTCTCTATGCCTCAAATACTTTTTCTTACCTAATGAAATATTTATCATCTTTCAAGCCTCAGTTCAAGCACCTCCTTCTCTATAAAGCCTACCGGGATCCTCCAAGCCATCAATATTCAATCCTTCCTCCACTGCATTCTCATACCACATTACTAGTATCTCTCCCTGAGGAAAATCACAGGCGTGAAAACATTGAGAATATTTTGCAGTGGGTGCTCAACACAATAATAATATAATATAGTATAATATAATATAGTATAACATGATATAATATAATTCCAAAGGATATTTATGGTTAATGATTTATTTCCCTAAAGAAAACAATAGGGAGAAATTGGTAAAAGGATACGAACTTTCAGTTATAAGATAGATAAAGTCTGAGGATCTAATATAGAATATGGTAGTTGATAAGACTGTATTGTATAATTTATTAAGAGAATAGAACTTAAATGTTCTCACACGAAAAAGTAAATATGTGAGGTGATGGATGTGTTAAGTAACTCGATGGGGTGGGGGGGGGGACTTTCCACAACATATATCAAATCATAACATTGCACACTTTAAATATCTTACAATTTTATCTGTTAGTTATACCTCAATAAAGCTGGGGTAAAAAAAACACAGAATTTTATTTATTCATATTAATAGCAAAGAGATGCATTTTTTAAAAATTAGTGAGCTAGAAAAGGCAAACAGAAAATCAATGCTATTTCACTTAAATTATAAATTTTGTTTAAATAAAAGTTCACTATCTAAGCATGTAGACTGAGAAATATTTTGGAGCACTATCTTTTGGCAAAGACCAAATGCTTCTCTGTACTTAAAAAAATTGTTATGATCCATCTACACATAAAATTGCATATACAATATATGTACAAGTTTCATCTTCAAAGCCTTTATAGCATCAGATAAGTAAAATTTTAAATGAAAAATAAATATTATCAAGTAAAATGTCCTGAGACTTTATAGTCTTGCCTCAATTATGAAGCTACTGCCAAGAAGTAGGTGAGACTAATATGGTATATTCGGTATATCAGGTTAGTACAGCCAAATAGAAATGAACCAGCTAGGACAGTATTTATAAGCCTTGTGTTAAACTACATTACTTTAAAACCTAAATTACAAACATAGAAGCAATACAAGCTCAGTGTAGAAATCCTGAGAACCTGACTCATTTTACCCGCTTTCTCTTTCCTACTCTTTGCAGGTGGAAGAGTCACTGAGAAACCGAAGCGTCCATGAGTTAGTGGAGTTAGTGGAGGACAGCAGAGGGCATGGGGCTGTGGCCAACCAGGAGTGATACACCGTGAGTGACTGACACTAGCTTGATTGTACAGGAGACACCGCAGGAGGCAGCCAATGTGCTGCCGGAATTTTGAGTTTTATCTCACAGTTTCCGAGCTTTATTCTCCCAATCTCCTTTGTAAAAGCAATGACCTTCCAAGAATTCCATCTGATGTTTAGCAACATATCTTTTTAATAGTACATTATTTCATCAATGATTCTCTCAACAAATCTGAATCAAATAACTTCATCTCCTTTTTATATGTTATTCTATTATCCAAATTATTATTCCCATGGTCATTCATTTAGTCATTTATTAATTATAGACTTCTTACCTATGAGAATCTTGATCAAAATTCTTCAGTGACTCCTAAAGTTTAAACATCCTAACACAAAAGTCTTCTGTCTTCACGATCTGGCCTTTGCCCAGCTCTGCAAACTCATCTTCAGTCACTCTTATACGCGAACTGGGCTCCTATCACAAAGACAGTCTTGTAGTTCTCTGTCCTTTCTAGGCCCCAGGCTTTGTAAATGCTGTTCCTCAGTGGACATCTTTCCCCTACCCTGGGCTGACTGTCCAACTCCTCGAGTCCTTCAAGATACTGTGCAAGTATCACTCTTCCCTGTCATTCTTGACATGTCTCAGTAGAGTTAAGTTATTGCTTTTCTGTGTTGCCATGGTATTTTGTCCACACTTCTATTACAGTATTTATGTTAAATTTTTTATTTAAAAATCTTACTTCTACCAGAGCAGGGGTTCATACACTCTCAGAGTATCCATAGACAAAACTTGATGTAGGTTTGTTTTCTTCTGGAGAGAAGGTTCAGAGCTCGTATCAGATTCTCAAAAGGAGTTCATGTTTACTCTCTTAAAACCAAATTAAGAACTACTGCTCTCTAGATTATGCATCTCTAGGAAACAGAGAGTGAATTCTATTGTTCTTTGAGTCTCTACTATTAGGTGCCTAATATTAGTTGAATGACCATTTCAGTTATTATTTAAGGGTAAAGGGGTATACTAGTAAATATATAGTAAATTCAACCTTCTCTATTCATTAATGTTTTTAAGTAGACAGGAAGTGTGATACAATGAAAAGCACATTGGGCAAAAGTAAAAATATGGAAGGATTTATGCCAAACTACTAACAGTGGTTATGCTTGGAAAGAGGGATGGGAGCAGGGGTGGATGGACTTTCAAAGTTTACTTATATTCTTCTGTCTTGATCAAGCTCGTTTGTTTGTTTCTTTTACAATGTGTACATTTTAGTTTTGAAACTCAAAAATAATGTTTTAAACTATGAAACTTTTTTCTTAAGTACATGAAATATCTAGCTTCAAATCCCAGCTCTATTACTTATTTATTTTTGTGACCCTGGGAACTTACTTAATATTTATAAACCTAATTTCCTCAACTGTAAAATGTGAATAATGCTTACCTATCCCACATAGCTAGTATGTCACAAAGCCTAGCAAAAAATAGGGGCTTAGTAAATATTAGTTGAATATAAATTTTGTTGTTCTTAAGGATTTTTTTGCAATCCCCAAAGGCATCCAAGAACTCAATTAAAACATAGGTTATTATTGTCTCAAAACCGTGTGTAGACATTTATATATACGTAAAACTCTGATGTAACGTGGCTGGTTTATAAGGTGGCTATTAGCACTGACTGCTAATTAATAACGGAATCTCCATATGTTTATTTGTTTTTAAACAAAGAAGGGTTACAAAATTCTTCAAAGCAATTTATAATATTTGCACTTCAAGAATAAAGTACAAGTACTGGTTTAAACTAAGTACAAGTGCATTGGTTTAAACTAAACCCTCAGTTTATCTGTGTTCTTACTACAAACAAGTTCTCTGCAATTTTCACTCACCTCATGGCTTGTCTTCAGCAATAGACATCACACCATGTTTTGTGAAATCCTCCTGATTAGCGGACCTATACAAAATGAAATGCCATTGATAATGATAGGTACCTTATAATTTAAACCATCCTTTTTTCCTATATTTAATAACTGAAAGTTTGTATTATATATACAACTGATTGTTGTTAAAATATTCTAATAGTTCAAAAATCTATAAAGTAAAAAGTAAAGGTTCTTGTTTATTTTATTCTTTTAATTTTGAAGTCACTTGGTGTTGAGGAGGCACAACCACCCTGGTTTTTGTATCTTTGGGGTAACTAATAAAAATAAATTCCTATGTATTTAATAACACATCCAGAGTACTCTGACAAGGCTTATGGGGCTTTGCTGAATCAGAAGAGTTCAAAGCAGTTCATCTGGCCCTAAAATAATGAATGCTACAAATCTAGAGATTTTCCTTAGTATTCCATATTAAAAGAAATCACCTACTTCAAGTGACAAGTGAAATAGATTTGTAATAGGTTTTTCTGTAGGGGCTAAGTGAGGTGATCTACAGTCAAAATTAAATACAAATCCATTTGGAGAATACGCTGATTTTTCTGCTTTTTTGTGAGCAGTACAGCAAGTTCCAAGCCAGCTGTATGTTTTATTTTTTGTTAACTGAAGTCTCTTGGGCAGGGTGGCCAAGCCATTGAATTATTTTTATTTATTTATATTCATTTGAATATATTTAGCTATCAGTATATATTAGAACTCGAGTTCACTCTGATATCTCCTCAAATTTCAAGCCAACACTTCCTGTTCTAATACAGTATTCTATCTTTCCCTCTTTCCATAGTTTGTGTTTCAGTTTCTTGATCTGTATAATTGGCATAGTAATAATAATAATGGTAACCTCACAGAGCAGATGTGAGGATTAAGGAAGATGACGGCTGGGAGCCACAGGCTGGGATGTGGGCAATAGGGGAATCAGAGGCTTACTTAGTCACCTTTGTCATTTTGTCAAAGTCCCTGTCCTTTAGCCTAAGCAAATCTGTGTTTATTCCCAGCTTGGCTTGGTCTTTTTTTCCTCTTAACTTTACAGATAATTTTTATTAAAAAGTTACTTTTTATGCATAATGCTGTTTTTTGTCCTGAAGGAATATAAGAGGCAATGTAAGGCCTAATACTGGCTCTGTTGGTCATTACTAATTGCCACCCAGTATCCTTTCACCCCTTTTTCTTTAGTAACCCAGTTAAAAAACTACATTCCCCCTTCTCCTTCACAGCTAGGTTCTTCCCATGATATAAGTAGAAAGAGTATGAGTGATCTCTGGGAAGTCTCCTTAAAAGAGAGAACACATCTTTTTCTTCCCATTTCTCCTTCCTGCTAGCCCAACACCAGTGAGATAGGTGGAGTCCTAGCAACCTCTTTGGACCAAGACGTATACACTAAGGATGGTAAAAGAGCAAGATCGCAGGAACCTGGATCCTTCACACAAGGACCTGCTCTAACAGTTCTGCACTGCTTTCTTCTGGACTTTTTTTTTTTTAATGTAAGAGAGAAATAAATTTCAAGCTTGTTGAAGCCACTATTATTTTGGTTTTTCCCCCATATACAGATGAACCCAACCTTACTGATATGCTGGCCTTCTAGGAAGTTGTCTAGAACCAAGAACCAGTTTTAATTCTTGAAGCTTTTCTCTCACTTCCTTTGAGCCTGTGTGTGCTTTCTAATGAACAACACGTTCTTCACTCTTCCACAATCTCTAGTGTGTCACTCTATTCCTTGTTTTTACCCTTTCTCTTTGCATCACTCATATTTTGGACATTATACACTCATTTGAGTTCTTCAGATAGGAATTTGAGCTCCCAGAGAGTGGGAAACAGGGCCATTCTATGGGGGAAGAAAAAAAGGAAGTGGGGCTAAAATCAAGTTTTTAACTTCTTTTGTGGATTACAGGAAAAACAGTCACTTCGACAAGCATTTATTAAGCATGTACCATGTAAAAGGCATTGTGTCAGGTGCTGGGAGAAATATAAAGATGACATTGTTCAAGGAGCTTACAATCTATTTGGTTAGTGCAAAAGTAATTGTGGTTTAGCAGGTTAAAAATAATTGCAAAAATCGCAATTACTTTTGCACCAACCTAATAGGAAAGATGAGACACACAAATAACTATAGCATGTGGTTAATTGTGACAGATTCAGTGAGAAAAGTGAAAAGTAAAGCTTTCAGAAGAGAAAAGATGAGTTTCAGTTGTGGGGTTAGAGAAAGTTCACAGGGAAGATAGGATTTGAGCTGGGCTTTGAACAATATGTAGAGATGGGAAACAGGATCAGCAAAGGAACAGAGGTAGAAAGTTACAGGGTAGAGGTGGATTTAGGGATCCCAGGAGCACAGAGGGGAGAGTACGAGGTAAGGCAGACAGGTAGATCGGGGACAGATCCAGGGCCCTGAGTATCTTCTTGGGAGCCTGCTCTGCAGTGGAGAGAATAAGGAGTCACTGAAAGTTTTTAAGCGAGTACCAGATCCCAGGTCTTCAGTAGGAAGATGCCTCTGGTGGCATTGTATTGGAAAGACCAGCTGCAAAAGGCCAGTTGAGTAGACGCCTTTAATAACCAAGTAAAAGATAATGATTACCTGAATTACAGAAGCGACTGTTAGGAAGGAAAGGAAGGCACCGACAGAAGCAAAGCAACATTTCAAAGGTGACTGCATGAGTTACGTGTATGCTTTGCCCAGGAAAAAGAATTGGATTGTAATTCTCAGATTCGGAAGTAAAGAATATATCCATGAAAGAATTCTAAAAATTATTTTACCCTTGCTTGAACTAAGAAACTAAAAGGAGGCTGAATATGCTGTAACAATGAACTTATTGGTTCTACAATTTCAGCAGAGCCTTAACTTTTATTTTCCCCAGTTGTCAATTGGGAGTGCACTGAATAACTGCTATGAGATGTGCAAAGAGTATTGAAAAGTGTCTCAGCAAAGAAATGCAGCCATCCCTTCTTTCCCATTGTTCATCCTTTGCCCAGGGGTTATGGTAAATAGCAGGTGTCTGAGTTCCTTACACAGTAAGAATCTTCCGCTTCTCCCCAATTATCTCTTTACCCTCCATTATGTGCCATCTCTACCCACCCCTCCCATCCACACTCTCCATAAGGAATCCAGTAATCATTTAAGAGAAAGAGGAGGCTTTCTAGAGAGCATAAGAATTTTCTAATATATGTCTCTTCGTTGCTCACTAAAACCATGCCAGCATAGCCTGAAGCAAAATGGAAAGATCTGGCATAGACACATATAAAGGCACTGTATTCTCAAATAGCTCTGAGATAAGTAGCCCCTGCAAAAGAAAAAACAAAATCCTAAACTGCTACTTTCTTATTCTCAGGGGATAAATTCTAGAGCTTTTTCTCAATTAGACAAATTTGAACATCTGATCGGCTGCCGCTTTCTCTTTTTATTTTTCTGATTATTTAGAAAGACTTAAATGGATGTTAATACTTAACTAACCTCTCTTTCCTCAATAAGGGCAGGACAAAATAATCATGAACGTACCAATCAGAGGACTGTCTTGCGTAATATTTAGCAATTTATGATTTAATGCATCTATTTGGGGCACTGAAAGCACCTTACAAATAAAATAATGAGAATTTTCTTCTTCCATGATTTCCCAAGGTGATAATTCCTGGCACTCTTGAAAGAACAAATGATTAATCAAGTCATTGGGGACAAGCAGCAGTAATGTGATTGTCAAAACTACAGGTATTAAACTGTGTTTCACTCTCATGTAAATTGTGTGTGTGTGTGTGTGTGTGTGTGTGTGTGTGTGTGTGTATTGAGGGGTGGTCAATGGGAGAATCAGCATCTTCAGAATTGTCCCTGAGAGAAAATTAGCAAGAATTATTAACTTAAAGATTCTTACATTTTATAAAATTCTTAAAACTAAAAAAAATATTCAGCAACTCATACTCCAGCCCTAAAACTCAAACTCAAAGATTCCTAACCCGGAGTCCATAGATTGGAATTCACCTATCTGTAAATCTCCTGAAATGGCATGGAAGTTTTTGTGTGATTTTATATTTTTTTGCAGAGAGGGTGGGCTGGTTTCCAAAGATTCTTAAAGTGATCCTTGACTCCCCAAATGGTTAAGAAGTACTGCCATTAAAGAAAACAGAAGGGAGAAATTTGTACCAGGCACTTATCTGTTAACCATGGTATTTGTATTAAAAGTTAACAGTAGTATGAGCATCTTCCTTTCAAAAGCCTCTGAAGTTTCAAACTGGTTTAGATTGCTTTTTCAGAGCCCATGATATTAAGTAGAATGTAGATTTTAATTAAATTCGTAGAAACTGTTTTTAATAAATGTGTGTCAAAAAATTACTTCCGTAGTATAAATTTCTGATCATTTATATTAAATCCTTCAGAAGTGCCTTCAATGAAATGGTTGTATCATTTGCATCGATATAATTTTGTATTGAGAAGTGCTATTAAAAAAGACAAAAGGGTAATAAAAAATAAATTTCTAGATTTTCAGAATATTGTTTCAGCACATAAAACCCATGTGATTGCAATACTAATTATAATGGAATCCTATTCTCACTTAGAAAGCTTTCAAGTGAAACTCAATTCTTTTCATTATGCTCCCAAAATCTTGCAAAGGGTTTAGAATTAAGATTCACTAATGTCAGCACACATTTTTCTGTATATGGAGGAATGAACTCTGTCCCTTCTCTGTTTCAAAAGGCATAAATCAACCTCTCTGCATTCCTATCTTTTTCATTCTATATTCTTAATCCCAAAGAGGCATATACATGTTGGGTTTACAAAAATCAAGAATTCTGTCATCCTTTAAGATTGCTCTAAAAATTTAACTCAGCTTCAATTACACATGAAAATGTGCAAAACTCCAGTCTCCAAACATTTCATTAGTTGACAACCTAACAAAGGCAGATGATGACAGAATTTTAAAACTAAGCAAGAAAATGAATGTTTTACAAATTGTTACAACTTTGAATAAAAAGTTATTTCTTTAGATGGCTGCCTTAATATTAGCACATTTTGAATCAAAATTACTAATTAAAGAGTGATGGTATTTCTTCTCTTTTGAAAACATTTCCCCTCTCAATGCCTCCCAAAGCACATAAAAGCACACTTACCTCATGGTGCTTGCCATGATTATATCATCCTCAGATCAAGGCTTATCTGGATTCTGAATTAACTTAAAGGTTATAAAAAGAAGCTGTAGAGAGGGTTGACTTCCCCAGAAACGAGACTGTCATAAGTTAAGTAGGTTTTTAAATGAGGAAAACTAGTGTCTCTTCTAATTATATAAGCTCCAGGTCAAATTCTAGCATCAACTAATCAAATAAGTGCACTGCATTTAGTTTCAAGGAGTAAAAGAAAGAAAACTGTTTAAGTGTGATGACTTTGTTATCTTAGAAAACTGGAAGCTTGAGCATTAAAAAGTTATTTATATATCAATAAAACGTTAAAGATTTTAAAAGCAAAGTATGTATCTTGCTACTTTAAATAATTTGAAGAAAAACACCGGGCAAATTTTAGTTTGCAATACAGGTGAGATGTTGCTGTACTTTTCAGAAATTTTGAATTTGTGTTATATTATTATGTCCTGGTCCTGGAAAATATCCTCTCACCTTACCTTAACTTGTCCAGTATTTATCCTCTTATAAATTCCAGTACAATACTTAATTCTAAAGTCATACCAATTAATGCTAAGCAACTGATCCAAAAATGTCTAATTTTTAAAATAACAGTCTTTTGAAATGAAATACAAAGCTATTATTATGAGAAACTAACAAAAATACCATTCCAATTTCAATATTTTAAAACGCATTTCAACAGATTTATAGTACAACAAAAAATAAAAATGTTTTTGGCAATGATACATTGAGAAATAAAATTGAGTAAGGTTTTTGAATAAATATGATAGAGAAGTTATCTATTACATAAACCATTTTTTATGTTTTAGGAAAACAGTTTCAGCAAAAAACACTCAGGTCTTTATTGTTATTTTTAATATATAGCTGTCATGTACTGTTCTGGTAATTTTAAAATTATTTTAGATAGAAGGTAAAGAAGCTGTCTATATTATATGTGAGAACACAAAGGTCTAGTTTTTAGAAAATTGAGATATAATTCACTTTTATGTAAAATTTGCTCTTTTAATGTGAACAATTCAGTGGTTTTTAGTATTCACAAGGTTATGTAACCATCACCACTAATTCTAGAACATTTCCATCACCTCCAAAAGAAACCCCATGTCTCCCAATTCTCCCTCCCCTGGCAGCCACTAATCAACTGGACGTTTCACATGACAGCTGTACAATATGTGGCCTTTTGTTAATGGATTCTTTCAGTACAATGTTTTTAAGGTTCATTGATGTTGTAGCATATGTCAGTATTTCATTCCTTTTTCTAGCAGAATACTCCATTGTATAGATATACCATATTTGTTTATCCATTCATCAGTATTTGTTTATCCATTGTTTCCAATATTGTTTCCAGTATAAGTCAATTCTCTTGGGTACATACTTAGGATTTGCTGGGTCATATGGTAACTATATGTCTAACTTTTGGAAAAACTGTTTTCCAAAAAAGCTGTACTATTACATTCCCACCAGAAATGTTTGAGGTTTCCGATTTCTGCACATCCTTGCCAACCTTTGTTATTGTCTGTCTTTTTAAATATAGCCAACCTAGTGATTGTGAGTGGTATCTTACTGGGGGTTTCATTTGTACTTCCCTAGAGAGTAATGATGTTGAGCATCTGTTTGTTTGCTTATTAGGCATTTGAATGTTTCTCTGAAGAAGTATTCATTCAAATCCTTGGCCATTTTTAAAGTGGGTTCTTTTTATTTATATACATTTACATATGAGTTCTTTACATATTCTGGAAACTAAACCTCTATCAGGAATGTGATTTCCAAATATTTTCTCCTATTCTTTGAATTGTCTTCATTTTCTCGATAGTTCCCTTTAACACATAGATATACTTTCTTTTTTAACTTTTTAAAATTTATTTTAAGTGTATTTTTTCAGGACCCATCAGCTCCAAGTCAAGTAGTTGTTTCAATTTAGTTTCGCAGCTCACAGTGGCCCATTGGGGATCGAATCGACAACTTTGTGGTTAAGAGCACCGTGCTCTAACCAACTGAGCTAACTGGCCGCCCCCTAATATACTTTTTAAAGATGACAAAACTCAGGCACAGGATTGGAAATTGACCTTGTCAAGATTTGGATAGTTCAGCTGTATTTATTCAAATGCGCAAACTCTCAACTGAATCACATAATTTATTTTAAACTAATTATAAGATGATGAAAATAAAGTTAAAAAAAGTATAAGTGAATGATGGTTTTATTGGCAAAATTATTACATAGAGGTAGTGTATGGAGTTATTTCAGATGACAGATTTAATTGTTTTCCTTACAACTAAAAGCTTCCATGACCACACTAAAACTTCAGTGCAGAATATCTATCTACATGTGGAGCTTTAGTTTCAGGCCTGGAGCAGCTGTGAAATGGAAGTTACCACACCATTCTAGTCCTTGGATATCAGTATATTGTCCTTTACCTTCCACCCTGCAATAGTAAAAAATAAGTTTGGTCATTAACCAAGACCAAGAATTTACAGTCCAGACATTAGATTATCTAATCTGTGACATATTATAGACTATGTCTGAAGAATTGTATCTTTCCACTTTCAAACTTTGATTTTAAACATGGAATTCTAGTTTCATATCCTACAAAAAACTATTACTATTCTAAACAAACATTGTCATTATACAAATTTTGGTGTCCAGGATTTTAGAATCACATATGCTAAGATTACACAAAATCAAAACAATCAGTTTAAAAATGAAAAATTTGTATTAGTGCATTTATTTACTGACCATCAACTACATTAGAGGTGCTGGGCTCTGTGCTGGTGTTTCCTTGGACTCTTTGGAGTGGAAAAAATACACTTCATATAAATAAACAGACCTTTATTCCATAGGTTACATTTTTCTCCCTTTATTAACATTACTGGAAAAAAACTTATGTTTTATTATCACAGATTTGGAGTCAATATAACTGAACAATTTTCTTTCCTCAAAATGTATTCACATCAACCCCTTCATAACAATTAGGCTGCATTTTCAATTCTGGAAATAATAAAGGGGTATTTATAAATGAACATGAACCTCTGGATGAAGTGACATGGTACTCAGTGAGAAGATTAAGCTTGTAAAGATTAAGCTTTCTACAATTTGAAAATTAACTAATTTTACTTACATTTTTAAAATTAGCCTTGTAAAAATGTACACACACATCAGGTCAAAATGAAATAAACAATTATAAAATTATCCCCAAGGCTGCTTTTTAAAAAAATTATCAAGATATTTCAAGTGAAAGTAATTTTTGGCTTAAATTTTCTCAATAATTGCAACAAATTTTCCATTTCCAAGCTGACTGCAAAAGGTTCTATATGAATAGAGGAGTCAAGAGGAAAAGTCTAATAGATTACCACCATGAATGATATTTTCTTTTGGAGGCTTGTGATGATCTTAGCATCTCATAAGATTGTTTTCTTATAAATAACCCAACATTTCTTACTAAATATAAATATATTTTAACAAAATATATTACAAAAGAATATTTAGCATTTACTAAATATAATAGTTAAGCAAACATGCCTGAAAAGAATCTTTTAGAACTGCAGTGACGTATTATTTTAAGCGTACCTATTTTCATTGAAATCTCCAGTGTACTTTGCCCCAGTTGGGAATGTATAAGTCCCCAGTCCATGAAACATATTGTCCTTAAAGTGCCCTTCATACACTGCTCCTGAAAAATGCTCGAGTCTTCCAAAACCATTCATCTGTGTATAACAAAGGAAATGACCTTAGTAACCAACCTTCAGTTTCCCTAAAACACTTCAAAAATGTACACATGTCTGTCATCCATTTAATTATTATTTAATCGATCATTGTATTAAGCCTTTATTTCCATAAAAAATAAGGCAACATTTGAATCATTGTCCTTCAGATATATCTCTCTGTGAAGCTCCCCCAAGTCAAATGTTGCTGGGGCATCTGAACTTCATGGTTTGCACACTATGATCATGATACTAGGGTCCTTGAGATACTCTGAACATATCAAAAATCATAAAGGGCAACCAGTGTAGTTAGCCCAGGAAACAATACAAAAGTTGTTGAGAACAAAAATTGTTTTTGAGCAGACCTGAGTACACATTCTTGTTTAATTACTTATTAGGTGGGCAAGAAATCTGAGCCTGATTTACCTCATTTGTAAAATTAGAGTATTAGTGGTACCTACTCACAAGGTTGTTTTGAGGATTAAACGAAAAAATTATGTAATGAGTTTGGCTTTACTCACTGAATAGGCGAGATTAGAAAGATAGTGATGACAATTAGCTCTCTGCATGAGTTTAATGTTACTCACGTTCATGTATGTTAACTATAATCATTTGGGTTTTTTTTTTGTTGTATAGTCTACTCATATGTGTTTTGGATTGATGGTGAAATGCCTGGAATCATTTAACCTAGGTTTACTCAGTCACTGTCGGTATTCAGGTCAACAATAATACCTTGTCATCTTTCCAGCTTCCTGTGTAGACAATCCCATTAGGAGTGGTATGGATACCTATTCCATTTCTCTCAAAAATTCCAGAAGATGTTCTTGTACAATCACCATCTAAACAAGAGAAAAATAATGAAGATTATATATGGGAATGCTGTTTGACTAAATAATTAAATAACATTCAGATCTAATCACAACTTCACCTATGGGTCTCTTTGGCTCCCTAGCACTGAAACCAATGAGACCAGAGATGAGGAGCTTAGAAGGTCTTGTAATCATCGAGACCCAAGGACCAGGAAGATTGACAGATCCCATAGGTTACCAAACCATACTGCCTAAACTTAACATTAGAATTTAGATTTAAAATCTATTCATCTATTAGTATGTCCATGTTATTTTATTTAATGGAGTTATTATCCCAATAGTAGTTTTATAAAATGTGACAGTCTCATGTTTTTACTCTTAAGCTATTTAACTGTATAGAAAAATTGAAATGTCTATACTGTCTGTATAGAAAAATTGAAATGTATGCTTACCATACTTGTCTCCATTTGGAAATATAAAGTTTATTTTATACACCTCTGCAGCTGTTTTAAAAAGATTTAGGAAAAGTCACATAAACAAATATTTTTATGCCATAAGACCTATAAAAAATGTGCTTTAAGAGCTAATCAAATAGACTCACTTCATATGATCACAAGCATATCATGATTACTCGGCATTCCATTGTTTAGTGAGTGTAAGGTCCTGGGGAAATAAATAATTTTGTCTAGATGACCTATTTTTATGTATTTGTTTATTTATTATAACAGCTTTATTAATATATAATTCACATACCACAAAACTTACCCTTTAAAAGTATACAATTCAATGTTTTTAGAATATTCAGAATTGTGTAACTATCACCACAATCTAATTTTAGAATATTTTAGTCATCTCAAAAAGAAATCATGTACCCCATTAGCAGTTGCTCTCCATTACCTTAATTTCCTCCCAACCCTACCCTAGTCCCAGCCCCTAGCAACCACTAATCTACTTTCTGTCTCTATGGATTTGCGTATTCTGGACATTTCATATATCTGAAACCTTACAATACATGTGGTCTTTTGTGAATGGCTTCTTTTATTTAGGATGTTTTCAAGGTTCATCCATGTTGTAGCATGTATCAGTACTTCATCTCTTTTTATTGCTGAATAATAAATAGTCCATTGTACAGAAATAACACATTTTGTTTATCCATTCATCAGTTGAGGGACAGCTGGGTTGTTTCCAGTTTTGGCTGTTATAAATAATGATGCTATGGACATTCAGGTACAAATTTTTATATGGACGTATGTTTTTATTTCTCTTGGGTAGCCTATATGGTCTATCGATTGTCTCAGAGGGAAGGTGGAGTGAGGAATCTGATTTGGCAGAAGGAGGAAAAGATAATAAAGCTAGTAAGTGAGGAAGGGGTTATATATGACATTGGAACGAAAACAAGGTAAAAAGAAAGAAAAACAATGACTGGTTTTCCAATGCCTTAGAGCCCTGGGACAGTTAGTGGACCAAAACATTAGAAACTAAAATTTTCCAATACTGAATAAAGCATTTATGTTGATAAGATAATAACTTCTAAGACTAGAATGTTATTCAAAGTGTGGCCTCTGCATCAGAACCACCTGGCATGCATGCAAGTTCCCAGGCTCCACCCTATACTACTGAACCAGAATCTCTATGAATGAGGCAAGAAGACTGATTTTAATTTAAAAACTAATTGAAGAGCCAGTTGAGAAAAGCTAGAGGTTCATCCCCTCTGAGGAAACAGAGTTAATAACACAGTAGGGAGAAGGCTTTAAAATACTGTGACATCCTCAGAAAAGGAGGGTATAGTATCCTTGAGACAGGAATAGGTAGTTATGAAAAACAATTAGCAGTCTAAGAAATGAATAATATATAATTGGTGAAATAAAACTCCTTAGAAGGGCTGAATAGAAGAATGGATACAGTTGAAAAGTAGTGAACTGGAACACCAGGTTGAAAAATTTTCACAGAAAGAGGCCCAGAGAAAAACAGAGGTATCACCTGAGCAAAGCCTTTCTTATTTCCCCTCACCCCAGACTCCTTTCGGAGCCCCCACAACACTCTGGGCCTATCCCTACTATATAGTACTTGGGGCCCTATTAAAAGAACCCTTTTTGTGCCAGACTCCCCTATCATGATACCCAGCTTGACTAGGGCAGGGATCACGGATTAGTCAAATCTCTCTTTTCACCCTAGTGTCCAGCTCAGTGATTAGTACTTAACTAGTAGAAATTGAACGTCTAATGAATGAATGGCACTTGGGAAGCAATTGTTATACTTATTAAGCAGAGCACTTAACTTGACCGTACAAGAAACCGCACTGTTTTCAATTGCTCTTAAATGGTTCCACATTGGAAACTTTTGGACTGTTAGAGCTAGAAGGAGCCTAATGATGGAGATAGTCTGGCACTACAGAGGAAACTGAAACACAGAGAGGTTGGCACCTGCCTAAGGTATCCCAACAGTACATCAAGGTCAAAATCCAAGCTAGAATCCGGGTCTCCGGATTCCAGGCCAGGGGCTCTCCGCGCCCCCTCCCATCGCTAGTATAGACGCTCAGGAAATATGTCACTCCGGTACCGGAGTTACCAGGGGCCCAGCTCCGGCGCGAGCTCCTCTTAAATGCGCTCTTTCCCGCTCGGGACGTTGGGAGGAGGGCCACTCACTTGACAGAGAGTTGCCGGAGACATTTTCTTGACTCTGCGATTCCTCCCGAGTCGCCAGCTCTGCGGCCCGGAGGAAACCAAGCGCTATCACAGCGCCCAGCGCGACTCGGTTGCTCGGGCGACCAGGCACCTTTCACCCGGAAGCGGATTTGGAAGGGCCAAGGCTGAGCCAATGAGAAGGCGTCAGGGTGGTGGAGCCGCTGCTGGGCCGCGGCGGAGCTGCTCCAGGTGCGGTCCGTGAGAGAGGCTCCGTCTGGTGGGATCTCTCCCCCCTGGACGCTCCCTCCTGACAGTCGCCCCGGGAAGCAGCGCTGCGATCCGGTACGGCCTCCCTTTCCGCGGACAAGGGCTGTGTGTTCGTGTGCGTGGTCTGTACGTCACCCTGGTTGTCAGTGTGCGGACCCTTTTACCGCCTCCCTCTCTCCGAGTGGTCAGGGTCGGGGCAGCTTCCGGGGCCTGCTGGGACCCAGCCTGTTTGGCTCCTGGGGCCGGTGAGTCTGGACCAGCCGGATCCCAGACGCTGGGACCGGGCCGGGCGGGGGTCGGCAACTCAGTTTGTCCACGATCAGGCTGGAGGCAGGGGAGCTGAATTCAGGCTCGGAGTGGGGTAAAGGGTTGGATTGGAGGGGCTGAGATTCCGTTTCCTGTCTGTCTCCATGAGTGGCTATTGGAAGAGGATTGGGGCGATGTATGCTGAAAGGAAGGTACCAGGTCTGGGTATCTGCACGGAGCTGGGTGCATGGGGTCAGTCAGAGGTGTGCCTGGCAGGGGAGTGGTGTGTACCAGTGTGCAGTGCCCAGCTTGGCGATTCTGTTTCTGGCAGCCAAACTTGAATGTGAAACAAAGGATGCTCTTCAAATCAGACTTAGGTCCCTGCGTCCCCGGGGAAAAAGCTAGTTGGAATCTTCCCAGGCTAAATGGAATAGAATAGTGGAATCTATCCATGTGGATTATGTAACCTCATTCCTATTCCTTGGAAAATATCTGAGGAGAGTCATATTGGATACAGCCAGCAAGTTTTCATCCAGAATTTCAGAGCAGATCTCAGATCAGGTTGTAAAGGTAACATTTTCAGGGGCGGTGTGAGACACGTTGTTGGTCGCTGGTTAGACAGGCTTGCTGTGGCTTGGTCTGGTTGGCTAGCTCCTCTTTAAATCAGAGCACAATGCTTTCTTGCTTTTTTCCTAATGTTTCTTACTACACAAATTTACCTTGCATGGGTGGTTTTTGAGATGAAGTTCTAACCTTTCTGACTTGTATATCCTTTCCCTTTTTCTAAGTTTTAGAAATAATAGGTAATTATCAATGCACAACTTTACGGAATTCAGTTCATTCCACTGTTTTGGTCTCCTGTTATGCTTTTAATGACACTATGTTTTTGTGGAAAGAAAAAAATATATATATATATACGTGTGTGTATATATATGTGACTTTTTCAGATAATTTGAGGTAGTTAGACTTCTTATGATATTCTTCTCTAAGAGGATCTGGAGTCAGGACACTTGTAAAATTTGGATTGAAAAAAATGTATTAATTATATTCTTTGTTTTCCGTATTTTATTGTTTTGACACATTGGAGGCCTAGCCGGTCAGGAAGAAACTGCCCGCCTAGGGATAGCTAACAACTGACCTGTGAACACACCTTTCATTCATAGGCACACCAGCCAATCTGGAGTACATACCTCCAACCACCTCCAAGTTTCCCCTGCCCTGAAATCAACCCAGGGCCAGGCACCAGGCACCAGGCAAGTTGAGATAATCACCTTGCCCTCAAAGCCTGCTGGACTTATTCAAACTGTTTACCCTGCCCACTATTTCCTGTGGAAATCCCAGAAAGGCTGTCATATGTCTCCCCCTGGCTCCTTCCTGTCCGCTTATGGAGTCCCCCCCACCCCCCCACCCCCCCGTGGCCCCTCCTGGCCCTCCTGGCATGGCATCCTCTCCTTAAGGGAACTGTAACACTAAACTTTTCTTTCATTCATTCATTCTCTCTCTCTCTCTCTCTCTCTCTCTCTCTCTCTCTCTCTCTCTCTCTCTCTCTCTCTCTCTCTCTTTTCTTTCTTTCCAAATTTTATTGGGGAACAGTGTGTTTCTCCAGGGCCCATCAGCTTCAAGTTGTTGTCCTCCAATCTAGTTGTGGAGGGCGCAGCTCAGCTCCAGGTCCAGTCACTGTTTTCAGCCTTTAGTTGCAGGGGGCGCAGCCCACCATCCCATGTGGGAATTGACCCAGCAACCTTGTTGAGAGCTGGTGCTCTAACCAACTGAGCCATCTGGCCATGCCTAAACTTTTCTTTCAATAGCATTGAACTCTCTGTGTTGTCACTCAGTTACATTTATAAATTAAGACCCAGGCACAAATCTAAGGGGTGTGGGGTCAGCTTATGATTATCCTTTGAATTGGAGATACAAGGTACGTGTGGTAAGGAGACAATACGGTGGAAAGAATTTCAGCTTTGGAGTCAAACGATTGTTTCAAACCCTGTCTCCATCTGTTCCCGATGTGACGATTGTACCTCTCAGTTCTTGTCTTCCTGAGGGAAAGAATTCAGTCAGGAGAGTTTGTGCAAGCATAGGATCGTAAGAAGTTTGTTAGCAAAGCAGATACACCAAAGATTATGGAGCAGGCCATCCCTAGAGAGGGGAAAGCAGCCTCTTCTTACATTGCTTGAGAGTTTTTATTTCTATGGGTAGAAGTGTTTCCCCTTGTCCCTCCCTAGTATCTCTCATTCTCTCAGCTGGTGTGCGTTGTACTCCCTTCTTGCTCCCAAATTTGTCTCAGGGCTTCACAGTGGCCCTGAGAAACAGGATGTACATTCTTGTTTGTTTTTCTTTTTGTTTTTTAGGATATACATTCTGATAAGGGGGACGTTTTCCCATCTCTCTACAGCATTTTTCCTTCTTCTTGCTTTAGGGGCAGGTGTGAGCCTGCTATCCTGCTGAGCTAGTTGTTTTGTGCCCACCTTTGTTTATGATATCCTGTAGCGCAGGATGTCTGTGACCTAAGTGACCTAAGGAGCAGCTGCAAGGGGCCTCCTCACTGGGGCTGGTTCCCTCCTTCTGCTCATTTCTAACTTCCTACCTACCCTATCACATCTACCTTTAAAATATATTCAGAATCTAGGACCACTTTTCAAATCCACTGCTCCCACCTTAGTCCAACCCACTGTAACTTTTTCTAGGCTGAATAACTGTAGTGGTTTCCTAATTGGCCTCGTGGTTTCTCCTCACTGCTGACCACACACACACAATCTTTTTATTCTTCACATAGCAGCTAGAGAAACTGTTTTAAAACATAACTCATCAAATATATGGTGATGGAAGGAGAACTGACTCTGGGTGGTGAACACACAATGGGATTTATAGACGATGTAATACAGAATTGTACACCTGAAATCTATGTAAATTTACTAACAATTGTCACCCCAATAAATTTAAAAAAAAAACACATAACTCAGTCATATCAAACTTTGGCTTCAGCTCTTATAGTGACTTCCTATTATACAGAAGGTCCTCGAATGATGTCGTTTAGTTCAACTTCATTTCGTTATAATGTTGATGAGATGTGGGAACTTAAATCTTGTTTATATCCATCCATTAGCCTTCACTAAAATTGGTTTCATTATGTGTCATTTCGCTTATAGTCACAGACCCTAAGTGAGGACTTACTGTATTTAGACTAAAAGTCAAAGTCCTTCCTGGGGATTATGTGGCCCTCTCTGCTGTCTGAGCTCATCCCCTTTCCTCACTTCACTACAGACCCTCCAGACGTCGTACATGAATCAAACAAAGTCCATTGTATCAAAGATGTTCTGGACTTAGCACCTTTGAATCTGTTGCTGCTTCTGCGTAGGATGCTCTTTTCACAAATATTTCATGGCTCATTCTCTCAGTGTGTTCAGGTGTCTGCTCAAAATGATCTCAGAGAAGTCTTACCTGACCATTCCACCTTAAATAACAGCCTTGGGGTTTTTCTTTTTCTTCATAGCACTTAACTGATGTTATAAATCTATTTATTTGTTTATTGTATGTCTTACCCTCTAGAAGGTAAGCTTCATGAGGCAGGAATTTTGTCTTTGCTGTTATATCCCTAGAACTGGGCACATAATAAGTACTCAACAAATATTTGTGGAACGAATAATAAATAAACAAATCTCTATTCTCATATCAGTCATTTATGCAACCTTCAGGCATTCAGTCCACAAGAACATATTGAATTCCTATTGTATGTTAGAGGTACAGTCTTCATCAAAATAGACATAATCCTTGTCTTCAAAGAGTTCTCTGAGAAGGGGAAAAGGAGGGAGATAAACATAAAATAGACAATCAGTAAATATGTATAATTATGAAGGATTTTGAAAAAGGAATATCAAGAGACCTATTTTAATTACCACATATTTGTGAGTTCCCAGTTTTTTTCCTGCTTTTGATTTCTAATTTTATTCCACTGGTTGCTAAACATACTTTGTATTATTTCTCTTTTAAGTTTTTGAGGTTTATTTTATAGCCTAACATGGTCTATACTGGAAATGTTTCCTTCTGCACATGAGAAAAATGTTTGTTATTGGGTAGAATGGTCTAAAGCTATCTCTTAGGTCTAGTTGATTTATACTGTGTTTCAAATCTTCTATTCATTGTTGATCTTCTATCTAGTTGTTGCTTTATTATTCTTGAAAGTAGAGTATTGAAGTCTCGTACTGTTATTATTGAATTGTTTATTTCTCCCTTCATTTCTGTCAGTTATTGCTTCATGTATTTTGGTGCTCTGTTATTAGGTGCGTTTATGCTTATAGTTGTTACGTCTTCCTTCTTTATCTCTAGTGACATGATTTGCTTTAAAGTCTGTTTTGTCTGTCATTAGCACAACCCCTCTAGCTTTCTTGTGGTGGCTGTTTGCAGAATTTATCTTTTTCTATCCTTTTACTTTTCATTTATTTGTATCTTTGAATTTAAAGTGATAAGTAGACAGCATATAGTTTGATCATGTTTTTTTTAATTGAGGTGTAATTGACATATAATATTGTATTAGTTTCAGGTGTACAACATAATGATTCAGTATTTATACATATTGTGAAATGATCACCACAGTGAGTCTAGTTAACATCTGTCACCATACCTAGTTACAAAATTTTTTTTCTTGTGATGAGAATGTTTAAGATTTACTTTCTTAGCACCTTTTATATATGCAATACAGTATTATTAACTGTACTCACCATGCTGTATATTACATCCCCATGACTTAACTCATTTTGTAACTGGAAGTTTGTACCTTTTGGCCCCTTCATCCATTTCACGCACCCCCAACCCCCTCTGGCAACCACCAATCTGTTTTTTATATCTAAGAGCTTGGTTTTTCTTTTTTTTAATTCCACTTATAAGTGAAATCATACGGTATTTGTCTTTAGCTGACTTATTTAGCACAATGCTCTCAAGGTCCATCCATGTTGTCACAAATGACAAGATTTAATTCTGTTTTATGGCTGAGTATTCTGTTGTGTATATATACAACATTTTCTTTATCCATTCATTTATTGATGGACATTTAGGTTGTTTCCATATCTTGGCTATTGTAGGTAATGCTGCAGTGAACATGGGAGTGTATATATCTTTTCAAATTAGTGTTTTCATTTTCTTCAAATATCCAGAAGTGGAATTGCTGGATCATATGGTAGTTCAATTTTTAATTTTTTGAGGAACTTCATACTGTTTTCCATAGTGGCTGCACCAATTTACCTTCCCACCAACAGTGCACAGGGATTCTCTTTTCTCCACATCCTCACCAACACTTGTTATTTCTTGTCTTTTTGATAATAACCATTTTAACAGTTATGAGGTGATACCTCATTATGGTTTTGATTTATATTTCCCTGATGATTAGTCATGTTGAGCATCTTTTCATGTACCTGTTGACCATCTGTATGTCTTCTTTCTGCCCATTTTTAAATCAGATTGGGTTTTTAATTTTTTTGCTGTTGAGTTGTATGAGTTCTTTATATATTTTGGACATTAACTCCTTATCAGGTATATGATTTACAAATATTTTCTTCCATTTAATAGGTTGCCTTTTAATTTTTTTGATGATTTCCTTTGCTGCTCAAAAGCTTTTTAGTTTAATGTAGTACCACTTGTTTATTTTTGCTTTTGTTTCATTTGCCTGTGGAGTCAGATCTAAAAATCATCACTAAGAACTATATCAAGGAGCTTACCACCTGTGTTTTCTTCCAGGTGGTCTGTGGTTTCAGGTCATACATTTGAGTCTTTAATCTGTTTTGAGTTAATTTGTGTGTATGATGTAAAACAGTAGTCTAGCTTCATTCTTTTGCATGTGGCTGGCCAGTTTTTCCCAACACCATGTATTGTTCTTTTCCTGTTGTGTATTATTGGCTCCTTTGTCATAATTTAATTGATTATATATGTGTAGATATATATCTGGGCTCTCTATGCTGTTCCATTGATCTGTGTATCTGTTTTTATACCAATACCATAGTGTTTTGATTACTATAGCTTTGTACTATAGTTTTTTAAATTAGTTTTAGGTGTATAAAACAATGTAATAGTTAGACATTTAAACCCCTCATAAAGTGACAAGTCACCCCCCCAGCTACTACCCCTCTGACATCTTACATAGCTGTTACAATACCATTGTCTATCTTCCCTATGTTGTACTCCACATCCCATGGCTATATACCTATATATTTCGTTAGAGTTGACACTCAATATTATTTTACTTCAACTGCTGGTGTATAGTGCATTGGACACAGTCTATGAAGTATCCCTGCTACGTCCAGTGCCCGTCTGGTACCTTACATGAACTTTACAACATTGTTGACTATATTCCCCATACTGTATTAACTGCCAGTTTGTATTTAACACCTTCACCTTTTTTACCCTGCTCCCAACCCCATTCCCATCTATCACCCTGATAGATCTAGTACCTATCGATCTAGGTACTAGATCTAGGCACCATACCTAGTTATTACAATATTATTGACTATATTCCCTATGCTGTACCCTACATTCCCATGAGTACTGTGTAACAACCAATTTGTACTTCTTAATCACTTTCTCTTTCTCCCATCCTTAACCCCCCTCCCATCTTAAAGAAGTCCCACTAAGATTCCTTGTAATAACTGGTTTGGTGGTGATGAACTCCTTCAGCTTTTTCTTGTCTGGGAAGCTCCTTATCTGTCCTTCAATTCTAAATGATAGCTTTGCTGGGTAGAGTAATCTTGGTTGTCTGTCATTGCTTTTCATCACTTTGAATATTTCCTGTCACTCCCTTCTTGCCTGCCAAGTTTCTGTTGAGAAATCAGCTGACAGTCTTATGGGGGCTCCCTTGTAGGTAACTGACTGCTTTTCTGTTGCTGCTTTTAAGATTCTCTCTTTGTATTTAACCTTTGGCATTTTAACTATAATGTGTCTTGATGTTGGTCTCCTTGGGTTTATCTTGTTTGGGACTGTCTGTGCTTCCTGGGCTTGCATGTCTATTTCTTTCACCAGGTTTGGGAGGTTTTCTGTGATTATTTTTTCAAATAGGTTTTCAATTCCTTGCTGTCTCTCTTCTCTTTCTGGTACCTCTATACTGTGAATGTTGGTACACTTGATATTGTCCTAAAGGCCCCTTAAACTCTCCTCAATTTTTTGGATTCTTTCTGCTTTTTGCTGTTCTGGTTGGGTGTTTTCTGCTATCTTACCTTCTACATTGCTGGTTGGATCGTCTGCTTCATCTAATCTACTGTTGATTCTCTATAGTGTATTCTTCAGTTCTGTTATTATATCCTTTGTTTCTGATTGGTTCTTTTTTATGGTTCTCATCTCCATTTTTATGCTTCCTACCTCTCTGTTGAAGTTCTCCCTGAGATCATTGAGCATTTTTATAACCAATGTTTGGAACTGCATCTGACAGATTGCTTATCTCCATTTTGTTAGTTCTTTTTCTGGAGCTTTGTTCTGTTCTTTTATTTGGGACATGTTTCTTTGTCTCCCCCATGTTGGCTGCCTCACTGTGTTTGGTATTAGGTAGGCCTGCTATATCTTCCTGTCTTAGGAGAGTGGCCTTATGTAGTAGGTGTGCCGTGGGGTTCAGTGGCGCAGTCTTTCTGGTCACCTGAGTCACGCACTCCAGGTGTGTCCCCTGTGTGTGTTGTGTATGCCCTCCCCTTGTAGTTGAGCCTTGGTTGATAATTGCACATCAGTGGGAGGGTCTGGCCCTTGGGCTCTCTGGTTGTGAGGACTGGCCGTGACTACAGTGGAGGAGTTGTTGTGCAGGGACTGGTCCTACAGAGTAGGATCTGCCTCAGCAGGACTCTGGTGCCTGCCCCTGGAATGTGTCATACTTGGAGGCAGCTGGGTGCCTCCTTCTTGTTTTGAAGCTGGCCACTGAGGGTGCCAACCCCAGGACCACCTTGGAGGGAATCCGCTTTAGGTCAAGTTCAGGCACAACCCGTGCCCCACCCGGGGCCACCTGGCAGGAGTCACAAAGAAATCTGCAGATGTCTGCTGCCCGTGCTGTGCTTGGAAGCACCTTGAGAGGCCAAGCTGCGAACCCAAACCAGCTGCTGCTGGTTCCGAGCTTAAGGATGCTCAGCCAAAGATACAGGACACGCTCAAGCCAGATGCTGCTTGTCTGAGTTCTGAGAACCTTTGAGAGACCCTAGGAAATTCTGCAGCTTGAGCCAAAGCAGGTGGTCTGCACAAAAAAGCCACGAAAAGCAGCTGGTGTGCCCGTAAGTTGGGTGGGTCCGGGTCTTGAATCACCAGGCCATGGTGAACGAACTGCGGAGCCTCAGAAATGGTGGCCACCCATGTTCGCATGCCGGGAAGGGGGAAGGCTCAGCAAAGGAACAGTGGCCTCCACCTCCACCAGCTCCCCCATCCAGGAGAAAGCCACCTCTCCAACCTCTGTCCCAAGCCAGACAACTCAGTTCTCTACCATATGTCTCTGCCTCCTCTCCAGCTTCTGCCCCAGCGCTGGAGCTCAGAGCAAGTGATCCTGTTCGTGGGTAAGGCCGTGTGTGGTCCTTTTAAGAGGAGCGCCTGGGAGTACAGGTGGCTTCAGTCTCACTCAGTCACAGTCTCTACTGGTTTTCACAAGCAGAAATTATGGAGACTTCTCCCCTAGCACTGGAACCCTGAGCTGGTGTGGGGCTGGGACCTCTTTCTCCTCTGGGGGTTGGGGGGACCCCTACAGATGAAATATCCCTCCTGATCTTTAATGGTCACATGCAGGTATGGGGCCAGCCCGTTCCACATCCCTATCCTTCCTACCAGTGTGGAGGTGGCTTCTTCTGCAAGTCCTTAGTTGAAAGGCTTCAATTCAGCTTGATTTTAGGCAATTCTCAATAATGGTTTTGTAGATTAGTTGTAATGTTAATGTGGTTGTGAGAGAAGGTAAGCACAGCGTTTACGTACTGCACCATCTTGGTTGTTTCTAATATAGTGTGAATCAGGGAGCATGATTCCTCCAGCTCTGTTCTTCTTTCTCAAGATTGCTTTGGCTATTTGAGGTCTTTTGTGGTTTGATACAAATTTTAGGAAATGTTCATACAAACATGAAAAATTGGTTGTTCTCTTTTTGTGAAAAATGCCATTGGGATTACATTAAATCTGTAGATTGCTTTGGGCAGTATGGACATGTTAACAGTATTAATTCTTCCAGTCCATGAGCATGGACTATCTTTCCATTTATATGTGTCTCCTTCAGTTTCTTTCATCAGTGTCTTACAGGTTTTAGTACATAGGTCTTTCACCTCTTTGGTTAAATTTATTCCTAGGTATTTTATACTTTTTGGTGTAACTTATCACTAGAGTTAAAACTGTTTTGTCTTATTATAGAAAATGTAAATCTAAGAAAATGCCTTGAACCTAGTTTTGGCTATATTCCATAATTTTAATGTATTTTATATTTGGTCTATAAATTTTGTTTTGGTTTATATATTTACGTGTTATGATGTTGGGTGCATAAATATTTACAATTGTTATATCCTCTTGATGAATTAACCCCTTTATCATTGTAAAATGCTTTGTTTCTTGTTATCTTTTTTGACTTAAAGTCTATTTTGTCTGATATAAGGGTAGGTAACCCTGCTCTATTTTGGTTTCCATTAACATGGCATATCTTTTTCTGTCCCTTCACTTTAGTGTTTGTGTGTCCTTAAAGCTGAGACAATTCTGTTGTAGGCAGCATATAGTTGGATATTGTTTTTTCATCCATTCTGCCACTTTGTGTCTTTTGACTGGAGAATGTATTCTATTTACATTAAAAGTAATTTATTGATAGGTAGGTCTTACTGTTGCCATTTTTAAATTGTTTCAGGTGTTTTATAGGTTCTTTGTTCCTTTCTGTCTTGCTGCCTTCCTTTGTGATTTGATGATTTTCTGATCTGTTTTGATTTCTTCCTCTTTGCCTTTTGTGTATCTACTATACATTTTTGTGATTTGATGATTTGATGATTTTCTGATTTTTGATTTCTTCCTCTTTATCTTTTGTGTATCTACTATAAATTTTTGTGATTTGATGATTTTCTGATTTTTGATTTCTTCCTCTTTATCTTTTGTGTATCTACTATAAATTTTTGCTTTGTGGTTTCCATGAGGCTTACATAAAACACCATAGTTACAACATTTTATTTTAAGCTGATAACAACTTAACTTGGATCACATACAAAAGCTCTACACTTTTACTCTCCCCAGGCATAATCTCTGAGCCAGTGCTGTGCTCCTGAAAGTGTGTGTGTAAATTTAAATTCTGTTTATCAAATCATACATTAAATACATGAAAACATCTCTACTAAACTGGTTTTTTTAAACCCTATACTAGATCTAACCAAATGAGAATGTAGGCCTAGGCATGTGAGTCTTGAAATTTCTCCATGTGTTCCTGATGCACGTCCCTGGCTAAGAAATTGGTGTCAGAGAAACTCACTAAATATTCATCCTGAGGAGGATGTGCTTGGTAATCTTTTGCGAAGCATCGTGTCCACGCTTTCCCTAAATTGCCCTTTTAAAATGTGTGTTTTCCTTTATTTCTTTGAAATAGGCTATATCCATAACCGTGACAATCAAAGGATTTTTATATCTGTCTGGTTTTATGATGTCTGTATTACTCTTTTGTCTTGCAGGTGAAAATGAGTTCTTCAGTAAGAAGAAAAGGCAGGCCCGGCAAAGGAGGTGGAAAAGGGTCTTCTTCTAGAGGAGGAAAAGGAGGCAGGAGTCACGCTAGCAAATCTCACGGGGGTGGCGGTGGTGGTGGTGGTGGTGGTGGTGGCGGCAATAGAAAGTCCTCAAGTAGAATTTGGGACGATGGTGATGACTTTTGTATCTTCAGTGAATCAAGGCACCCAGCCAGGTATTATGCTCTTTGATTGTTCAAATATGGACACAGTATTAATTCCTCATCTATGGGACAACAAATGGCTAAGAGAAAGGGGGGGAGATGCCAAGTTAATTATTCCTTTTATTTTACAACCTTGCCGTCCCCCTCTTTGTAATATTTTCTAAAGGCATGATGGCCAATAACAGCTTTTTTAAGAAGCTCAAAATATGAAGTTAACTTCCACATGACACTATGAATTGAGTGTAATCCTGTTATAACCAATGTCAGCAGAAAAGTAAATATTAGAAATTGTGAAAGTGATGAAAATGTTGAGTATTTATTAGGTGTTGTAGTTTGAAGGTCCCAAAATGTAACCTAACTATACTCTGTCTTTCTAGTTGATGAATTAATTAAATGATCTATTTTCTAACCAGATCGACCAAATCTTCACTGGTGCTTCGTGTGATGACCAGTGACAGACATGATATCTAGGTTTCTCCCATATTCAGCTGTTTGTTTTTGGGTTTTTAAAAATAAATTATATTGGGGAACAGTGTGCCTCTCCAGGGCCCATCAGCTCCAAGTCGTTGTCCTTCAGTCCAGTTGTGGAGGGCGCAGCTCAGCTCCAAGTCCAGTCGCCATTTTCAATCTTACTTGCAGGGGGCGCAGCCCACCATCCCATGTGGGAATTGAACCCGCAAGCTTGTTGTTAAGAGCTCGCGCTCTAACCAACTGAGCCATCTGGCTGCCCCTTCGGAAGCTCAGCGGCAGCTCATTGTCTTCACTCTAGTTGTGGAGGGCGCAGCTCACTGGCCCACGTGGGAATCGAACCGGCAACCCTGATGTTGAGAGCTCGCACTCTAACCAACTGAGCTACCCGGGTGCCTCAGCTTTTAAATAATAAATTCTGATATTTCTAATGAATATTTAATGAAAGCAAAGATTTACTACTGCGTGTTATGCATATAAATATAGCATTCTAATTGTCTCAAACTGTACTGCAAGCTATCTAATGGAATTTTCAGAGATGGAGAGATTTTTTTAAAGCTATACACACGCACACATACACATACAGGTTTTTGGGTTTTTTTTTAATGTATATGAAAAAGGTGATGTGAATTAGGGTGACCTCTCTTTTTTGTTCTTTACTTTTCTACAATGATCATGTGTATATATATTTTTGTAAGCCAGGAAATAATGATTATTAAGATAAATATTTCAAAAATAGAGCCCAGTATTAACTTTTAAGTTTTAACAAGTAAGATGGAACTCTTGATTGTTTTTAGATTGTGTACCTAAAATAGAATAAAATAAACTCTCTTTGTGTGTATCATATTTCTTCTGAAAGTTCTCTAGTGCAGAGGGAGTCATGATAGAATTGCTTTTTCCAGCGAGTTCTTGAGTTAGTGAAGCCAGTTTTAATAATTAAGAAACTGATCAGTTTTTTTCCAGCAGTTCCAATATAATAAATTCTGGTAAGTACTAGTATAGAAAGCAGAGAGCCTCTTCACATTCATTGTCAGCTTTTGTAAGATACTTGACAATCCAGTTTGTGTTGTATATATTCTGAGACTCTGAGGAGAAGGTGAAAATTTTGATTATAGGTAAATGTGTAATTCTTGTGTCCTTTGCAGACCTAGCAGCAGTAGCACAAGAAAAGGAGATGCACGCCCCAAGTGGAAGCCCGAAGCTAAAGTGCCTCTCCAGACTCTACATATGACTTCTGAGAATCAAGAGAAAGTGAAAGCTCTTCTCCGAGACCTGCAAGAACAAGATGCAGATGTTGGATCTGAGTAAATTACTTTACTTGAGTAAATTATATAAAGGAAGATGTATTGGCATCATCACATACAGTGATGGTCCTGTGTGTCTGGAATTCTGTATCAATACTGATCCTGTTGTGGCTATATAATTAGTTGAAAGTGAGACAAGAGAAATATAATAATTATTTAGCAGCACTTTTAGAATGAGTTTGTTTTGCCATACCCATGAGCAATAGTACAGGTTGCCTTTTCAGCTTTATCTTTTTTCTAGGATGGTGCTAATGTGGATTTAGTCGTTGCTTTATTGACAACCTTCCAAATAGAACCTTTAGTGAACGAGTTAGAGGCATTGTCTGGGAGCAAATATTGAGTTGATTGGGTGAAGTCTTAAGATTACACTACTCATGACTATCTGCCTAAGAGAAACAATTTTTACTCTTTTGGCTGTTTTGCTTTGTGACTTCAGTTGCAGAGCTTAATTCTTTCCATTTGCCAGAATTAATGAGTGGTCAGTCATGAGCAGCTCAATTTCCATCCTACCTACAAGTCTTTTATCTGTCTTAGGTTTAAGAAAGGTGGTTTTGCAGCAAAGCAAAAAATTAGGGATGGTTTTTATGAATGAGAAGCGAGAACGAGGATAGCCAAGACTGCTGTGGTTAAGAAGACAGACTCTGGCGTCAGACTGCCTTGGTTAAAATCTCCAGTTGCTCTTTACTGCATAACTTTTGGCAGTTACTAATCCTCTCTAAGTCTTAGTTGATAATCTGAAAAACAGAGATTCTAGTAGATAATCTGAAAAACAGAGATCTGATTGGGTTATTGGGAAGATTTTAAAAAGAAACAGTACATATAAAACACTTTAACATAGTACCTAGAATGCAATAAATACCTGATAAATGTTCATTGCCAAAGTACAAATTAATACTTGTAGGTCAATAAAAGATTAAATCAGTGATTAAATAGTGGTCAGGATCTTGTGTCCTTTGACTCTTTGAATTAAATTCTTAGACTCTTGCTAAGTTTTTCTTTGAAGTAAGTAGAAATTAATATCTAATATATGAAAATGTTATCTTTTCCAGAAGAAGCATTTCTGGGGAGGAGGAAGATGATGAGCCTGATTGTGATGATGCTCAGTATTGGTCAGCTGGACGAGAAGCTGCCCTTGTTCCTGACTTGGATCCTTTGGAATATGCCGGCTCAGGCCTGGAGGAACCTTATAATCCAGAATTGACAGTCTCAACATTAGCAGTGCAAAAACTTTCTAGGTGATTGCTTTCAACATCTTTGGGAGTAGGGGAAAATTCAAGGAAACTGAAGGCATATGGTAAATCCAATTATCCCACCTTGAGTACTTTCCTATTGTATAGGTTCCAGCAGTGCCTGATATGCCTAATATTCTCTCTTTAGGATGGGGGATTAAGGAGGAATTATTATTATCAGGGATGCTTTTTCAAAACACAAACCCTGCTTATATATAGTTTTAAGTTCACATAAATGTATTTAAATGAATTTCACTTCTTTGATTTGATATTACTCAATTTTTTTTGTCATGTTTTGCACCTGGCAGGTATGGTTTCAACACTGAACACTGTCAAGCATCCCTGAGGATTTGTGGTGGAGATGTGGGGGCATCACTAGAACATCTGCTTACCCAGTGTTTTTCAGAGACATTTGGAGAGAGGATGAAGATCTCTGAGGCAGTTGCCCATATAAGTGTGGATGAGTGTGTGGAACAGCGACAGGAAGAGGCATTTGCCCTCAAGTCAATCTGTGGAGAAAAATTCATAGAAAGAATTCAGAACAGAGTCTGGACCATTGGATTAGAACTGGAGTATTTGACAAATAAATTCTGCAAATCCAAGCGAAAGGAAAGTACCAAAAATATACAGGAGATTTCACATGAAATCTGCAGATTTTACCTCAAAGGAAATTGTAAATTTGGATCAAAATGCAAATTCAAACATGAAGTGCCCCCAAATCAAATTGTTGGAAGAATAGAAAGAAGTGTAGATGATTCTCATCTTAATGCTAATGAAGATGCATCTTTTTTATATGAACTTGAAATTCGATTTCCTAAAGACCACAAGTACCCCTACCAAGCTCCCCTTGTGGCATTTTATTCCACCAATGAGAATCTACCTCTGGCTTGTCGTTTACATATTTCTGAGTTCCTTTATGGCAAGGCCTTGACATTTGCAGAAACTTCAGAACCTGTTGTATATTCTTTGATAACCCTTTTAACGGAAGAATCAGAAATAGTCAAGTTATTAACAAATACCCATCACAAGTACAGTGTCCCTCCAGTGAACTTTCTGCCAGTATCCTCTGGGACCAGAATAAATAATCCTGTCTGTCGTAAACCAGTGATTCCAAATAATTCTTTTGTTTCAAGTCAACTTCAAGATGGTATGTAAGGCATGATCACGTGAAAATCATTGTTGGGGGGCGGTTATTCAAAATGATGGATTAAAGAAATCTAAAGTTCTGAGGGCTGGTCTAGGATCTCCCGTTGATCTTAGGCAAGTCATTTTCCTCAATCCATGGGTGAAAAGAAAGAGAATCCCTTGAACTATGGCCTGACTTTAATGGTAAGGCCCAATTATTATCACTGTGATTAGGTTCCCTGAATTGAAAGTTTGTGGTGATGTGTAAGTTTATTCTAGCAGTTGAGGGTTGGAAGAAACTTAAGAGCATCTTTCCAGAAAATTCAGTTTCATTGAATTCATTTGGTTTTACATGTTTATTTCTGATACTTGAGATGGGATTACTTTCAAATGAGAGTTTAGAGATACTAATCTTTCTATGCCACTATCCAGACCAGCCTGCTTTTAGTACACTAGACCCCCCCAAATTCATTAGAGTAGGGCTATCTTTATGAATCCCTAAATCTTCAAATAAAGAAATGTTTGTGCAGCGTTCTGGCTCTATCCAGATCCAGGTTTGCTGTACAATTGATTATTACACCACAAGTAAATCCCCTTTTCAAAGTCCATCAAAGAATTCTTATTTGGTGCTATCTTTCTTTCAGATAAATAAGTTTTTATTGTTTCACAAGAGTTCCTAGGCAAATGTCAGTAAGAGAACAATGAAACTACACTGAAATGTGGATGATGGACCAATGTCTGAGTTCACTCATTTACCACTTGACGACTTGCTCCCAAACGTCAGCTTTTAGTTCTAAGAATCAAACGTATTCCTCAAGAAATGACAAATTGGGCCGGCCCGGTGGCTCAGGCAGTTAGAGCTCCATGCTCCTAACTCTGAAGGCTGCCGGTTCGATTCCCACATGGACCAGTGGGCTCTCAACCACAAGGTTGCCGGTTCAACTCCTTGACTCCCGCAAGGGATGGTGGGCTGTGCCCCTGAAACTAGAAAACCTCCATGACTAGGATTGAGGGGACAACACTTTGACTTGGAGGAGAGGCCTGGAAGTACACACTGTTCCCCAATAGAGTCCTGTTCCCCTTCTAAAAAAAAAAAAAAAAGAAAGAAAAAAAGAAATGACAAATTGTGGTGGGTTGTGGACTTTTTTTTTTTAAAAAAGCTCTTGTTAAGATATAATTTTCATAACCATAAAATTCACCCTTTCCAAATACACAAGTCAGTGGTCTTTAGCGTATTCAGACTTGTGCATCCATGACCATTGTCTAATTCCAGAACATTCTCATCACCCCAAAAAGAAACCCCATACCTATTAGCAGTCACTCCTCATTTCTCCCTTCTCCTAACCCCCAACGATCACGAATCTGTATTCTGTCTCTATGGATTTGCCTACTCTGGACATTTCATAGACATGGATTCATGCAATATGTAGTGTTTTTTTATTGGCTTCTTCACTTAGCATAATGTTTTCAAGCTTCATTCACGTTGTAGCATGTGATAGTACTTCATTCCATTTTTATTACTGAATAATATTCCACTTTATGGATACACCATATTTTGTTTATTGCTTCATCATATGATAGACACCGGTTGTTTTGTGTCATGGAATTTTAGGTACACTTACCTGCAAATAGTTGAAACGTTCAGTTAATTCCTTGAAAGTTAAGAGTCTACTGGATTAACAAGGTGTGCCATGACTTTCTCTTTGTTTTTAATTTGATTTAACAGTCAAATTAATAGGCACTTATACTTGATTAAGTTTGTTTGAAGATGCACTTTAAGTTCTTTAGCAATAGAAGTAGTAGTATTGAAATGAATCAACCTGCTTTATTCAAGCTTTAACTTTTTCTCCATTTTATGATTTTGTTGTTGTTACTTTGTTAGAGAGTAATTCTTCCCCTTTGCTAAAGAAAGGGTTCCATATCGAAATGTTTCCTTTTATCCCCTTCAAGTTGAAAAAGAATCAGAACCTGAGGAGACAGATGAGGATGAAGGTCCTGCACCAGTTGTAGTGGAGAATGAAAGCTATGTGAACCTTAAGAAAAAGATTTCCAAAAGATATGACTGGCAGGCAAAATCAGTGCATGCTGAAAATGCTAAAATCTGCAAGCAGTTCCGAATAAAACAGGTAGGGTATTCTGAGAGAATGGCTAGCATTGCCTCCCTGATGTCTGGATGAAGGGATTAGGAATTGGGAAACTGGCTGACCTACCTAGTGTACGTTTGGTTCTCTTTTACTTAGTGGTCTGCATGTCACATCAAACTTGAGCACATATTCTAGATAGATATAGAAAATCCAATGGCTGGTAAAAATGAAACACATATATAGCAAATATTCTTAGAATCATGTGGCTTTGGTACTATGATAGACAATCTGCTAAGTGAAAGGAAAATTAATGCTGTGATTTGCTTTAGAGAAATCAGTGTAGAAAAGGAGAAGGAGGGCCTCTTAACTATTTCAAAGGTCACAGGGTAGATAACTTGCCCAAGGTCACATAGCTAGTGAGTGGCAACATAGAAGTTCAAGCTAATTCTCTGTTTCTAATGCTCTGTTGTTTTTACCTAATTTACATGAACATTATTTTAAAAGAATCCGTAAGGGAGCTGTTAGGGCAGAGCCAGCTGTGGACAAAGGCAAGTTGCTTAACCAGTTTGGAGATTGGAATAGAGATGCTGTCTCAGGGCCCTTCCAGTTCTAAAAGTCCTATGGTCCTAATATTTGACACAGGATAAAACTATCACATATATAGTGCAGTACCTACAGAATGTCAAAATGAATAGAAAAATCATACCGTAAATAATGAGATGGTAGAAACAAAAAAATTACACATTCAGTTTAGTCTGTGCTTAGAGATAATAAATTGATATGATAAAACTACATGCAGAAAACAATGTGTTAATATAAATTTCTTACACTAGTCAAAAATACACCTATGGTTTTAATATACAGTAGTGTTTATAGTGTTGGCCCATAGATAATCAGGCTGTTACAAAGATGTGATGGTTGGCCAAAAAGAACCCGTTAGTGCGTGCTCTTACTATTACTGATTTTGGGGAAAATCTGATATTGTGTAAAGCTATGCTCTCCAATATTGTAGCCCCTAGCCATGTGTGGCTATTTAAATTAATGAAAATTAAATAAAATTTAAAAATCAGTTCCTCAGGAGCACTGGCCACAGCAAAGTGTTCAGTAGCCAGCTTCATGTAGCCAGAAATTGCTGTATGGGCAACGCACATATAGAACAGGTCCATCGACATAAAAAGTTCTATTGGGCAATGCTGGTGTAAAGATTCTTGCTGGGAAGAGCTGGATAGGTGCCGAGCAAGAGGGATTTATTTCTCTTATAAGATCTTTCAGTTTATTTTGATACAGGAAAACCACACAGATTCCACCGCTTATTCTGGCTGATTCTCCGAACAGCCTTATAACTAAAGTCGTTAGTATCTAACCCCAACAAATCTGTAATTTCCGTCTGAACAAATTGTTAAAGAAGGAGCAGAAAGGATGGGTGTAGCTGTGGGATCCCACATTCAGAGCTCTGTGAGGTGATTCAGAGTAACCCAACTGATGCCTTATCTTTTATTTATTAGGCTTCCAGACAGTTCCAATCAATTCTGCAAGAAAGACAATCACTCCCTGCTTGGGGAGAAAGGGAAACCATTCTTAAATTGTTGAGCAAGCACCAAGTACTTGTTATAAGTGGTATGACTGGGTAAGAATGCAATTTATTTATAATGCAGCTTTCATCTATAAATGTGGCGTGTGCCCTGGTTATCACGGCCAGTTCTACTTTTAAAAAGCCAGTAGCTGGTGTTATTGGGTGCTTTTTCTGTCAAATATTAAATAATATCTCACAGAGCTAACACTGCAGCATCCATAGCCCATAGAGCCAAAGTACGAAAAGTGAAAATAAAACTCGGAAATACATTAGGAATTTATAGACATTGTACTGCCTTGAGATAATTTTAAGGCAAAAGGTTTAGCTGAAGGCTTTTAACAAGGCTCATTTTAAAATGTAAAGGATAGTTCCAGAACATTCAGCTTGAAAACTTTTTATCTTATAAATTTATTCTGATTTCTTTATCACTTTTATTTGTGCTTTTAAGAACAACTTAGGGCACATAATTTTTCCTGTTTCACATTCTCCATATGTTATCCAAATCTATTTAGCAGGGACAAGTTGCAGGCATAATTTAGCTATCTATTCAAGGGTTTTCAGTTTAATAATTACATTTATGCCCAAACTCACTGAAATAATAGTAACTTTGTATCTTTTAGTTTATCTTTTTAATTTCAGTCCACTGATAGCCAAATCAATATACATCAAGGGAAAAAATATAAAGTATTTTAATATTCGTAAGAGAATATTCCTATTTCTTTAGGATTCGTATGTAGAATTCACATTCCTAGAGGCATTTACAGACCTTAATCTACTGTCTATTCAATAGTCTCAATTTTACAAATAAATGATACTAAACTGTTATTCCGTTACCCTGTTAATCTGAGTGCAAATTCCTAGGAGTTATCAGCTGTAGGTAATAAGTCAATAGGTTTAGAAGACAGATGAAGCGGAACAACCGTTATTCTAATTAGCTTTTTCACTTTCCTCATTGCTTGCGTGTGATTGCTTTTTTAGTAAACTAACACTTGAAAACTCATTTTAAAACTTGTTTGTTTTGACATACAGCTGTGGAAAAACCACGCAGATTCCACAGTTTATTCTGGATGAGTCTCTGAATGGACCACCAGAGAAGGTGGCTAACATCATTTGTACCCAACCGCGGCGAATCTCGGCAATCTCTGTCGCTGAACGTGTTGCTAAAGAGAGAGCAGAAAGAGTGGGTCTGACTGTGGGGTACCAAATCCGGTTGGAGAGTGTCAAGGTTTGTATGCTCTGCTTATTTCCTGGTAGCAGAAGTTTATAATTTTCAAGTATGAAGAGTCCTTAGTGCCTGAAGATTCATGGACAATTTGGGATATACTCCAGGACAGCTGAAGTTCTTGAGAAATATTTTGGTACAAGAAGTCTTATTTGGGTGCACTTAATTTCCTCTATAAGGACCTTTTATTCTTTGTTGGCAAAAGTGACCTAGTAAATGCTGTTTTGCTCTTAAACCTGGGACTTAATCCATTTAACTGAATAAGGAATGAACAAATTCAAAATTGATTTTATCACTCACTGTTGTTTTTATGTTTTATAATAATTTTTTGATTATTTTTTCATTGCATTTGACAGTCAATATTATTTTATATTAGTTTCAGGAGTACAGCATAGTGGTTAGACATTTATATCATTTATGCAGTGATCCCCCTGATTAGTACCCACCTGGCACTATGCATAGTTGTAGCAACATTATTGACTGTATTCTCTATGTTGTGCTTTATATCCCATGACTATTTTGTAACTACCAATTTGTATTTCTTAATCCCTTCACCTTTTTCACCCATCTCTCCAATCCCCCTGCCCTCTGGCAACCATCAGTTTGTTCTCTGTATCTATGAGTCTGTTTCTGTTTTGTTTATTCATTCATTTTGTTCTTTAGATTCCACATATAAGTGAGATCATATGGTATTTGTCTTTCTCAATCTGACTGATTTCACTTAGCATAATACCCTCTAGGTTTATCCATGTTGTCACATATAATAATTTTTGAATGCTTTTTATGTCATAAAATTTTAATGTGAAGTAGAAAAACTTTTATTGTTATTGCCAACAAGAAACTGTATTTAGTATGGTTTCATATTAAATGGAACTGCTGATGTTTTAAAAATTCTTTATCCCTATCCACTCAAAATGGTTTTGCCAGGAAAGTGTTTCCTTTCTTCAAAAATGTCATGAATGCTTTCATGCCCTTTTACATGTTAGTCCTCAGCCACCAGACTGTTGTACTGCACCACAGGAGTACTGCTGAGAAGGCTAGAAGGAGATATAGCTCTCCAAGGGGTCACCCATATCATTGTGGATGAAGTTCATGAGCGGACAGAAGAAAGGTAAAACAAAGATTTTCCAAATGACTACCCACACACATAAAATAAAGACACGGCTGAAAGAATTTCATTCTGCTTCCAATCCAGTTTCTTAGAACTAGTAAGTCTCACTTGCCAAGAAAAGGCCTAAGTTAGAGAAGAGAAACTGCTTTCCTGGTCTCCAGGGACTGGAATACTAAAAATGCTAGGAAGAGCACAAGTGCATCACTAGAAGAGTCATCCTGTTAAATGGACATCATCTCATAAGAGATACTTCACACCCTCCTGGGCAGGATGCTGGACTGGGCACTGTACTTAGCAGGAATAAGAGAGTAATGTGTGTTGTAGCTGATGGATTGGTCAGTATGGGCTTCCTTCTTTGATCCTTGGGTCAGTCATTCAGTCCTGACACTCATTCATATATTTATTGAGCCTGTATTAAGTGCCAAGTGATGTATTAATTGCCAGGGATACTATAGTGAACAAGTAGATGTGGTTCTCCTTTATCTCTTATGGTCTGGTTGGAAAAAAAGTGATGAACAACTAAACAAACAAATAAGTAATTACAAATTGGAATGATTACTATGGAGGAGTAAACATGCTGTATTTCAGACAACAGACCCATAATATAGTCAGAGATCATATCTCTGAAGAGATGACACTTAAATTAAAAGTGACATTTACGTTAAAACCTAAAGTAAAGTTGCCTATGTGACAAATGGGGGCAAGGCCAGCATTAAGGGAGTCTAGTATAGCTGGTGTGTAGTAAATGACAGGTGGGAAATGTCAGGTGGGAAAAACAGGAGCCAGATATTCCAGGGTCTTATACACCATGGATAATAAAGCATTTGGATTTTATTTAAATGGGATTAGAAGGTATTAAAGGGTGGAGGTATAAAATAAAAATTCTTAATATTTTAAAAGGAAGGGCCAGGTACATAGATGGCATTAATCATAGTTTGTCATGTGGGTCATGCTCTAGAGCAGCAAAAAAAAAAAAAAAAAAAAACTAGTGTGAAAAAGAGAGATCATCCTATGAAAATTATGAAGCTTCCCCCAAAAAGACTCTGCACTTACATCCTCAGAAAAAGAAAGTCTAAGTAAAATTGGTGGACTGACACAGAAGCAGAAAATAGTTAATAGCAAAACTAAGAAAAAGAAAAAACAAACCTGAAAAGAGGCCCCAGTTACTGCTGATAAAAAGTTTTTAAGAACTGAACAGGAAAGAATGTGACCAGCAGACTATTTGTTAGAGAAAATAAATACACTAATATACTAGTAAATAGGAAATATGAAGTAATTAAAAACTAAAGAAAAGCAGACTCATATAAAAAAGAATGAATCAAAATAAAAAGAAATAATTCCTAGAACAAGACAAGAATTTTAAATGATTATATACAAAATACAAAGACTCTTTGAAGGGCAAATCATCTTTTTATAGAGATTCCAGAAAATGGGGCCAAAAAAAAGGTAAGTAATGTCGTTTTGCAGCAAATGTTCAAATGGACATTTAAAAGAAGAAAATTTTTTAGGAGAGCCACTGACCAACTTAGAAGAGAAAAACATAGACTATTCAACCAGACTAATAGTAGTTAAATAATTATATTATAGAAATAAATCTAATGAGAAATTATATTCAGTGTAATTTTGAATATAATGAATAGTTTTTGGTTTCATAATATTTATACTTCCACAAACTCAGAGAAACTGGAGCATAGCATTGAATCTGGTTCCTGGCTGCAGTAGTATTCTCAAAAAAAGAAAGATTTTTATAAAACCTAATAACCTATGGAATATCATCAGTTAAAATTTCAGTGTACTTTCACATCTGAATAAAGAAAAATGACTCCCTGGAGAAGGGAGATACAAACATTTACAGATACCAGTCTTTAGGAAAGGATTGTACAAATTACAAGAAAAAGTAGAAAAATATTTGCTAGCTTAAACTGAAAAAGGCAAAAACTAGGAGTAAAATCTAGGAACCAAAATCAGTAAAAATATAGCCAAAATTGAAGGTTGAATATAGAAAAGTTACAGTTGTGTTAGTTTAAATTTTTCAGTAAATTTCCTGATCATAGAGATAACAATATGATTATTGTAATTTTAAAAATACCAAAGAAATGTCAAGAAAAAGAATTTCTGTTCCTATAAAATTGCTAATTGCATGTTATAATTTTTGTCTGTTCTGTTGGGAGTGTGTTGGGTGTTAAGGGAGAGATATGGTAGAGAAAGAGGTGTCTCTCCACAAACACTACTGGGATTATATAGTTTTGTATGCTGCTTTTGATCTAATAGTTAAAATGAGAGTATGTATTATATTTGAAATTAGTATTAATAATTGCATAAGAAAATTCTGAAGTATGAATGTACGATAGGCTACTTAACTGTTTGTCAATTGTTACATTATTTTTCTTCTACTTAAAAAGAAACAAAATCATCATAAATGTAATTAAGTCAGCTCATAATATTAAGGAGCGCTAAATAGTACAAGAATATGCTCTCATTAAAAACTGAAACAACACAGATATAGTGAAAGTCCCCCTGAACACTCCCAAATCATTCTTAGTTCCATCCCCAAAGATAAGTATGGTAATTAGATTGGTAAGTACGTCCTTCTATACATTGACATATAAGTTTACTTTGTTAGAAATAGGTACTTTTGTTTCCTAAGCTTTTTTTTCTTTCACAAGAAAAAAGATATTATTATATTCATTTAGTAAGGCAACAAATAATTATTGAGCACCTACTATGTCCCAGGCATTGTTCTAGATACTGGAGTAGTGAACAAAATAACCAAAATCCCTGTCTTCATAGAACTTATATTCTAGTGGGGGAACCCAACAATAAGTAAGGTGACTAAGTAAAATATGGAGTATGTTCAGTGCTAAGAAGAGAAAGGGTAACATGAAAAAGCAAGGGAGGGGAACATTTGAACATTTGAATAGGGCGGCTAGGAAAGGCCTGGCTCAAAAGGTCTTTTGAGTAAAAACTCGGGAGAAATGAGGTAGCTCTGTGATGTCTGGGAGAAGCCCATTCCAGACAGATTAATAACGCAAAGGACCTGAGGTCCATGCTTCAAGGACGGCAAGGATGACTAGAGCCAAGTGAATAAGAGGGAGAGCAGTAGGAAATGAGAGGTCGGGGTACAGGTCATGTCACATAGAGCCTTGTTAGTGAGGACATCAATAAGAAGTCATTGAAGATTTGTGAACAGAAGGCTGGCACAGTAAGATTTACATTTGCACAGAGTTACTCATCCACTGTACTGAGAGTAGATTTCATGGGGCAAGGGCTGTTGCAAGGAGACCAGTTTGAATAGTGCTACTCTACATATCATTCTGCAACTTGGGTGTTTTGTTTTTTTCATTAACATTGTCATAGAGATGTTTTCTTGTCAGCATCTAGAGCTCTACCTTATACCTTTTATCAGCCTCAAGTTATTCCACAAAGTGGATGATATTGTTATAATTAACCATTCCTTGGTTGATAGACAACTTAGTTTCCATTGTTTACTACTACTACAAACAGTGCTGTAATGAAATCTTTGTATAGCCTTTTTATGTCCATATAGATATCAAGAAGTAGACTTGTTAAATGCAATGATAAATCCTATTTGTATTTTGATAGGTACTACACTGAATTTAGTTTATTTGGGAAAAATTGATATTTTTGTTTGTTTATTTTATTGGTGAATATTCGGAACAGTGTGTTTCTCCAGAGCCCATCAGCTCCAATTTGTTTTCCTTCAATCTAGTTGTGGAGGGGGCAGCTCAGCTCCAAGTCCAGTCGCCTTTTTCAATCTTTAGTTGCAGGGGACACAGCCCACCATCCCATGTGGAAATTGAACTAGCAACCTTCTTTAGAGTTCGCGTTCTAACCAAATGAGCCATCCAGCCGCCCCCTCCGGAGGAGGTTCAGCGGAAGCTTGTTGTCTTCAATCTAGTTGTGGAGGGCGCAGCTCACTGACCCATGTGGGAATCGAACGAGCAACCTTATTGTTCACAGCTTGCGCTCTAGCCAAGTGAACCATCCGGCCACCCAGATATCTTTTTATTATTGTCTACCCATGTAGAAACATGACAAATCTTTCTTTGAGTGTTATAATTGTTTTCACATAGGTCTTACACATTCCTTCCTCAGAATATAACAAGAGTTATTTATTTTCATTCATTGAATTTGTTTGATCCTCAGGGGTTTCTTTTATTTACTCTAGTGACTTCTTGCTGCTGGTTTTGAAGGACATTGTGTTGCAGAGACCAGCTCTTCAAGTTATTCTGATGAGTGCAACTTTAAACGCTGAGCTCTTTTCAGAATATTTCAGTTCCTGCCCAGTTATTACTATACCAGGTGATTAAAATTCATCATTGAATATGTATTGTTCTAATAAGCAAGTGAAATTATTTTAAAGTTAAATTGAGATACTAATTCATAGATATTCTTCTTTCTAGAGAAAAAGTGATTAGTTTATAACAATTAAAATTATAACCATATAATAAAACTAATAAAGAGGTAACATATCCATTTGCTGGGAGATATTAATTTTCTATGTGCTGTTTTGAAAAGTCTAGGTTATTAGGGTATCTAACATTTCATTGTGTTTAACATCAAAATGTGAGTTTATAGCAGTAATTTGTCATAAAGAAGGAAGTTGTATCTGTATATAATATATTCATTCATTGCTGGATTCTGCTAAATTTCTGGATATTGGTCCACTCTGGGAGAAAGTTAAGTTGGATAGCCTGTGTCTTTTTTTTGGTACTTTCAGTCTCACTGTAGGATTAATTTATCACAGGCTTTGGTGTATCCTTCTGCAGTTGATTGCCAAGGGACAATTCCGAAGCACTGTCTGATGTATAATACCATGTTTCCCCGAATATGAGACCTAACCGGGCAATCAGCTCGAATGCGTCTTTTGGAGCAAAAATTAATATAAGACCCGGTCTTATATTAATTTTTATATAAGACCGGGTCTTATTTTACTATGAGACCGTGTCTTATATAATATAAGATTGGGTATAATATAATATAATACCGGGTCTTATATTAATTTTTGCTCCAAAAGATGCATTATAGCTGATTGTCCAGCTAAGTCTTATATTTGGGAAAACATGATATTATTGTTTGTTCTGGTTATAGATCAAAATAAAAAGAAATAATTCCTGATTCTGGTTATAGAGGATATTGACCATAGATTTAAATAAGAAATTATATGCTTGATCTAGAATACAGTTGTTAAATATTTAAATGTCCCCTGTGGGGAGGAAAGGTGGGTGAGATAGGAGTAACCAATTAAAAAAGGTAAAGAAAGTTTATTAGCAAATGATTGTCTCTTCTACCTATACACTTCTGTTTTCTTTACTAACTGGAATCTACCCCTTTTAATTTCTATTATCAAAAGCTTTTTTTTTTTTTGATACTTTTAAGACCACAGAACAAATTGTGCCTTATCGTGCCAAGCTTTACGGGAATTTTGTATATACAAACTATTTCAAGGTAATTAAAGAGGTATTCTGAGGCTTTTCTATTTTGTTATCAATGTATTTTGTTTTCTGTTTCATTTGTTTTTCCAGGTCGTACATTTCCTGTTGATCAGTTTTTTCTGGAAGATGCAATTGCTGTGACAAGGTAAGGAAGACATTAATTAAGCTTTGGTTAAAGTCTTTGAAAACAGAATTATTATTTTACCTCAGAATGCCGGGATACTAATAGTTTTTTTCCTTCTAATTTTTCTATTTGAGCATTTTGTTTTCCCCTTTCTTTCAGTAAATATTTATTATACAAATTATTTGCAATTCACAGGCAGTATTGTATATTAATCGTACTGACTCTGGAACCCTATGTAAACCATAGCCTTTGGGTGATTGTGATGTGTCGATGTAGGTAACTAATGTACCACTCTGGTGGGGAATGTTGCTAGTGGGGGAGGCTATGTATGTAGCTGGGGGCCAGGGGCTGTATGGGAAAACTCTATACCTTCTGCTCAGTATTGCTATGAACCTAAAACTGGTCTAAAAAATTAAGTCTTTAAAAAATAAAAGATGAAGGACCAAATAAAATTTAACATGAAATAAAGTACGGATTCTGCAGACAGACTTTATTTAAATCCAGTATGTAAATCCCTCTGCTTACATTGGCGAGTAGCTTAAATCTCTCTATGACTCAGTTTCATCATATGTAAAATGGGTATATTAATAGAAGGTGCTTCACAGCACTGTTATGAGGATTAATTAATTAATACTTTGAATTAATACTTCAAAGTGCTTAGAACTGGGCCTGGCACATAACAAGGCCTTTATAAATGTTAGCTGTTTGTGTCATCATCATCATTCTACCCTCAAGGAGTTGCAGTATAGTTTGAGTGGTAAGATGTCTATATGGTTTCAGTACTGAGTAGAAAGTGGTGATGTCTATGGGGTACAAATAGATTTTTTTCCTTTGAAAGCCCTGCATCCTCTTCCTACTCTTTAACCTTGAAGATCCCCAGGGTTTTATTCGTGCACTGTTTCATCTCACTATTAAACTCTTCCTTAGCTCTCTTAGGCTCATGTGGTTTCAGCTCTCACCTCTGTGCCAACAATTCCCAGACCGGTGTCTTCATTCCTGACCTCTGAGCTCCAGAATGAAAACACCTTGATGTGCGGCACCTTAAATTCAACTCAGAATTTTTCTCCTTCTCCCTTCTCCTTTTATTCCTAATAAACCCCTCTCCCAATTCTGTATTTGTTTAACAGTACAATAATCTCAAACTAAAAATACAACAACAGTGGCTAACTTTAGTGTGCAATAAGCCTACTTACGGAGCTTATTAAAATTGTTATTTTCTGTGCCCTCTTCCACTTCCATTGAATGTGAACCTCTGGAGAAATCATCTTTCAACTAGTTTATGTGTCTTTATTCTCTCATTTTTTCAAACTCACTGCCTCCAGAAGGATCTTAAAACAGAGCCAAAAGCTTCCCAGTGTGTTCCTCAGTAGAAGTAGGCCATAGGCAGCAGAATCCTGTATATTGGAAGAATAGCACAGGAATTGAGCAGAAACAGAGCAGCATTCTGCTGAATAAGCGTATAGAACAGGTGAATATGTTCGTTCGCCAACAGACCCAGAGGCACACAGACACATTCCTTTGTCTTCCTTGCTCAGGTATGTGTTACAGGATGGGAGCCCATACATGCGCTCCATGAAACAGATGTCAAAGGAGAAGCTGAAAGCAAGGCGCAACAGAACTGCGTTTGAAGAAGTGGAGGAAGATCTGAGGCTTTCCCTTCACCTGCAGGATCAGGATTCTGTCAGAGATGCAGTGCCTGATCAACAGTTAGATTTTAAGCAGCTCCTGGCCCGCTATAGAGGTACTGTGCTTCCTGGGGGGCGTATTACAGTTATGCCAAAGATAACTGCCATTGACCCTTGAACAGCACAAGTTTGAACGGTGCGACTCTGCTTCCTCACAGATTTTTAAAAATAAATACTATAAATGTATTTTCTCTCCCTTGTGATTTCCTGAATAACCTTTTCTTTTCTCTAGCTTACTTTATTATAAGAATACAATATGTAATACATATGACATACAAAATATGTGTTATGGACTGTTTATGTTATGGATAAGGCTTCCAGTCCACAGTAGGCTACTGTTAGGTAAGTTTTTGGGGAGTCAAAAGTTTTAAGTGCATCCTTTTGTCACATGAGACACAGCAAGAAGACAGCCATCTGTTAACCAGGAAGTGGGCTTTCACCAGACACTGAATCTTCTGGCACTTTGATCTTGGTTTTCCCAGCCTCCAGATCTGTGAGAAATATAAATTTGTTGTTTATAAGCCCCCCCCCAAAAAAAATCGTTGTAAGTATATTTTCGACTGCACAGGGCGTTGGTACCCCTAACCCTCACGTTGTTCAAGGGTCAACTGTAGTGGTTCCGCCCCCCCCCCCCCATGATCATGAAGAAGAAAGATGTGGCTCTTGTTTCATAGTTACATTTTCTTTTATTCATCAGAACAATCTTAAACTTAGAAAAATAGCAATGCCAGCACATATTAGATTATAATTATTATATTTATTAGTGTTGTTTTTTCCTGATATTTTTTTAATTAAAGGTTGTTGGGGTAACAATTGTTAGTAAAGTTACATAGGTTTCAGGTGTACAATTCTGTAATACATCATCTATATATCACATTGTGTGTTCACCACCCAGAGTCAGTTCTCCTTCCATCACCATATATTTGATCTCTTTACCGTCATCTACCACCCCTCTCCCCTGCTACCTTCTGGTAACCACTAAACTACTGTCTGTGTCTATGAGTTTTTGTTTCTTCATTTGTTTGTCTTTTTCCTTTGTTGTTTTCGGTTTTATATACCACGTATCAGTGAAATCATAAGAAATGTATTCATTAGAGAAAAATTGGGAGGTAGTAAAATATAAATTATATTATTGAGTATTTTGTAACTTTTTATTTTGCTATGATTTCAAATTCAAAACTGAAGAAACATTTGCAAGACTACACAATGAACTCATATATCCTTTACCCTGATTTACCAATTGTTAATATTTTGCTTCATTTGCTCTGTGTGCATGTATATATTTTTTCCTGAACTTTTTGAGAATAAGTTGCAGATATGATGCTGCTTAACCCCTGTTATTTCAGTAATATTTCCGAAGAACAGGGGCAGTCTCTTACATAAGCACAGAAGATGATAAAAGAGAAAACACTTAACTGATAGAATGTTATCATTTATTCCATGGTCCATATTCTAATTTTGCCATATTGCCACTTATGTCAAGAATATCTTTTATTGCTATTTTTTTCTTGGTCCAGGGTCTAACCCAGGATTGCATACTGCATTTAGTCATCATGTGTCTTTAGTTTCTTTTGATCTAGAAAAATTTCCCAGCCTTTATTTTTCTTTTATGACCTTGATGTTTTTTAAGAATTCAGCCAGTTATGTTTCCCCATGATTAAATATAGGTGATGCATTTTTGGTTAGAAATAATGTTGAGTCCTTCTTTGTACATCAGTCAGGAGGCACATGGTTTTGGTTTGTCCTGTGTTAACTTTGATCACTTTGTTAAGGTGATGTCAGCTAGGTTTCCCCCCTGTGTGGTGACTAGATCTAAGCCATGCCTTTCTAATTTCAAGCACAGAGGTTTCCAAAGTTCAAAAAGCACTTCTGAGAACTTCTTTCTAAGGAAGGAGGTGGGCAGATTTGAGGTCAGGAAACCTAGCTCTGCCAATAGTTTCTGTATAGTGCTAAGCTGTTCACTGAGCTTCTCTGAGCCTACTTTTCCCGGTAAAAAGAGACTTGATCTAGTTGATCTCAGTGCTCTTTTACTTCTCAAAAATTAGATAATGTTCATGAGCTCAATTTTTAAAACTTTTTCTAGTGAAAAAATAATAATAATCAGTTCTTTTAACTATATAATTGATTAGTGAAAACTGCCAAAGTGTAAAAAAATTGTTTAGAAAACGATTTTCACTTCTCTTCCTCTTTTCCAGGTAGTTGATCTTTATCCTTTTTGAAAAGTGCCTATTTGGAATCTTGACAGATAAAAGTGTTTCCTTCTTTGCTTCCCATACCCCGCCACACTCTTATTTGTATAGCCTATTTCTTCCTTTCTTTCATTTTTGAACAACATAGGGTTCACTCTGCCAGAACATTATTTCAAAACTGCTTTTGCCTCTCTTCAAACTTTCTAGCATTAATATAGGGAACTTCATTTCCTTGATACCAACTACAGTTATTTTGTTCCATTTAGGCTATACTTAGGGTGATGGACCATTAGGAGGACCCAAGAAGAAAGGGCAGCAGTCTTTGGAGAGTTGGTCTCACCAAGAATATGCAATTAGTTTTTCAAAGAGCTGGGGCTTGTAGTACAACCCAAAGCACAGTTTACAAGGCCTCAGATAAATTAGGAGGAAATTGTAGACCCTTAACCTGAAAGTCTATGGATAGGCTTCAGAGGTGTTGGTGAAAATCGCGTGTATTTGTTTTTTCAGGAAAGATCCATAACTTTTAACATTTTCTCAAATGAACCTAAAGGTTAAGAGTCATTGTTGTAAAGATACTGGTGAAAGTTGCGGTCTATCCATTGATTTCCATGGCTTACTGTTACCTGGACGTCATCTGATCTGACTCCTGACTTGATTGAATCTGGAAGGGATTTGTTTCTAAAATGTATTTGACTTTGAATTTTTTTCCTAGGGCTAAAATTGTCAATAACTGTGTGATAGATAAAAGGGGAAAGAAGGAGGAAAAAAGTGGCCTATCTGGGCCTTCACAGCAGGGTTAAGAGCCTAGTCTTTGGGTTATTTTTCAAGCAAATGGTACTTCCAGTGAGCGCGTATTTTCTGAGAAACTGAAAGAAAAAAAATCATTTCAGTACGTTAAATGTGAACGTCTGTGTTATTAAATCACATCAAGACACTCGCCTAGTTCACAGGCATAGTGTCTTCAATGAGGTATAATTATTTTTCTTATTTTTATTTTTCTTACAGGCGTTAGCAAATCAGTCGTCAAAACAATGTCCGTCATGGATTTTGAAAAGGTTAATCTTGAATTAATAGAGGCCTTGTTAGAATGGATTGTAGAGGGAAAGCACTCCTACCCTCCAGGTAATTGCTTCTTGTCTTCATTTATGTGTGAGATGGCAAAAGGGAAGGAAGCTTACTGAGATCATGGGTACAGCCTCTTTCCTGGAGACCTCATCCTCACCCCCAACTTTCACCCCCTCCCAGTTGTGTGTAAAGTTGCTTATTAGGCTTTTTTGGGGGAAATTCTACCTTTTGAGGTTCACCCACTCTTTTTGTTTGGCACTCTTTTCCTCCTACCGAACCCAAAGATGTTAATACAAAGTCCAAAAGGAAGAAAGCTGAAAAGAAGCCTGGATAACCCACATGTTAAACACCCAGTCCCTGGCTAAATGGGAGCCTAGTAAAGCAATGAATGTTTGAATCACATGAACACTCTACACATGGAGGTCATAGGACAATAAGGATTTATCTCATCATTACTGTTTTTTATCACTGTTTCTGCTGCTGCTATAACACAGAGCAGTAACTGCTTTCCCCTTACTCACTGTCTTCCCATCCCAGTGGCCTTCTTAACCTCACTTGCAGTTCCTTATCCCCAGAATGAAAGATCCAGATCTCCTCACAACTGAATCCTTCATACCGTTCAGGTTTCTGTCAAATATTTTTTCTTCAAAGAAGCCTCTCTGACCCCTTTATCTGTTTTCTTGTCCCGCCCCTTACTCTATTATAATACTAAAAATGATTGTGATTTTCATTATAGCACTTAACACTATCCAAAATTATAGTTCTGCTTATTGACAGTCTTCTTCAACAGAATGTAAGCTCCTTAAGAATAGGATTTCTTGGGGGCAGCTGGATGGCTCAGTTGGTTAGAGCGCAAGCTCTGAACAGCAGGGTTGCCAGTTCGATTCCCACATAGGCCAGTGAGCTGCACCCTCCACAACTAGATTGGAGACAACGAGCTGCCGCTGAGTTTCTGGAGGGGTGGCCAGATGGCCCCGTTGGGTAGAGCACGAGCTCTTAACAATAAGGTTGCAGGTTCAATTCCCACATGGGATGGTGGGCTGCACCCCCTGCAACTAAAGATAGAAAATGGCGACTGGACTAGGAGCTGAGCTGCGCCCTCCACAACTAGATTGAAGGACAATGACTTGGAGCTGATGAGCCTTGGGGAAGCACACTGTTCCCCAATATTCCCCAATTTAAAAAAAAAAATTATTTTGAAAAAGAATAGGATTTCTTTTGCACCACTGTGTTCCTCAGACTCTAGAACAGTGCCTGGAATATTTAGGTATGGAGTAAATATTTATTGCATGAATAGATGCAGCCAATGTTGGGTGATCGTTAAGTTGAATAATAGATTAAATAATTACACAATTACATTACGTGTTCATTATACCGTGCTTAAGAGAAATGGGAATGGCTGCCCTTGTCTGCTTAGACGTTAATCATGGTATTTTCTAAAGAAATGTGTGAACCACATAAAAATATTAAACTGTCGTGTTTCTCATCTCTTGGCAAGTAACCACTTTGACTAATGCATTATTACTGGACTGAATATCTTGTTTCATCCCAAAGGAAAAACTTTTATTGACAAAAATCAAGTGTAGCAGACAGAAATGTTAGAAAATTGCCTGAATTCAAAGCCTGCAGATGCAGTGATTAGGGAGTCAGCGATATATTTGTGAATGTTAAAGACATCCCTCATACAGATGGCCAAGCCATGAGAGTAGAACAGATCAGAAGGCACACAAAAATATAGACAAAATATTTTCTTGTATCCACATAGATTATTTTACCACTAAAACATTGTGGTATTTTAGTGGGGAGGAGAACGCAGTATGTAATGGAAAGAGCATGGATCTGATGCCAGAAATCCTAGCTTTGTGTCCAGGCCGCACTCTTATTGACCCTCTGAGCTGGCCAAGTTACTGAGTCACTTTAAGGCCACTATTATAATAACCTTCTCCATGGGTGACTGTGAGGATCCAATGAGATAATGTATGTGAACATGCTTTGTATACTGTTAAGTATTAATAACAACTCTGGAAGATAGCTTTTGTCCTTCTTCCTTCAGAGTTCCATTTTTGTAATGATTTTGTTTCCTTGTTTGTTTAACAGGGAGAATAACTGTGATAGATAAAATGTCATGAATTCATTATGGACAGATCTGTGTTATATATTCCATTGTACCTAACACAGAGGTGACATAGACGCCCAGTAAATATTTGTGAAGTTAAAGGCTAGTGCTAATTTCCTATCTGAATAGAGGTCACAAGAAGGTGGCTGAATAGAGGTCACAAGAAGGTGGCTGAATAGAGGTCACAAGAAGGTGGCTATTGCTGAGTGATCACTTTGGCACAGAAATACACTATAATCAGTTGTTATCACTGCTTATTTTCTTTAATGTAAAATTTAAAAGCCCATAAACCATAAATGTGGGCTGGTTGGTTAATGTGCTACCTCTTCAAAATATAGCTGAACTTAGATTACCACGTTGGCTAGCAAATTATAGTTCCTTTGTCTCGTTTCCACTAAAATGTTTATGGATTTTTTTTCTGGTCATAGAAAGAAAAGTCTTCCTATCTTATAAGATTAGAAGGATAATTCTCATATAGAAACAGAATGTCAGTGGCCAGTGCACTGAAGAAATATGTTTAAAGAGCTTTGCTAATGATTCTTGTATAACTTAAGTCATATTTTTCCACACTTCGATTTTTCCTGTTACAGAAAAATAATAATACCCCGTTAATTTTGTAGTTATTAAGTCAGAAAATGTATTTTTAAAGTTTGTTATCCATTAAAGCCTTGGGGACTTTACAAAGAAAATTGATGGTGAAAAATTACAGATTCTTACTTTTTTTTCATTTAAAATAGCTTTGTAATCTATGTCAGTTTTTCCTTTTTTTGTATCTAGAAAATTGATTCTTTTTATATACCCAGGTGCTATACTTGTATTTTTACCGGGACTAGCAGAAATCAAGATGCTTTATGAACAGCTACAATCAAATTCTCTTTTCAACAACAGACGTAGTAATCGGTAAGTTCATTGCTTTCTATATCTTCTATCATCTGTTGCAGTTATTTTCTGAAGATGAGTAACCAGAAAGGTCTATTTAACAGACATCACCCTCTTTAGATGCTGGTGTCACTCCTCAAGAATATGTTTGTTTGTGCTAGCTGGAAATAGACGAACCTATTTGTTCCAGGAAATCAATCATTCCCATTCCATTAAATAAAAATACTTATCTTCACTTAGCATAGTGACTCAGCTAAATTGCATGTAATTTCAGTTGCCAGATGCAAGGGATGGGAGAAGCCAGTGTTACTAACAACAAGGGAATGCTACCTTTATGGAAAAAATTAATTTTCAACAGTTTTTATTCTGGTAGAAAGACACATTGGATGTGTCTTCATATCTAAGGGGACAGCTACTTGACAGGTGAACACTCCCTAGAAATACAACAATGAAATTTTTTTGTATACATCACTGGCTCTGCCTCTTTCTCTGGATTTAAAGGTAGGGAAAAATGATTCTTTGCAGGTTAGTGTGCTCTAGGCCAGTTACTTGTAGAATATCAACTATTTAGTGCTCTTGATTATTTACTACTGAATTACACTCCAGTTTTTCCCTAGTTGATGCAAGGTTTTTAGTTGATAGAAGTGAGTTGTAATGTTTTGTAAGGATCAGAAGGAACCTTTCCATTTAGAAGAGTTGAGCCCTGAGGACAGGTCGTGGAGAAGCTGCTGCTACTTGGTGTGATACTGATATTGTTATCTATTGTTAATAAAAATTCACCCACTATAATCTGATTTCAGTGGTTTATGCTAGAACACTAAATGTGCTTTTGTTTCCCTTCAGATGTGTTGTTCACCCACTTCATTCATCTTTATCTAGTGAAGAGCAGCAGGCTGTGTTTGTAAAACCTCCTGTAGGTGTAACTAAGATTATAATTTCTACCAACATTGCTGAGACATCCGTCACCATCGATGATGTTGTCTATGTCATCGATTCTGGGAAAATGAAAGAAAAGAGGTATTCTCTTTTGGCAATATAAAAGAGGGGCTAAAGATGGCCTCATTTAGAGTGACACAGCTGCTAATGGCTAATGCTGTTAAACTACATAGATTATTGTTCGAAAAAATACTGTATGAAAACTGTACGTGGACATATTAGAGAGCCTTATAGCCGGACCATAATATTAAAGTCAAATGGATAGGGGAAAGTTTAAGGTTTTATCTTGGAAGTGATTAATAGTTTTTCTTCTCTTTTTTTCCATTTGCTTTACGTGTATTTAAATGAAAAAGACTTGACATGGAAGGTGGTGGATGCGTTAATTAGTTTGATTTTGGTCGTCATTTCACAGTGTGCACATCTATCAAAACATCACATTGTGCACCTTAAATATGTATCATTTTGTTTGCCAAAAATAACTAAAAATGAAAATGAATTAAAAAAAGAAAGAGTGAATCAAGAAACTGTATGTAGTGGCATTCGATACCATTTAAATCAGCACTGTGTGCTCCCACCAGGGACTCAGCCATCCCAGAACACACAGGACACTGTGACTTCTGCAGAAGTCAGGTGGTTCATCTATTCTGTCCATGCTAACTAGAGTGTCAGCCATGTTTTGTGAAATAACTTTTTTTTTTTAACATTTTCTTTATAGATATGATGCCAGCAAAGGCATGGAAAGTCTAGAGGATACTTTTGTCTCTCAAGCTAATGCTCTGCAGAGGAAAGGTCGAGCGGGCCGTGTTGCATCAGGAGTCTGCTTCCACTTGTTCACTAGCCATCACTTCAGTCACCAGCTTTTAAAGCAGCAGCTACCAGAAATACAAAGAGTGCCATTGGAACAGCTATGTCTGAGGTACATCTTGATCTTTGTGTTCTGCTTCCAAAAGGCCTAGATATTTCTCACCCGAAGTCCCTAATTTTTCTTTTTCTTAGTGTTGCCTTTACAATTCCTTTTAACTTTCTGCACATAAAGATCTCTTACATTGCAAAGGGTGGCCCCAAAATAGAGCTTAAGAATATATTTGTAAGTCAGAAAAGTAATCTAACTTATCTAAAGAAATTTCTGCTAGGGTACCACCAATATAAAATCATCACAGGGAAAACTCTACAGCCTCATCAACAACAGTTGGAGTAAAGTGAACAAAAAACAACTTGAAAACACCATTATATACCTGATGAACAAACAAGAATAAATAGCATTAAATAGAATTTAATGAAGGAATAATCAAACTCAGTGTTATTGAAGCTGGGGAAGCTATGGTTCAACCTTGGTGAAAATTTGTTTGATATTATGCAGGAACTCTAAAATTATCCATGCCCTTTGACCCACATCACTTTGAGGGAATATGCCCATAAAATAACCCAAAGGAAAAAAAGTTACTTGTACAAAGATTTATAGCTCTTTTTTCATCTAGCAGCTTTATTTTGAGAGCCTGTCATTTGCCAGGGTTGGGCTAAGCACTAGGGATATTGTAGGATTGAAGACACAGTCCCTGCTTTCAAATGTCCATGTCAAGTCTTAAGAACTTGAGCAAGCAGGGGCAGCTGGATGGCTCAGTTAGTTAGAGCATGAACTCTGAACAACAGGGTTGCCGGTTCGATTCCCACATAGGACAGTGAACTGTGCCCTCCACAACTAGATTGAAGACAACGAGCTGCTGCTGAGCTTCCGGAGGGGCCGACGGATGGCTCAGTTCGTTAGGGTGCGAGCTCTCAACAAGGTTGCTAGTTCCCCTGCAACTAAAGATTGAAAATGGCGACTGGACTTGGAGCTGAGCTGCGCCCTCCACTACTAGATTGAAGGACAACGACTTGGAGCTGATTGGCCCTGGAGAAGCATACTGTTCCCCAATATTCCCAAATTTAAAAAAAAAAAAAAAAAAGAACCATCTTTAAAAAAGAGAGAAAAAAAAGGAAATTGGGCAAGCAGATGCTTTCAACTAAGATAGGAACAGTGCAAATGAAGAGAAGTGAAGGGATTTGAGAGAGCTGTGTAAGTTGATTGACCCATTTGGGAGGATGAGAAAAGGAGAAAATGCAATACCTTCTTTGCCCGAAAATAAGACCTAACCCGGAAGATAAGCGCTAGCATGATTTTTCAGGTTGCTCGTTAGTATACGCCTTAACCCAAAAATAAGCCCCAGTTAAGATCGTCAGCCAGACGGACAAATTTAGTACGTCCGTTGCAACACATGATGGACGTATTGAATTACAAAATAATATTAATATATAAATAAATAATATTATTGACATTAATACTAAAATACATGGTAATATGTATTATAATTAAGTATTGGTAAATACCCAAGCGAGCGCCTTTGGACGAGAGGTAAACAGATGTAAACAGATGAACTCGAGACTTATTGCTGAATGACCAATCGAAGTACAGACACAACGCATGAATAACATGCGCACTTGATACGGAATGGACATGGTTGTGTCTCATATGAATCTTCATTATTCAATATGTCATGTGTTGTAACGGATGTACTTAATGCACTCGTGTGAAATAAAGAAATGTTTTCTGAATTTTGGTGCCTGCAATTTTTCATCACTTTTGTGTGGACCATTATTAACTCATCATTTTTGTTGCCACTCCTGTCTTGTAAGGCTTCAATTAACACTTGATTTAATGGTAGATTTAAAGGGAATAGTATTTTGATCCCTAGACAAGATGAGTGCAAAAAGAAAGAGCTATTCCGTTGAGTACAAGAAAGGAATCATGGAGAACTCCTGGGGCAAGAATCTTACAGCTTTCTGCAAAGAGAAGAAGTTGGATCTCTGAATGATCCAAAAATGGCGAGCAGAGTACAATAACCTCAGTCGACAGGTGGAAGAGGGAAATGCTAAGAAGCACAAATGTGGATCAGGTCGGCAACAATTATTTCCTGAGAAGACATCATCTGTGAATGGTTTGCTGACAGGAGAGTAAAGGCTTTGGTCGTGTGCAGGGCTGATATTCAAGCATTTGCCTTGGCAATGGCACCACAGTTAGAAACATCCCCAGAAGAATTCAAAGCATCACAACACTGACGATGGCTTCCTTCAGCGATATGAACTGTCTCTAAGATCGACAACACTGTTCAAGCTGGAAGATACTGAGGTTATTAAACATGCACTTGCATTCGAGTCCTTTGTTGATAGCATCAACTTTTCTAAATAGCAACTCTCCAACATGATTGCTACGGATGAAACTGCAGTGTTTATGGGCCAAGGTTCTCAAATAACAATTGATCAGAGGGAGGCCATGTCAATCTACATTCCCTCCACTGGTTACGATAGTGCACGTGTTACCTGTATTTTCGCAATTTGCAAGATGTGGGAAAGAGAGTAAATGGATCATTTGAGTTTTATTTCATGATTTGAACCCATTATTATGGAAAGAAGCATATAGAAAGTTTATAGAGAGAATTTTATTCTGAATCTCAATAAGTTTCAGATCTGAAAGTGTTTCTGCAATTTATTGCTGAAGGACTAGAAGACATAAGAAATATTTTAAAAATTTATTTAAACCAGCATTGACTGGTTTATGAAAGCTTATATCTAGAAAATTAAAAATTATTTTCATTCAAGAAAGTAGCTTACTCCAATAGTGTCATCCCACCCCAAATAAAATTAACAAATTGTTATTTTGTTTTCTTTTTTCAGAATTAAAATTTTAGAGATGTTTAGCACTCATGATCTTCAGTCAGTGTTCTCTCGGCTCATTGAACCGCCACACCCTGATTCTCTCCGAGCCTCAAAAATACGATTACGAGACTTGGGAGCCTTAACTCCCGATGAAAAACTGACTCCCTTGGGGTATCACTTGGCCTCTCTGCCCGTAGATGTGAGAATCGGCAAACTGATGCTGTTTGGGTCTATCTTCCGCTGTTTGGATCCTGCTCTCACTATTGCTGCCAGTTTGGCGTTTAAGTCTCCTTTTGTAAGTAAACAACTTTCATCTAAACTGGAATCCATAGGTCTCTAAGGGGCCCATGGGGGCTTCAGAGGTATGTGAACCCCCTAAAAATGTTCTTATATGTGATTTTTGAGGGCACAATACCTATAAGTTTTATACGAACCTCAAAGAAATTCATGCCCCAAATAAAAAGATTAAGAACTAAAGATCAAATTTATTAAAATAATCTACATGTGCTTTTTATTATATCTGCTGTACTTGCTCATTATAGAAAACTCAGAAACTGCAACCAAGCAAAAGATGCCCCTGCATGATTTTAAAAGTCAGTAAATACATCGGACCACTTTTTTAAACACCTTTATTGAAATATAATTGACTCAATTCAACAGTTTTGCTACGCTGTAATCATCACCATAGTCAGTTTTAGAACATTTTTTATCACCTCATAAAGAAACCCCTGAGATATTACTCCCTTATTCCCCTCCAGTCCCCCATCCACTCCAGCTCCAGGCAACCACCGTGAGTCTACTTTCTGTCTTCACAGATTTGCCTCTTCTGAACATTTCATATTAATGAAATAATATATGGTCTTTTGTGACTGGCTTCTTCACTTAGCGTAATGCTTTTAAGGTTCATCTATGTTATAGCATGTATCAGTACTTCATTCCTTTTTGGCCCAATAACATTCCTTTGTATGGAAATACTACATTTTGTTTATGTATGTTTATGTTTATGTATTCAGCACTTGATGGACCCTTGATGGATTGTTTTCACCTTCGGCTATAAACTTTTTATGTGGATATATGTTTTATTGTCATGAGTATATACCTAGGACTGAAATTACTGGCTGAAATGGTAACTCTGTATTTAATTCTTTGAGGAACTTCCAGACTCTTCCAGAGTAGCTGTATATTATATTCCACCAGGCTTTTATCAGGATTGCAATTTCTCTACATCCTCACCAACACTTACTATCTGGCTTTTTTATTATAACCATCCTAGGGGGTGTGAATTTGTGGTTTTGACTTGTATTTCGCTCATTGCTAATAATATTAAACATCTTTTAATTTGTTTATTAGCCATATGTATACCTTCTTTCAAGAAGTGTCTACTCAGATGCTTTGCCCATTTTTTAATTGAGTTATTTGTCTTTTTTGTTACTGAGTTGTAACAGTTCATTATATATTCTGGATACAAGTTCCTTATCAGGTAAATGCTTTGCAAATACTTTCTCCCATTTCTATAGGTTGCCTTTTTCACTTTCTTGATATGTCCTTTGAAACACAAAAGTTTTTAATTTTGATAAGTTCAGTTTGTCTCATTTTTTGTTGCCATAGTTAAGAATCCATTCCCAAATCCAAAGTCATGAAGATTTATCCCTATGTTTTTTTTTCTGAGAGTTTGATCTCTTACAGTATGATCTTTGGTCCATTTTTGAGTTAATTTTTGTATATGGTATAAGCTAAGAGTCCAACTTCATTCTTTGGCATGTAACTATCGAGTGTCCCAGCACCATTTGTTGAAAAGACTGTTCTTTCCCCATTGAATGGTCTTGGTATGCTTGTCAAAAATCAATTGGACTTAATTCTATTCCATTGAGTACCATACTGTTTTGATTACTCTAGTTTCATACTATTTGAAATCAGGTACTATTGTACCTGATTTGTACTATTTTCCTGTTTGAAATCAGGAAGTATGAGTCCTCCAACTGTGTCCTTTTTGTATTTCGTTGAAGATTTTTACATCATATTCATAAGATACTGCTCTGTAGTTTTCTGTTTTTTTTCTTGTGATGTTTTTGGCTTTGGTATCAGAGTAATACTGGTCACATAGAATGATTTAGAAGCATTCCCTCTTCTGTTTTTTTGAAGAATTTGTAAGGAATTAGTATTCTTTAAATGTTTGGTAGAATTCAGTGGTGAAGCAACCTACGCTTTTCTGGTTAAGTTTTTGATTACTAATTCAGTGTCTTCACTTATTACAGGTCTATTCAGATTGTCTATTTCTTTTTGAGTCAGTTTTGATAGTTTGTATTTTTCTAGGAATTTGTCCATTTCATCTAAGTTATCTAATTTATTAATGCACAATTGTTTATAGTGTTCCTTTATAGTCCTTTTTATTTCTGAGAGGTTGGTAGTAGTAATGTCCCCTTTTTCATTTCTGATTCTAGTCATCTGAGCCTTCTCTCTTTTTTTCTTGGTTAGTTTAGCTGAAGGTTTGTCAATTTTGCTGACCTTTCCAGAGAACCAGCTTTTGGTTTAATTGATTTCCCCTCTTGTTTTTCTATTCCCTTATTCGTTTCTGCTCCTTTTTATTTCCTTCCTCTGTTTGCTTTAGGTTTAGTTTGCTCTTCTTTTCCATTGTCTTAAGTTGGAAGGTAAGGATATTGATTTGAGATCTTTTTAAATATATTAATAGATGCGTACAGCTATAAATCTTTCTGTGAAGACTTCTTTAGCTGCATTCATGAGTTTTAGTATGTTGTGTATTCATTTTCATTCATCTCACATATTTTCTGATTTCCCTTTTTGATTATTCTGTGATCTATTGGTTATTTAGGCTTATATTGTTTAATTTCCACATGCTTGTGGGTTTCCCAATTTTTTTTCCATTATTGATTTCTAATTTCATTCTGTTGTGGTCAGAGAACATACTTTATATTATTTCAGTTCTTTAAAATTTATTAAGATTTGTTTTATGGACAAGCATGTAGTCTATCCTGGAGAGTATTTTATGTGGACGTGGGGAAAATAGGTATTCTGCTGTTGTTGGGTAGAGTGTCACTCTGCCTTTATTTTCACATAGTGGTGAGTGTTTTGTGAGTAGGACCTCTGTCTCAATCATCTAAATAAACCTTTTGTTGACTCTTTTATTTTTTTGGAATACAGAAATATTAGAAGTATTGGATGCTCATTAGAAATATTGGTGCCATCCTGAGCTTAAACCGAACACACTTGGCTTTTACTGGGTTTTGTAAACATAAAATTAATCTCCTAAATGTAATCCTTTTCCCACTGGCCTTCTTAAAAAGGAAGGTGTTAACTATAAATGTGTTTAAATATACAAAAGTTAGAGAGAAGCACCACAGTTGGCTTACAGTGATTCTCAGTGGTGTTATGGCTGGAGCCTTGTTTTGTTTAGCTTGCTCTGAGGAGCTGCTGCAGCTCGTGCTGATGTCATTAGTACATGAGTGTGTTGGGGCGGGAGGAAGCACTGAAAATTAAGTTCTCAGCTAATTTTACAAATTTGTAGGGAAAAGGAGGACCTGTAAGCATTATTAAAACAATAAGATAGCATTTTTTATGGGTGTAGAAGTAGGGGAGACTCAGGTATAAAAGGTAAGAGTCCAAAATAATGATACAACAGAGTTAGAATTTTAGATTTTAGATCTAGCTTTTAGAATGAGTGGCCGTTTGATGACGTCTTGCCTCCAGGAACTAAAAGACCCAGCAGAGCTTATTTTGGGTGGGCAGACAGACTCACAAGGACATAAAAGTGTTAGCTTGCCAGTGACCACCTAATTGCCTTTCATCAGGCCCCCGCTGAGTACTCTGTGCCACACAACACTTCCAAAGCACCTGGCTTCAGCAACAGGAAAGTGCCGTTTAAAATTTCAGGTAACACACGTCCTTCAAATCTGTTGTTCCTCCTTTAGGTGTCTCCCTGGGATAAAAAAGAGGAAGCTAACCAGAAAAAACTGGAATTTGCATTTGCAAACAGTGATTATCTAGCCCTTCTGCGAGCATACAAGGTAAGTATATAACCTAATAGCGGAGGTTTATTTCCAGAGTTGGCACTACAGATAGAGTAAGTCCATTTTGATTTTCTCCAAAATTTAGGGATGGCAGCTAAGTACAAAAGAAGGTATGCGTGCAAGTTATAATTACTGCAGACAAAACTTCTTGTCAGGAAGAGTTCTTCAGGTGAGTCATTTCTGTGGCAATTTGTTTTCATTCATTTTCCATAGTAGTAACACACCAGGGGTTGCAACTTTATCTTGCTTGCCCTGCCTTGATGTTGAAATTGTTGTTTTTGGAATATGCTCAGTTTTATTAGCTGTGTGAAACAGACTTCTGAACATCAGGCCTCTGTGTTAAACCCTTCAGCTGGCGTGTTTTTTCTCTTTTCAGTGAACTTGTGTTTACTTATGTAAGGATTGAGGATTGAGGTGCTCTGAAGATTACTGCTGACGGGACGTCAGTTTGTTAAGTAATCATGCCAGGCATTCGTAACCTGGATCCATAAACCCCTGAAAACATACGCAACATCATGTGCTTATACATATGTGCCTTATTCTGGAGAAAAGAACCATAACTTGCAGCAGATTCTCAAAGCGGCTGTGACCATCTCTAAACCCCTTACTCTCTCCCCAAAACCGGAGAACGAATACTGAACCAAACTTTTTCAGTTGTTTTTCTTATGTCCATTAGAGGTTACTATGTCAGTAATGAGTACAGAAGAAAGAGAAAGGTTCGTTACCTTCTGTGTAGTAATAGAAGAGCTCTGTCCTCTGCTGTGACAGTGTTTTAGGCCCTCTTCCAAAATGGTATGAGAAGCCAGAATACTGATGGTGCACATCTTTGCAAAGCATCTTTTTACTGAAAGATTTTGAGGCTGGGGAGGGGAAAAGACTTCCCTTTCATATTAAAAGCGTCCTGCAGTAGAACACAAAATGAACGTTCTTAGTACTTACCAGGACCTAACATTTATTTAATTACCTCTCGATCCCAGAAGCTCCATCAGCAGAGTCCTTATCTGTTTTATTCAACGTTGTATCCCCAGTGCCTAGAACAGTGCTTGACAGACAGCTGATGCTCCGTAAAGATTCGCTGAATAAATGCATACATTTGGTATTTAAATGAAGTAAGAGACCTCAGAGCCATCCCAGTATTTGCCTTCATTTTCATCTACCTTTAGGTGAACTTCAGTGAGACATTTTGAGAAGACAAAGGCTCTAACTTGATACTAAGTACATCAAAAGCAATAATTGTCAACCTTGGCTGCACCTGAGGAAGCTTAAAAAAGAAAAAGTGAAAACGCCCAGGTTCCACCCCATGCCATCTACATCTGGGTCTTGGGGTGGGGCCTCGGCATCTGTTTATTGTTGTTATTGGGATGAGAACCGCTGGTCTAAAGGGTATTTTACCTGTAAGGTGTAATAATAAATACTTCCTCGAGTCATTAAGATTTTTATAGTGTAAAATGGTATTCCTTTCAAGTTACTTTTCTTACTAAATTTACTTATTCTTTTTCTTCAGGATATATGTAGATTTTTGCAGTGCTCTATGAGATCTATCAGAGTTCCTTCTTTTCACTATACTCCAGCTTAGACTGTAGTATTGTTTTTATGGTGTTGTCAATTAAAACCTTATATTTATTTAAGGTATGTTTAACTCCCAGTTACATTTCACCATGTTACCCATATGTACTTGAGACATTCCGAGAAAATACTTCAATTGTCATCAAGAGACAGAGTAGTGTTGCTTAACTTTCAGTTTCTTCAGTTGTCACTATCTCCTTCTCTGTTGTCTGATATACAGCTTATATTTGAACAAAAAAAGCCAGAAGAGAAAGAGGTGTGGGCTTTTCTTTCTCACGCTTGTGCTCAGCTACAAAAAGAGGTGTCTAAATCTAAACCACTTAATAATGTCCCTATTCCTAGGAAAACATGTGAGCCAGAGAGAGCCCAAGTAAGAAAAAGAGGGAAAGTTCTGAGGTGGGTGTTGTGCGTTCACTGAGAGAGAACACTAACCACTCTCGGCTCTGGTAAGGAATTGAGAGGACCTGAACAGAAACACAAGTAGGAAAAACTAGTGTCACAGTACCTTGAGTTGGGGTTCCAAACAAAGTTAACTACATTTGTTTTGTCCTAAGAATTTCCAGGAAAATCAGACCTACCCAAAATCCAATGAACATGTTTTTAAACATCTAATTTAGAATTAACATCTTGATGATCTTTGAATTTTCCAAAATTTGTCAATCCCTGTGTGACTTTTTCACTCTGCCAGTTTGCATAAGTGAAAACTGCCTTCTGAAATGACCAGACGAGATAATCTTCACACCTGTTTGATGAATCCATATGAGCCTCATTACTGTCCACTGATGTGTTTCTTTTTAGTTGTTCATCCTGTAAGAACCTACACTTACCTTTCATATGTTGATGTCCCTGTGCTTAAAGATTTTCTTCCACTTCTTTCAGGAAATGGCCAGCCTCAAACGCCAATTCACTGAACTGTTATCAGATATAGGCTTTGTAAAGGAGGGACTCCGAGCCAGGGAAATTGAGAAAAGGGCCGTAGGAGGAGATGGTATCTTGGATGCCACAGGAGAAGAGGTAACGAATCTGTGGTTAGTTCTTATTCCTCTTTAATTAGCGCATGAATACTATATGAGCTCAGGAACACTTGTAGGCATTCTTCACTTCAGCCCTGTGAGCTGTGGGTCTGTGTCATTCTTCATTTTCTTCTTTCCACAAATAAGTATCAGCTAACACTCACACAAACAGAAGACTTTTTCTATTAATTGTTACTACTGTTTTTGTTTTTGTTTTTTAAATCTTACCCTGGTTCTTGATACGTACATAAGAGGCTAGAATAGACTTTCCAGTAATGTCTTCTTAAGTCAGACCAGCCTTTTCCCAACCCAGGATCGTTTTTTGCATAAATATGGGAAGAACACTCTTTTAAGAGGAACCTGACACCACTGTTCTAAGTGCAGTTAGTACTTTACAGAGGTTGTGAACATCTCAGGAACCAGACAGAATCTTTCTCTCCGCTGAGCCTTTGGAACCCTGGCTTTGTAACTGCTTTGCAGTGATCTAGAAAGTTACTGTGGACTTCTTGGAGTGGTTCCTATGTGAATGTGGTCCAGTAGATTTATTTTTTCCTTAGAAAGAAACAGTTTTTCTAGCAAAAGGATAAAAGTTAGATGCGTTTATTTTGTTTTGTTTTATTTTAAGATAGAAATCAAATGAAATATAATGGCAAATTCCAGGGCACAGACAAAAATGGCCATATACTTATAAAATTAATGCTGTATTTCTCTCATAGGCAAACACAAATGCTGAAAACCCTAAGCTGATATCAGCCATGCTGTGTGCTGCTCTATACCCAAATGTAGTGCAGGTAAAGAACATGTTTCCTGGGACCTCCCACTTCTTGTTTGATTTATAGCAAGGGATATAAGTTATACACATTAATCATCTTAAAGACACACACATACACGCACAGAGATACACACATACACACACACAGATACACACACATACACACACACACAACCTTTTAAACTTAGATACATTTCCAGTCCTTCAGTTTCCCCAAATCTGTTTAGATACATCATTCAAGATTTATTGTATAAAATGAGTTGCCTCTTTAATCCTTCTGACATATTATGACATTCCAGAAATTAAAATGGACATACATGTCACTCTGTTAGCCAACCTGTGCATAACTAATCTATGTTAGATAGAAACTTGATTCTACTACATTTTCCCTTATGCCCTCTACTCTGGACTAAAATTAGATCAGAACAAATAAGTCAGTACTTTGCCATGGGTCTCCCTGTCACCCCCCCTTCTGGTGACCCCCTTATTGGGTTTTTACCTGAGTTATGATTATCCAGTCCATGTCACACTTAGGAAGAATTTGACTTTGTCAGAGTACTGAATCATTTCTCATTTAACTTTTTGTTAAATGTTCAGTTGCCGTCTGTTGATTAATTTATGGCTCATTTTCTGCTTAGTACTTGCATGCTTTTCAAACCATTTGAAATTTACTTTAAAAAATCATTTGGAGCAAAACTGTGGAGACAATTGAAAAATCAGCGTTTGAAGGGGATGAATAGGCAGAACAGAGTAGATTTTTAGGGCAGTGAAATACTGTGTACGGTAACGTAGTGATGATACATGTCATGACACATTCGTCCGACCCATAGAATGGACAACACCGAGAACAAACCTAAGGCAAGCTATGAATTTTTGGTGATTACGACGTGGCAGCATCTTTTAAAAGTTATAATACTGTCATAAGCCTCCCAAAATGAACACTCTCACTCTTGGTAGGAGTATAAATTGATACACGCCTTCTAGATAGTAGTTTCATTTCTAATGATTTATTATTAGGAAATAATTACATATATGCATAATTACATATGCTGCATAAAGATACAGCTAGGAGAATATTTATAAAGTGCTAGAGTGAACCATCTAAAATTCCAATAATGGAATTTACTGGTTAAATTATTATAGATCATTACAATGAGATAGTATATCACCATTAAGAACTATGTTTTAGCAAAATATTTAACAACACAGAAAAGTTCTCAGTATATTAAGATAAAAATGTATATTACAGAAAGTGATCCTATATTAGTTTCAATACTTATGTGTATTTTTCTTTATATTATATATGTACAATGGTTTTCTCTCTTTATAAAAACATAAATCTAGCAGAGAGAACTAAAATGATATTTATCAAATACTAATGCTAGTTACTTCTTAATCATGTGATTATAGATCTTTATTTTCTTCTTTTTTTTCTAATGTTATTTCTACAGTAAATATGTATTGTTTTTGCAAAATATATAAAATTCGTGTGTGTACGCACGCGCACATGGGCTTTTCATTTTTTTTCAAATGAAATAATGTTTATTCATAGAATTTTTTCTTGCTGTTTTAAAAGAAATTCATTTGGAAACGTAGGCTTGACTACAGCAGATTCCTGGTCCAGTGTTTCCAACTGGATCTCAGTGTTTCCAACTGGATCTCTGATAATCAGTGCAGACCTGAAACAGCAACAGTTTCTCCCTTATGTGGCTGGTGTGTGGTGTAGTCACCAGAGCTGCTGAAACTAAGGGAGAGAGGGAAGAAACACTAAAGGCATTCCAACAAGACTGGTTTTGTGCCGAGGGATACATCCTGCAATGGAAATATGCATATTATATATCGATTTTTACAAATACCTATTGTTCAGGTGAAAAGCCCAGAAGGGAAATTTCAGAAGACTAGTACCGGAGCTGTCAGAATGCAACCAAAATCAGATGAGCTGAAGTTTGTCACCAAGAACGATGGATATGTGCATATTCACCCTTCATCGGTGAACTATCAGGTCAGAATGATGTGGCGTACTTATATTTACATGTCACAGGTCCTGGAGTGAGAAGCACAGTCCCTTAAATTCAGCCAAACCTTGTTCTACCACTTGCTGTCCGCAGCCCACCACTGCCCTAGGAAAGGTTGAGTAAGCATAAACAGATGGGGAAATTGGACTATTTCTAGAAAAGACTTTCCATTTCAATAAAATTCTATTGGGTACAAAACAATGTTCAAGCCTGCTTTCAGATGTAAAACTGTTTCTTTGCATCACTGAATCTATGCCTTAAAAGGCAACAACCCATGCTTGCTGATCCCACTTCCTCAGCTCTCATTCCTCCTCAGGCTCTGGCTATGAGGCTGCTGCTGCCTCCACCCCACTAACCTCACCCAAAGTCCCAAGTAGCCTCCTAGTTGTGAAAGCCAGTGGGCACCCCTGGTCCTCACCACACTCGACTCATGTGGTATTTGACATTGCGGACTTGCCTTCCTCTTAAAACTATCTTTGATGTTTTTGCTTCTAAAATATCAATTTCTTCTATGTCTCTTATCATCCCCCTCTGTCTTCTTCATTAGCTGCTCTCTTTGCACTGAAATAGTAATTCTGTCCCTAGTCCTTACTTTCTCACCATAGTGTACGTACCCTTCCTGAACCACTGGAGTGCGTTGTGGTTCTAACTGCCACCTACATGCTGACACAGACTCCCAAACCTCTCTCCAGTCCTGGGGTTTTCTCTGAGCTGGATGCCTTGCTGTCATCTCACTCAAAAGCTGAAAAGTCAAACTCATTATTCCCAATTCACTCTTGTCTTTCTGTGTTCCCTATCTTGGGAATGGCACCATTCAAATCACAACCCTGGAGTCACAGAGACCCTGCTTCTTTTCTCCTTCCTCCAATTGGTCACCAGGTCCCAACAGTTCTACCTTTTTGGCAGATTTGTCTACTCCTGTCCCCACTGCCATTTCCTCAGTTCAAACCCCAAACATCTGTCTCTTGCCTGAAGTACTATTCTGGTGCTTTCTCTCTCCAACCTTTTATGCTACTACCAGAATTCTTTGCAATACATGCATTTGGTCATGTCATTTCCGTACTTAAAACTCTTCATATATGGAATCTGCTGCAAACTCTCATATGACCGTTAGAATCAGGCCCCTTCTTACTCCATGTCCCCCTCCTCCACCGGCTCCCCCCTCTGTCATTCTCTGTGCTCTAGCAATACCAGACTACCAACAGTGTCCCCAAATGCCATGGCATAGGACACTATTCTCTGTACCTGGAATGACATTCTCATTCCCTAGCAGGCTGAAATCTACCCTTCAGACTTCCATTAAATATCACTTCCCCATTGTCCATCTCCCCCTAAGTTGCTCTTTACTTCTGTTCCACCATCATATAGTGTGCATTTGTCTACTTCTCCACTTATCACATTATTTTATCGTTTATAATATGTTTCCTTCATGGAATTGTGAAATTCCTGAACAGGAACTGAATCTTATTCATTTTACATTCTTGATGTATAGCGTACTATCTAGCTGAAAGCAGATGCTCAGTGATGCTTTCAGGAGAAATGAAGGAGAAAAAGAGGAAAGAATGGAGGAAGAGAGTTTAAAGTGTTCAGGCTCATCAGCCCCTGGAACTACTGAGTGAAATGTCAGCAAAGAATGCAAGGGGTCCACTTATGCTCAGAAGAGCTTGACGACCAGGGGCCATCTGCCCTCTCAGCTATATATGTACTTAGGAGCCAGAGGCCTGCGTTTGCTCCAGTCCTCCTCCTGAGTTTACTGGGACGCTCACGCAATGAATCCAGGTCATTCTTGCATGCATTCAGTGTCTGCAAGCACCTCCTCTGTTGTAGGCTGTGGAGGACAGAGGATGAGCTAGATAGACAAGGTCTCTGCCCTCGGAGCACACGATCTAGTGAGGCAGACAGGCAAGAAATAAGTAAACAAACAATCTCAGGTTGGTGACAACTGCTGTGAAGAAAAATAAAACAGAGTAAGAGAGATGGAGAGTGACAGAGGAAAGAACTCTGAGGAGAAAACAACTGAGCAAATCTTAAATGCAGTGGTGGGCAAACCATGCAGATATCTAAAGAGAGAACATTCTAGCAGAGGAATTAAGTGCAATGACAGGAGCACATTTGGTGTGTTCCAAAAGATGCAAGAAGGTGGCCAGTGCAAATAGAGGGGGGATAGTAAGGGGTGAGAGTGGCAGATGAGTTGGGACAAGCAGGCAGGTCGTGTAGGACCTTGTAAGCCATGGTAAGGAGTCGAGATTTTATCCTTGGGAAATCATTGGAAGATTTTGAGCCCTACCTGGGTTTGTGTTTTTAAAAGATCTCTGTGGCTGCTGTGTGGAAAAGAGACTATAAAGATGCAAAAAGAGAAGCGGGGCAAGTCCTTGGGAAGCTACTGCAGTGGCCTGTATGAGATGATGATGGTTTGTACAAGATGGCAGCGGTAGAAGTGGTGAGAATGTGTCAGTTCATTAGTATTTTGAAAACAAAGCTAACAGGACTTAGGATGATATAAATGGAGTGAGGGAAAAGGATGACTCCTAATTTGGAGCTTGAGTGAATGAGTGTCCTTTACTGAGATGATGAACGCTGCAAGGAGGGGGAAATCCAGAATTCCTCTTGAACAGGAGAAGTTGGAGGTGCTCGTTAGATGCCCATGTGGGGACATCAAGTAGGCAGTTGCGTGGACAAGTCTGGCGCTCGGGAAAGGTACAGGCTGGAGATGATTTTGTAAGTCATTGGACAGGTGGTATTGAAATCCATGGGACTGAGAAGGTCCCCTTCTGTTGTCAGTGAAATCACTGTCATCATCTGAGGGTTTATGTTCCAGGTGAGACACTTTGACAGCCCCTACCTGGTGTACCACGAGAAGATCAAAACTAGTCGGGTGTTCATCCGAGACTGCAGCGTGGTGTCTGTGTACCCGCTGGTCTTGTTTGGAGGAGGCCAGGTGAATGTGCAGCTTCAGAGGGGAGAATTTGTTGTCTCCTTGGATGATGGTTGGATCCGTTTTGCAGCCGCTTCCCATCAGGTAAGGATTACCAGGTCTGTCCTGTGAGGCTCAGGCCCTGAGGGGCTTTGATCATATGAAGTATAGGACATTCCTTCAGGGAACAAGGACCACAGAGAGCTGATCGTGAGTGAATGATGGAAGTGAAGGCATTAAGATGTACAAATTGGTAGTTACAAAATAGTCATGGGGATGTAAAGTACAGTATAGGGAATAGTCAATAATATGGTAATAACTATGTATGGTGCCAGGTGGGTATTAGACTTATCAGGGGATCACTTCATAAATTATATAAATGTCTAACCATTACGCTGTACACCTGCACCTAATACAAAATAATACTGAATATCAGCTACAATTGAGAAATTAAAAAAAAAAAATTTTTTAACAGCGAATGGTCCACAGTGGGACACTAAGAAAGACAGGCTGACGTGAGGCCGGCATGGAGCCAAAGACTCCCGGGCAGCGTACTGGGAAGGGGCCGGTGTGAAAGATTCAGGATAGAAGCAGTGAGTGAGGTGTTGGGCCTTCCTAATTGTTATATAAATAACACGTGTTTACCACAGAAAAATCAAACAATAGAGATGAGCAAAAATAAAATCACCCTGATTCTGCCATTTCATTAAAAAAAAGATGATGGATCTGAATCTTTTTATTCTCAGGTCTCAATTATTCACTATATGGAGTATGTAGAAAACATTTAAGGGGGAGTATATGTTTAAGAAATAAAAGTTCATTTTAATACTTGCATCTGTTAGAAATCTTATGGTGCAAGAAGCAGAAACACCAAGTCAAACATTAAAGGTAATTTATTGGTGTATTTAACTGGAAAGTCTAAAGCAGTATATAGTCTAATAGAAATATGTGAGTCATCCATGTAATTGTGATTTTTCTAGTAGCCACATTAAAAAAAGTAAAAACAAGCAGGCAAAATTAATATATTTCGTTTATATCTAAGAGGTTTTCATTTCAACACATAATTAATATAAAAATTTGTTGAGATATTTTACATTCTTTTTTCATACTAAATCTTCCAAAATTTGGTGGATTTGACACTCACAGCACATCCCAATTTGGACCATTTCATGAGGTCGTCAGGTTAGCTACAGGTGACTAGTGACTGCCATATTGGACAGTATGGGTCAAGAAGGCCAGGGAAGGTGGATTTAAGTCAGCAGCTCAACATGACAAAAGCCCGACTGACCTTGCAGTAGCTGCAGTAGCTCCAGGCCTGAAGGGGAGACAGAAACCTTCTTTTCCAAAAGCTCCATCAAACCCCCTCTCCTACACCAAGTCTGTGGGCAAAGGAATGTCAGGCCTGGATTACCTGAGCCATTCATAGTGGCAAGGCTCAGATCCTGAGCCTGTTTGATTTCAATCAGGGTCCAAACTGCATTGTTGCCGAACAGTGGTGGCGGGGCAGACAGATGGGGGGAAGACATCGACAGTGACACTACATCAGCATACACCAAATGCCATAAAAATGTGGAGCTGTTTTTCCCCACGAAAACATAAAATGTATCCCAAGCTAAAGAGATTTTTCAGTTTGGTTAATATCCACCATTTTTAATTTTCCGTTTTCCTGCTTCTGCTCTTAGAGCAAATTGTGAAAGTTGACCAGGCTTTAATATGGAGAACACTACATAAAAGCCATTCTCTCCGATTTAATCATTTCTTTAAATGAGATGTGATAGAGGAGCCTTTATATAATGGGTCCCATTTAGTATGTTACAGAGCTGACACTGATGAATGTTCCTATAGTTGCATTAAGAAATTTTAGAAGCACTTTTAGAATGAAAATGTGTTTAGTTGCTCACCCACCACTGGAGTTAAAATTAATACCAGCAATCTAGAATAATGATAATCATAGTTGGGGCATTTCCTTTAATAACCCTCTTCCCCCGTTGGTCCAACCACTGCTTACATTGCAACTTTCATTTTAGGTGGCAGAATTGGTAAAGGAACTTCGCTGTGAACTTGACCAGCTCCTCCAGGACAAGATAAAAAACCCGAGCATAGATCTGTGTACCTGTCCTCGAGGGTCCAGGATCATCAGCATGATTGTGAAGCTTGTCACCACACAATAAAGACCAGTCTTAGGAGAGTGCTTGCTCCTCACCTGCTTCTTGTTCACCTGGGAAATAACAGCAGCACCTCTACCTCGAACCAGAGCTCCGTGCTGGGGCTGGCCCCAGTGAAGGGGCTCAGGGCACGCACTGCTGAGTCGGCTGGGCACCACATACCCTTCGGGAAAGTTTCCAGACTAAGTATTTCCAACAAAGCAGTAGGCACTCCCGGCACAATTTGGAGTGTCGTTGTGAGACAGTCTAAAAATCAGCTTGCCTGTCTGTTCCCTGTGACCGTCCTGGAATGAATGAAATTCACCTGATAACACAAAAGGGAATGTTTAATGCAATTCTGTTTTAATCTATATTATTTTTCTCCTGCTTTTTACTGGGGTGAGATAGGGGCATGAGGAGAAATACTGATTGTTTTTTCTGTCATACAGGCTCAACTGAGGGAAGTCAGAACAGAGAAGGAAAAAAAAAATCATGTGAGCAAGAAAAATTAAAATTTTATTTCAGGCTTTTGGCTACAGAGTAAACTTGATTTGTGAGGGATTTTTATTTTTACTCATTCAAGGTAAGCGTAAAAAAACTTAATGAGCTCTTATTCGTTATTAAAATGCAGACTGGTCTTATCCGTAACACTCTTATTCTTGAAAGCAGAACAATCTGGGTGTTTTTATTCTCCCCTAGGTTTTCCATGTAGAAATCTTGCTCTTACCCAGATCTAATGGCCACGTTTCATATTCCCCAAAGGGGAATTTTAATGGTATTCTCAGAGCAGAGTTGGCATGGTTGGGATAGAAAAAGTTGCCATGTTAGTGTTAAGATTTATAGCCGTAAAATTACCTTCCATGAGACTGCTTCTTTTCAGTCATCACTTAGGTTAATGGGGCACTAGCATTTTGAAAAAAAAGTAAATACATTTACCTTTTTTCTGGACATTTATCAGTGTGGACAGGAAGAATCCCAGAGAGCTGAGTGGAAAAAATATTCTTGTGTTTGTCTAGGCATCAGGTAGAGTCACTACAAGTTTCATACTTAAAGATAGAATTCAGACTAATCAAGAAAAACCACCTCAGTGAAGGTGTTCACTTTTTAAGGTAATATTTTAGTTTAGTTTCCAGGAAACCTAGACTGCCCAAAATGGTCATCTTCAGGTGTGTTACGCTTCAGTGCACTTGAAGAGCGTAGACTCTAAGCATAATTTTTAAAAGCTATTAATTCCTGTCATCCCTTCAAATAAACATACATATGCATAGCACATACAGTATCCACATCCTGACTTGCTGTTGAAACAAAGATCACTTTACAGACGTGATTAGGCTGGGACGTTAGGAGAGATGAAGGAGAAAGCTGCACTAACCCTCTAAAAAAGTTTTTTAAACCAGTGTTGACTCTCGGTGCTATATAGTGGAGTTCATGCTGCCCTGCTAGAGCCAGATGCCCAAGTAGACCTGCATCTTTTAATCCAAGTTTGCAGAGCATACGGCTCGGAGCTAGTTAACAACAGAACTTTCCATTCAGATTACTGAGAAATTGCTCCCCTCAGGGAAGGCATTCTTGGGCTGGTTACTTGCAGCCACATACAAATGCACAAATCCTATCATTTCATAGATGTGCCAGAATGTGAGAAAGGTTGGGACACCTTGACTGTAGGCATGGAATAAGAAAATCCTCTCTCAAAAACTAAAACTCCTTAAGCTCATTAAAATTGTGAAATAAGAAATGAAGTAAGGTTACTCCTTTGTGATGAAAGATCAAAATGCAGTAGAGTATTTCAAGGTGAAACTGGATTTCTAAGCCCCAATAAGATAGTCACTTTTAATGTTAATTTTGTGGAGAACTCTGTAAATATTTTCTTAAATATTTTACTGGAAGCTAGTTAGGGAACAATATCAATAAAGTACTTGCTACGAAATTAGTCTGCACCACTGTTTTGTACTATGTCTAACTGGGAAGTTCTCGGGAAATTAGAACAGTTAAACATTCTTATAGAGGTGTTCGTAGGTGCACAAAGCATTAGCTTTGTCTCCTTGCTCCTTGACTTCATATCTGAATATCACCCCTCAAACTCCCAGAATGAGATAAGTAAACACATAGGAAGTCTAACCACTAGTTATTAGTCAAATATTAATTATTAGTTATTAGTCAAATATTAGGTTGGTGCAAAAGGAATTGCAGTTTAAAAGGTTAAAAATTGCAAAAACTGCAGTTCCTTTTGCACCAACCTAATATATAGTGCCCATTGTTGTCTCTGAAAATGTAAATATACTTCAACCAATGAAAGCAAAATCTCTGCCAAATCAGCTCTAATAAACATGTACTGTGTGAATAAGAGCTTATGAGTACATTGTATGTAATAAAAAATAGAGTACTTAAGAGTTGGAAAAATATGGGTACAAATGGGAAAAACCATGCACAGATGGGTAGGAATATCCTTACTTTAAAAACATGTCCTACTATCCTATTTTGTTTTTTGTTTTTTGTTTTTTAATCACTTATTTTGAAAATGTGAAAATAAGTTAAAACATGCCTTTTGAAGATGTGACTTGTATTGACACAAATACTGCTAACATTTTCCACTTCAGAATTCAAGTTCTCACACTTAGGCCTACATTAAGATGACTAAAGTACGTACACACACACACACACACACACACACACACACACACACACAGTTACCTTATCTTTGTGTTATCTTAACAGAGTCCAACCTAGTAGACTTTGGCCAATATGCTAAAACACAAATAGGAATAAAAAGGGGGATGGGAGTATATAGTTCTATAGGTATATGACTGCAAAATGTTTAAATTTAAAAAGAAGCCTCATTAGGAACTCTAATTTCTAGGCTTAATAGCTCTTCTCTCATTTGAACTGGAAAATATCTGTTTTAGGACTTATTAGTAAGATTACCAGATTGAATGTCAAAGGTATGTCATGTTCTTTAGAAGACAGGTATCTTTACAGATCAGGGGCCGTGCTATACAGTGGGTACTGAGGGACTAGCTCATATGAGGAGGAAACTAATCCACTGATTATAGACCTTGCACAAAACGATTCATAATTATAGATGTTTCTGTTAATACCACCCTTCTGTCTCTGAAATTCACCTGTGCACTGTCCCATTTAAACTCCAGCTGTCCCCATTATTTCTAGCCCATGTATCTTTATACTATCCTTTTCTACATTAAGCTTGGCTAAGACTGGATTAATTGAAGCATGCAGTCTGATTAGTTAACAAGGAGGCCGACAGTCCATTTTATAACTAATGTGCTACATGTCTAGTTTGAGACCCACATTGGGATTGCAGGAATTCCTCCAACATTTATGCTCATAATTTCAGTATAACCAACTTACTTTAGGGGTGGCCAGTTAGCTCAGTTGGTTAGAGCGTGGTGCCGGTAGCACCAAGGTTGCCGGCTCAATCCCCACATGGGCCACCATGAGCTGCGCCCTCCTTAAAACAAAAACAACCAACTTACTTGCTATGTGCCAATCACCCTGGGAACTCAAAATACAAAGATTAAACGGACACAGGATAATAGAGAAATTAAGTTTACTTGAATAAATTCAACCAGGAACTTAATTTAGCCCGTGCAAGAGCCTTTGAAGGTTCTAAAAAGGACTGGATAACTGGGTGCTGAAATTAAAAGGAAGGGTGCTAATGACTTTGATCAAGGCTCTTAATTCTGCTTTTTAAGACTCTCATCTTGTTCAGCAATTAGGTGTGCTTTTATGAACTTCGTGAGCAAATTCTGCATATTACCAAAGAAGCTGTAGGAAATAAATTTATGGCCTACTCACCTCTTCAAAATGTATTTGAGTAATGTTAAGTATAGGAAAAGGAACTCAAAAATGTATGAAAAATGAGTTCAGCAAGACTGGGGGATACAAAATCAATATACAAAAATCAACTATTTCCACATATTAGCAATCTATAATTCAAAAATGAAATTAAGAAAACAATTTCGTTCACAAAGCATTAAAAATGCCTAGGAATAAATTTAACAAAAGAAATGTAAGACTTGTACATTAAAAACTATAAAACACTGTTCTAAGAAAATTAAAGATCTAAGTAATTGAAGAGCCATTATAGTTCATGGAATGGGAGACTCAATTATTAAGATGACAACTCTTCTCAAGTTATCTAGAGTCTACACAATCCCTGTCAAAGTCTCCCAGGCATTTTTTTCAGAAATTGACAGCCTCATCCAAAGTTTATATGGAAATGCAAAGGAGCCAGACTAGTCAATCTTTTAAAAGAACAAAGATGGAAGACTTACATGTATAGGTATCAAATTTTACTGTAAAGCTATAGTAATTAATACAGTGTGTTACTAACATAAGGATAGACATATAGATCAATGGAACACAACTGTAAGCCCAGAAATAAACTCTTAAATTATAACTGATTTTCAACAAAAGTGCCAAGGCAATTCAGTGAAGAAAGAAAAGTCTTTTCAACAAATGATACTGGAATAATTGAATATCCTCATGCAAAAAGATGAATTCAGACTCTTACCTCACACCACACATAAAAATTAATTCAAAATGGAATATATACCTAAGTTTAAGAGCTAATTAAAACTTTTAAAATAGAAAATATTAGTGACCTTGTGTTAGGCAATGAGTTCTTTCTTAGCTATGACACTGAAAGCATGATCTATAAAAAAAGAATAATTTTGGTAAATTGTAATTAATCAACTTTTTAAACTTATGCAGTCCAAAAACATCATAAAGAAAATGCAAGACAACAGACTGGGAGAAGATACTTGCAAATCATATATCTGATAAAACACTTATATGTAGAATACATATAAAGAACTCTTACAACTCAAGTAGATCACTCAATTATAAAAATGAGCAAAATCTTTGAGTCAACATTTCACCAAAGAGGATATGCAAATGGCTCAATAAGCACATGAAAAGATGCTCAACATCATTAGCCAATATGGAAATGCAAATGAAAACCACAAGGAGATACTACTTCATAACCACTGGAACACCACACAATAACAAGTGCTGCTAAGGACGCAGAGAAATTGAAAACCTCATCTATTGCTGATGGAGTGTAAAATGATGCAGACACATTGGAAAATAATTTGATAGTTTCTTTAAAAGTTAAACATAAATTTGTCATATAATTCAGCACTTCCATTCCTAAGTTTTTCACCCAAGAGAAATGAAAGTGTATGTCCACACAAAGACTTACCACAGATGTTCACAGATGCGTTATTCATAATAGCCCCAAACTGGAAACAATCCAAATATCCATCAACTGGTGAATGAATAAAATATATTCATAATGGAATATTATTCAGTAATAAAAAGGCACCACTGATACATGCTACCTCATGGATGAACTTCAAAAACATTATGCTAAGTAAAAGAAGCCAGACACAAAGACCACATATTGTATGATTCCATTTATGTGAAATGTACTGAAATATCTGTAGGTACAGAAAGTAGATTAGTGGTTGCCAGGGGTAGAGGGTGGGAATGGGAATTGACTGCAAATGAAATAAAGGATCTTGTGGGAAGATGGAAATGTTTTAAAAAATGGATTGTGATAAAGGCTGCACAACTCTAACTTTACTAAAAAATCACTGAATTATATATTTAAAAGTGGATGGATTTTATGATGTTAATAATACCTCAATAGAGCTCTTTTTAAAAATATGTATGAAGATACCTTCAGTTACAAAAAGAAAAATAGTAACTACAGTGGGGAAACCTGACAGACACCACCTTAACCAAATGATCAGTTAACATCACCAGAACATCATGTGCCTCCTGATACAATATACTGAGGAGAATACATTATCATTCCCAGGATGTTCCTACCCAAAAAATGCGTGCTGAATTGAAAAAAAAAAAAAATGAGACAAACCCAAATTGAGAGCTATTCCACAAAATAACTGGCCTGTATTCAAAAATGTCAATGTCATGAATCAAAGAGAGACTGAGGAACTATTCCAGATTAAAGGAAACTAAAGGGACATGACAATTGAATGCAATACATGAGCCAAGAAAAAAAAAATTCTTTTTGCTTAAAAGGACATTGAGATAACAGGTGAAATCTAGGTAAAGTCTATTAAATCATAGTACTACTACATCGATGTTTATTTCCTGATTTTGATGACTGTACTGTGGTCATTTAAGAGAATGTACTTTTTTCCATTGTGTTCACAGTTTACTCTCAAACAGCTCAGGGGGGAGAATGAACACACACACATATACAAATACACAGAAAATGCAAATGTGGTAAAATGGGAAATTTGCTGGGGGAAGGATGTATGGGAATTTTTTGTCCTGTTCTTGCAAATTTTCTGTAAATCTAACATGTCAAAAGAAGTTAAAAAGCATTACATGTATCGTATAATTACAGTGTTTATTAACATGTATCCATTTGAGTAAAAATTAGAGACACAAAGAAACAGATATAGCAAGACCATGAGAATATAGGGGAAATAATTTCTTGAAACTTAAGGGTTTTTTAAAAAGTTATGAATCATTCAAACAGTTCCCATACTGGAAATAAAGAAACACATGGGGAAATGCTAATTAAAAAATACAAATTAAAGCAACTTTAAAACACCATTTTATTTTCAGTAGCAAAATTATACACATTGTTTAATACTCTTAAGGGTTTGCTGAAATTTGTGTATATACTTATTTTTTACTCTTATCAATGTAAAGCAGCATAAACTATTGAAAAAGAAATATGAGTAAATACCTACATGTGTTTGTACTCTTTGACACAGTACTTTCATTTCTAGGCACTTAAATAATCTTTGATTCTAGCAGTAAAGTTGTATTCTGGAGATGCTCTTTTCAACATAATCTATGACAGCAAAAAGGGAGAATACAAATGTCAAAATGCAGGGGAATGTTTCAATGAGTTGTAGTTCAACACAATAGATATTGTCTTAAACATTACAATTATGAAAACTACAGAAACAAAAATAAACCACTCATTACAATTCCATAAACAATTTTAAAGGATTATAAATTAATATACAAAAGTAAAAAAGCATGTCTGGATACTGGAATAATTTTTTAGTAAAAGAAAAATCCTTTAATGTACTCTTGTTTGAACAACAAAAACATTCTATAATAATAATAAAGCAGGATAAAACATTTGGAGGTGATGGATGTTTATAGCATACATTGTGATGATGGTGTCACAGATGTATACATATCTCCAAACTCGTCAAGTTGTCGACATTAAATATATACAGCTTCTTATGTTAATCAGACCTCAATAAAATGTTTTTTTAAGAAAACAATTGTATTTGGCAGTAGAAACAATTAAGTATATGTAATTATATCCTTCACTGCTCTGATTTCTCCCAAAATTTAAGCATGAATTATAGTAATCTTTACCCGACACTAGCATTCTAGAATCTACTTCAAGAGGCATCGTGAAATTTCCATCAGTTCTCATCAAATACAATGATTGTGAATGTTTTTAAATTTTTCGTAAATACTTTTTAAAAAAACTTAATTCATGGAAAAACCTATTTCAGCCATAACATCTTTAGGAGAAAGTGGACAAATTTAGGAAATCAAATGAACAATGGGGCATGGCAAGACATCAGTGCCAAGATTGGAAACTTTGCTCCAAGGGGATCAAAAAATACTCAGTGAAGTCATAACATTTGTTTTGAAAAGTATTCTTGATACCCAAGGTGTTCAGAGACTGCCCTGGTTACCGCCTGCAGCCAGCAGTGAGCAGAGCCAACTTTAGGGAGGATTCTCCCTCTGGGCATCTGGAACCAGAGGAGGGATCTGAAACAGGTAAGTTAAATTCCTGGGGGAGAATTTTAGCTGAGAAACTGGCTGGGGCAACTCCCTAAGCAGGCAGATTTAGATCATTTAACCTCTTTGACACTCAGGCACATTGTTTAAACAGAGGACTCAGTTGCCAAGAAAGTCTGTCCCCAGCTGATTGGTTGGACAGCAAATAAATCTGCCCACTCCAATGCACCTGTCCCTGGGCCAAGGACCAAGCCCGAATGATGCTGTGGATCATTGTATACACGGCTTATCTCCTCCAAAGGCTGCCTCACTCTGTCAGAAACCTTTTCCATGCTAAATTTAACTTGTTCTTTTTCCCCTTTCCCTATTTGCTTTCCAAAGACATTCCGGGATTTGAACAGGAGAGTCTTAGTCACAAGGAGAAAGGCTATGCACTAAGTTTCACTCATAGGACCACAGAACTTTCAAATTGTGGGGGAAGGACTTTCTGTAAAAGGCCTTATTTTTCTTAAATATAAGCCAAAAAGCTTCTGTCACAATACTCAACTCTGGCTTTATGGCAGCCACAGACAAAACGTAAACTAGTGGGTATGGTTGTGTTCCAATAAAACTTAACAAATGGAGGTTGCTGGCTGGATTTGTCCCAAGGGCCCAAATTTTGCTGACTCCTGTCCTAAGGAATCAGAGGCTCAGAGTTATAATATGGGAAACTTGGGATCATTCTAGACATATCCCTGAAAAGACCCCCAAACTAGTAATCGGAGGTGCTTTTCTAGGCCAGAAACCTCCATGTAGAGTCCTGGCCCCTGACTGGCTTCCAAGGGTCAGGTGTAGTGCAGCACGATTCCCGCGTTCTTTCCCCTTGGGGAAGCCGACCTGGAAAGTGGGGACTAGCAGCAGAAAGCATCACGAGCCAGAAGGCTGGGCAGACTCCACCGGGCAAAGAAACTAGGTTGAATTCAGCAGCAGAATACCTGTCACATTTACGTTCTGCCTCAGACATACCAGTCGGTGCTCACTTGAAAGGCTTTGAGAGTCACAGGGTTAAGATTCTACCAAAAGTCAAAACTCTCAAGTTTTAACCAAAAAACCCTATGTTCATTCAAAAACTATTTCATCATTACTCCAAAAAAGGTAAATGTTTTAAAATAGACCTATAGGACTTAATACCTGTATATTGAATCTTAATATGTTACATTCTTTTCAAATACATTTCTTGCCTAACAAAGAGGGAGGTATGGCCCCTCTTTGAAGAAAAGACTTACAAATGTGATGTCCCTGTGCTAATTTTGTTGCATGCGATGCTACTCTTGCCACAATTCACTTATTTATTAGTACTCATACTTCACATCTTTTATTTTACCAAAACAACAAAGAATTAAAACACACACACATACTGTGTACCTTTAAAGACCTGTAATATGATGGACTTAACATTCAAAACATTTTATGAAGGAAAAAACAATGAAGTTTTTTATTTGAATGCATCTGTAGTTCTTGGCCTCTCATTGGGAAGCTGCAAGATGTCCTTGAATAAGATCCTGAACACGGGACAGAATAATCTCATTAGAACTGCTGCAATTTTCTGGACCATACGGTGGGTCTATAGTGAGGACCCCAGCCACACACAGAGTCCTTCGCGCATCCCCCTGTTCAGTGATGGGGATATGGTTCTTCTCGAGCCATCTCTTTAGGCTGTTCTTTTTCTTTTCCAGATCCTCAGAGCTGTGTGCCTTGCAGTCTCCAGACGTGAACAAATGCATCAGCTTCTCTCGTACGCTATGGTTCCCTTCATTCACAATTTCAACAGTCTGCACTGCATGTCCCATAATTCCGGTCACAGACATGCTTCCGTCTTCAAGGAAGTTCACGAGGACAATACTTTGGAAGAAAAGTAAGTTCAGAGCAGATTGCAAAAGAAAAACCTAAAGGCCCATAAAACTGGAAGAAGCAATGGAATGAGAGGCATCATCAACCCCAGCAGGTCACTAGAATAATAGGAAATACTCTTCTCTGTTTAAAATTAATCCTCTCACCACCAAATGTGTTCGCTTGTTCAGTAAGCATTCATTGAGGGGCCTAGACATCGAAAATTTTTGTCCAGCCTAAAGCTAATCATTGTGGAATGCAGTTAAAGTATTACTTAAAGAGCTATGAATGCCTTGAATGTGTATGGAAAAGAAGATAGGGAACACATTTAACTTTTAGAGTAAAGATAACTGGATAACTCCTCTTCAAAGAGGAACAAAAAAAATTACAAAACACAAAATTAATAAAATAGAAAACAAGAGTCAATAAGAGGATCATCCAAGCCAAAAGTTGGTTCTTTGAAAAAAACACATAAAATTCACAAAACTCAGCAAGATTAATAACAAGAGAAAGAAGGCACATATAAACAATATTAGGAATAAGGCAGCAAAGATTAACAGTATAAAATATTAAGAACAAATTTATGCCAATAACTTTGAGCTTAAACCAGAAAACTTCCTAGAAAATATAAATTTCTATTTAAAAAAAAGAATGTAAATAGTCTGATAATCTTTAAATAAAAACCGAATAACTAGTTTAAAAACTTCCCAAGGAGGGGAAAAAAAGGCCCAGATAATTTAACAGCAAGCTCTATAAAATTTTCAAGGATCAGACATTTCTAATTAACCAAATTCTTCTAGAGATTATAAAAGGGAACTATGCCTCAACTCATTTAATGAAGTTAATATAACCTTGATACCAAAGACAGAGGACAGGGCTAAAAAATAAAACTACAAGCTAATCTTACAAATACAAATGCAAAATCCTAAATAAAATACGATATGTATGTGTGATGTGAAGATAATTTTCTCTTCTGTGGTACTCTTCCCAAAAACCCAGTCTTTGAGAAAACATCACACAAACCCAAACTGAAAGACATTCTACGAATACCTCACCAGTACTCTCCAAAAGTGGCAAGGCCATGAAAAACAAAAGGAAAGACTGAAAAACAGTCACAGATTGGAGAAGACTAAGGAGTCATGATGACTAAATGTAACGTGGGACCCTACATTGATTGAATCCTGGAACAGAAACAGGCCATTAGTGGAAAAACTGGCAAAATCCAAATGATTACAATTTAGTTAATGTAAATATTTAGTTTTGACAAATGTATCATGGATAGGGGAAGTGGGTGTATTGGTATTCTGTACTTTCTTTGCAAGTTTTCTGTAAATCTAAAACCATGTGAAAATAAAAAGTGTGTGTATCATCACCTTTCAAGTAGTCCTGCACAAAATAAATCTGATCCTAATCAGACCTCTAGATGTGAGTACCAGTTTATAGGAAATACAGAAGCTAAAAGAACGTGTTAAACTACACCATGATAATGCATTAAGCTAAATCCAGGAAATGTTCAATTCTGTAAGACAACTGAAGGAAGACACTCCATTTCTTCAACAAATAAGTGACATGGACAACTAAAAAGAGAAAGTGCAGAGTTACAGATTAAGGTAGTAAGAGACATCTCAACCAAATTGATAAACCAGTATAAAAAGACACTTTTAAGACAATCAGGCAAATCTGAGCTCAGTCTAGGATTTAGCTAATATTATTACTTTTGTTAGGTGTTATAATGACATTGTGCTTACATTTATTAAAGAGTCCATTTCTAATAAGAAGTAAATACTGAGGTATTTATGAACAAAATCACATGTCTGCAATTGGCTTTAAAATGTAATGAGTAAGTTTAGTATTTGTTATACCATTCTCTATATTTGTGCGTTTGAAATTTTCCAGTAAAAATGTAGTAAGAATATAAATGTATATGAATTTGGCTGGTCTGACAAGGTAATCCATAGTTAGAGCCGCATTTAGATTCAAAGACAATAAAATTTTTATATGGGAATAATTAACCTTTCATTGTCTGCTTTCTGAGTTTAGACATAACACAAAAGCAGCACAAAGGGGTGTCATGATTTCAAGGAAGCAGGACCCATACTCACTTGGCAGAGACTGGGTCTGTGGTTAAAACCCATCCTTTATACTCCTTCTCACTCGCTGTCACTCTGACTTCTTTGTGACTGTAACTTTGCCATTCTAAGGGGCCTTTCTTCATCCATTCATTCATAGCGCCCGCCGGCTAGATCTAAAACAGCCATCATTCGGGTTAATATATATGTTCCACTCAAGCACACGTCTTACCCCTAATCTCCATCCTAGAGGTAAATAACATCTATGATTTGCCTCAAGTTCCATATATCGGGAAAATAGTTATTACCGTATTTACTATTCAGTCTGAAAGCTAAGGGGACTCTGCCGCGGAGCGTAGTATGGGGTAACTCGCCTGGCATACTTCTATTCCACCCTAATCCCGTTCCAGATCGCCTTCACGCTGGTTTTGAACTCGCGTCTGCAGATGCTCAAACCCTTTCACGCTGCTCTCCTTGGATCAAAGGTCATTCCACACCACTTTTAGCCAAAACTGAAGCAGAAAACTGCTATGCACCCACTCCCTCTTTGACTCTACGTCTCCGTTGGACCCCGCTAAGGAGAGGCCCCGGATTTGACGATTTCCTTTTACAACTTGTTTGGAGGAGGATTCCTAAACGAAGGGGTAGCAGCTCAGCCTACAGAGCTCGGATATCCGGGCCTGGCCGGCAGCCGCATGGTCCTTAGAGCCGTACACAAACCAGGTTAATCCTGACAAACGAGAAAAATACCAGTGAAATCTCCTAGCAGCGCCCAGTTCTCGGCAACCACCCTGCGAGGAAGGAGTCTGCAGAACGGAGCCCACCTGGGCCCAGCATGCTTTGCGCTGCGTCCTCACTTCCTTCCCCCAGAATTCTCTGTTTTGTAGTCCTTGGCCTTAGTCAAACCTGGAGGGGCGCGAGTCGCGGGGCTTGGATGTCAGAGGAGGGTTACTGGGTGCGGGCAGGGGCTGTAATAATAAGCCCTTGTTCACTAGGGCCACCCCTCTGCACTGCCACGATGGACATTTCAAAAAGAATTTTAAGAGGAAAGTGCTCCTGCCAGCTCCTCGTTTAGAAATGGAATTCCACTTTTGCCGTGGATTGAAAGCGCATGAACCCTCTAGGTAAATTCTAAAGCTCTGGAAGTGTGAAGTGAAAGTGCCTTGGAGAAGAGCGACAGAGCCAAGGTATTTCTTGTTTGTTTGGTCTCTGGAAGGTAATTAAGATGCCCGCTCCTTGGAGATGTGCCCTTGTACCGTCCTGCAGGAGGTGCAGAAGCTGGAAAGAAAAGCTCGGGGTTGTGTTGAGTTCCACCCATCTGTTGGCTCACTATAAACGCCCCACCCCCAAATGGAAAGGAGCCAAGACTCGCTTCCACAGATTTCTGGTCGCGTGCTTAACTTGGCTCCTGGCATGGTCCAGAATTTTTTCTGGGCTGTGATTCTGAAAAAGGGTACAAGGTAGTAAATGTTGAGTTCCCGCAAACGTGAACACGAAGAGAGACTTACAAAAAACTGAATTGGAGGACTATCAAACTACGATGTAGAAAACATCGAAAATTAATCAGCTTTTCCCTTACTACTTGCGATTTGAGTTCCACATAATCTTTGAAATACTATATTGTTTCTGTATGTTGTCATCATTTCAAATAATCCTTCTACGACCTTCACTCATTGAATGATTGGCTGATGATATTAAGATGGCTCTAGTGGATTAAATTAGATTTTGCCAGTTAAAAGTCCTCTTTAAATCTACAAAGAGTTAATATAAATACCAGTTGTTACTACAGAGGGAAGAAAAACATTTGACCTCATAAAAATCCAGTCCAAAAGAGCTACAATCATTTTTGATAACTGGTCATTTGCGTTTTTTTAAAGATTTTATTGGGGAAGGGGAGCAGGACTTTATTGGGGAACAGTATGTTTTTCCCAAGGCCCATCAGCTCCAAGTCAAGTTGTTGTCTTTTCCATCTTAGTCGTGGAAGGAGGGCGCACCCCACCATCCCATGTGGGAGTCAAACTGGCAACCTTGTTGAGAGCGCACTCTCTAACCAAGTGAGCCATCCAGCTGCCTGGGAGCTCAGCGGCAGCTCATTGTCTTTACTGTAGTTGCAGAGGGTGCAGCTTGCTGGCCCATGTGGGAATGGAACTGGTAACCCTGTGGCTCAGAGCTGGCACTCTAACCAACTGAGCCATCTGTCCTCCCCTGCATTTTCTTAAAATTGAGGAATATTGGGGAACAGTGTGTTTTTCCAGGATGTCAAGTCGTTTTTTCAGTCTAGTTGTGGGGACACAGCTCAGCTCCAAGTCAAGTCGTTTTTTCAATCTAGTTGGGGGCGCAGCTCACTGGACCATGTCGGAATCAAACTGGTGACCTTGGTGGTATGAGCACCTGTGCTCTAACCACTTAGCAAAACAGTCACCCCGTCATTTGCATTGTAACCCTTATTTCTACACTTAACAATGAAAGACTTTGACCTTTGTTTTATATATATATGTATATATGTATGTATTTATTTATATATATATGAATGTATGTATGTATTTCTACAAGGAGAAGTTAGCCTCAAGCTTAACTGATGAGACTGGCGATTTCCTTCCCTTCTCTCCCCTCTCCTTTTAGTCTCCTAAAGTCTCATTCCCAGCATCTACTGATGCAAATCACTGACTTCTAACGGACTGAGCCCAACCCATACCCTAACACCCAGTTCTCAGAAAGCCACTCTCCTGTAGCTGGTCCTCACTGAATTGAGACAGTGCCATTTCCATTCCCTGGCCAACACCTACCCTTGGTCCCCCGGTGCGTCCCGCATACTGGCTGGTGCCCTTCTCTCACATTCCCTACTTTTCTCCCCCTTTCCCCTGTCCATCTCCTTCCTAAGATCTGCCTCCCCCTGAAACCTTCACACACACACACACACACACACACACACACACACACATGCACGCACATTTGACTCCTTCCTCTGACGATACCAAAAATGCTTATTTTCTATTTTTTGAGTACATATAGTTTAATTTTAGTAAGGTCTATTTTTTTATTAAAGTTTATTGGGGTGACAATTGTTAGTGAAGTTACATAGATTTCAGGTGTACAATCTGTATTACATCATCTATATATCACATTGTATGTTCACCACCCAGAGTCAGTTCTCCTTCCATCACCGTATATTTGATCCCCCTTACCCTCATCTACCAGCCCACTCCCAAGAAAAATTTTTAAAGAAAATTTTCTTAAATGCCCTGAAGAAAATCAGAAGTTTAAAAACTGTCAATAGTCTTACACTGTTCACTGTTCTTTATCATGTTGCAAAGATAAACCTGGGCTGCCCTGACTAAATTATCAGTGCTGGGTCTTAAAAGTAGGTAAAAAATGCAGTGGGGGTAGAGTGGTAATTTATATATTTCATGCAAGGTAGGTCAGAAAAAAAAAATAATCCTGGTCATTTTGGCCCAAGATTTTTCTAATGTTCTGACTTTTTCGTTTATTCAGCAAGTAGAATTCATTAGAAGCATCCATTTATTATGTCCATGTTTATTCTTCAAGCATATATTATATACCTGTACATGCTATGCTTTCTGTTAAGAACTAGGCATTCAAAAAAAACTAATTTTAAAAATGTCTTGCTCTTGGTGAGATGATACATGATGTCTCCTTGAAAATATGTAAGCTATCATTCTACCTGGAGGTGGTAGTAAACGGGAAGGGTTGGGGAAAGCGTTCTTAGAAAGCTTTTAAAGAAGTAGCCCTTGAATTTGATGTATAGGCAATGATAACCACCCACACAAAATTCTGTGTCTGTGGGATACAGAATCTGATCAAGGGAGGTATACGTTGGAGTGAAATCAGTGGGCTGGGAGTTTTAGCAACCTTGGTTTCAATTTGGTTAAATCTGTAGTGTCCTGTTAAACTGGTTTTCCTGAAAAGAAAATCCTTGATTTGTACCACTTGCTAATTTCTATAATGTAAATATTCTCACCATGGCTGATTTAAAGGTACCAATGATTTAACAACTGGCTAAAAAAAATTATGAACATTTGGGGGCGGCTGGTTAGCTCAGTTGGTTAGAGCGCTGTGCTCTTAACACTAATGTTGCTGGTTAGATCCCCACATGGGCCAGTGAGCTGCCCCCTCCACGACTAGATTGAAGACAACCACTTGACTGGGAGTTGATGGGTCCTGGAAAAACACACTTGAAATAAATAAAAGTTAAAAAAAAATGAACACTTAACAATGGGCTCTTTTGAGCCATTTTAAGCTGGTTCCTACACACCACTGAATGTGCTCCTACCAGCTTTATGACTTTGTAAGTCATCTGCCTTCTTAGATTTCAGTTTTCTTATCTATAAGTGAAAATGTGGGATTAGATGACCCAAGATCTTGTCAGCTCTAAATCTTCATGACTAAGATACAGTCACTTAGTAAACCCAGTAGAGCCTCTAAGGACAGGGGCCATGTCTGTATTATTTACTATCATACACCCTACTTCTAGAGCATTGCCTCATATATACCGTGTTTCCTGAAAGTAAGACCTAGCGGGACAATCAGCTCTAATGCGTCTTGTGGAGCAAACATGAATAAATGTAAGACCCGGTCTTAATATAAGACCGGGTCTTATTTTGCTATAAGTCTTATAGTAAAATAAGACCGGGTCTTATATAAGACCCGTTCTTATATTTATTCATGTTTGCTCCAAAAGACACATTAGAGCTGATTGTCCGGCTAGGTCTTATTTTCAGGGAAACATGGTAGTAGGTACATAATTTGAATTGAATTTTTATTTCTTAATCGACTATATGGTACCTAATATGTGCCAGGCATTATTCTAAGAACTTTCAAACAGCTCATTTTATGAGTGAATAAATAGACCAAAGAGAATGTGAAAAAATTGAGTGATGGAATGATGATTAAATTTGTTAGAAAGGCTCCAGAGAAATTGGATGTGGGGAAAACAGGGAAGTAAACAGCATATACAGCATGAAACTTTAAAATGTAGCCTCTTTACTCAACAAAGCAGTCGTATTGGGGTGGGGGGAATTCCAGAACCACTTTCCAAATGGAAATCCAGTTTTAGGGAGCCCTGCCCAGAGGGGAGATTTTACAACCTCAGAGAGGGAAGATTAGTTTCCCTAGCAGCACAGTGAAGATAGAATTGTTTTCCTAGGATAAAAATGCCTTGAACAGACTTTGTGAACTCTAACACACTAAATAAATGTGATGCGTGAAAGTTTAGAAAATTGCTTCTGTGTCATTGCCTATCAAATATGTTAAATAAAATGGATGTGATTATATCTGTGATTCATTTGTGCAAAGAGACCATCTATAATATGCGTAACCAAGGAATGTGGGGATGAGTGAATTTTCTAATGAGCGAAATTCTAAACTAAGGAATCTGGTTGTATTTTCTGGAAGCAGGACTGGAATGGGATTGTATTTTAGTAGATGAATAGCTAATCATATTGTACCCTACTTAGACATTCAGTAACCCAGGGTTGGCAGCAGAAGTCAAAGAAGAAGGTCAGCAAGCAAAAGGCGGGGAGGTATTTCTCAGAGACTGAATCTGAGAGGCAGGGACTTTCCAGAGATGTGTCCATATTGCTTCATTAGGTCTTACCCAGACCTGGAGTAGATATTCGTCAAACTATCCGTCTCTATATTCTGATACCACGCTCACCATACTGCCTCGTGACCACTCTCTGGTTTTTTAGGTACACTGATAATCAGGAGAAATGGTTCCTAAGACGGAAACATGAACACTTTCTAGTCAATAGAAAGGAAAAGACCAGAAGTCATAATCTAAGCGGCCAAGAAGTCATATTGGACTGGCAGATAAGTATAATATCTGCACAGTGTTCAATTCCTTTATAATTTGAAAGCCTTTCAATAAGTTGGCTCTCTCTTCTTCACTACTAGTTCCCACCACTTTTATTATTTTACACTTGGCTATTTCATGTTTATATTCCTTGCCTGATCCCTACAGGAAATTGAGTTTGCAACTCTGAAACAGTCCCTAATATAAATAAATAAGTAAATTGTATCTTAATGTCATGTGAGTTTGACTGGTGAGAATGAGCCTCAATGTGTCTAGTCAACTCTTGGGCCAGTTAAAGGCCAGAACCTGTGTTGTGGGTAGCAACATCACCAAGGAAATGTCAATCACAAGATTTTCTGTTAGATTCCCATACAGTTTTCTCCATCTTGATCTCTTTCCCTTGCCCCATTTCCAACTGTGCCCCTCTGCTACCATTTTGTAGCTTATTGTCATGTACATATGTGTAACTGCAGGTTAGCTCATTTAACAATTATTTCCCCCAGCCTCCTAATTAATGAGGCTTGAAAGCTAAAACAATCTCAGCTTCCCTTGTAGGTAGAAGTGGCCATATGAATATTTCTGGCCAATGAGATATATATACATGGAAGATCCTAGGAAGGCTGTCCCTTGCAATATAAAAGGACAAAGCCTCCTAAGAAAGTCTTTTTGCCCCTTAACTGTTCCTCCTCCAGGCTGCCTAATTGGACACAAAGCCTGGAGGTGAGGCAGCCTCTTTCCACCATGAAGAAGTATACATGAGAAGGCTTACATGCCACGCAGAAAAAGAAAAGATAAAAAGAGCAATACTGAACTAACTACCGACCTTCAGATTTCTTTTGTTTGGAACAAATAAACTCCTGTCTGTTTAAGCAACTGTTTTAAATGTTTCCGTCCCCAACAAAATGTTTTTCTAACTTGTCTCCTTAACAAAGTCCTCAGGAGAGAGACCAGGCTTTATCTTCATATCCTCAGTACCCTGTTCAGTGCCTGCATATAGTAGGCACTCAGCATATATTTGCTTAATCAATTAATAAATTTGCTATTCATTGGAAGAAACTGGGACAAAACACAAAATCATAATTTAGGCAGAGGGTCACTTATTTCGTAAGTGACCAAAATAAACTAAGAACAGAAAAAGCAAATTAACAGGTCAAATTTTAGATTGGCAAAGCAGGTAACAAAGGAACCTTTGCTTTTTCCAAGAATAATTTAAACTCTTCACTGAAGAACAATGTATTATTATCCTTACTGGTAGTAGTAGTGATAATAAATGTGCATCGACTCAATCTTAATTAACACAGGTAAACCATGAGATGGGAACTATTATCATCCCAATTTTATAGCTAAGGAAACTGAGGCACAGGGGCCCGAGGCCACACAGCGTGTGAGAGGGGGCGAGGCAGGGTACACATCCAGGCAGCCTCCCTCTGAACCGCTATACAGTACCGTCATTATTAAATAATGGCAAATAACTCAAGCATAGTTGTGCATCTGAAAGTCTATTTTTAATTAATGAGGAACATGTTTTTCAGCCTAAGCATTTCTGAATTTCATTGTGCTCCAGTCGGTTGTTTGGACCCAAAGCATTACGATAATGGGTTTCACTGACATGTTGTAGCAAAGCCAGTGACTTGTTTCTAAGGGTGATTGCAAGGAGGATACACAGTCAGGCTTAACGGTCTAGAAACTGGTGACTGATTTTATGCCTCAGGCAGGTAAAACAATACCACGCCCCATTGGCTGCTATTTACTTTCAGATTAGTCCACTAGCAATGGCAACAGGGTAGGTGCAAGTGGTTTAATTATATTGAAGAGCTGGTCTTAATAGGAATTATGCCTTAGGGAGGGCAGCTACAAGGAAGGCTATACGGCAACTAAACTCTCCCTCCAACAGCCTAGTCTTGTCTTTTTTTTCCCCTACCAAATGCATTTATCCTCTTGTCCTCCTCCAATTATCTTCAAAGGGTGTGTGTGTGTGTGAAGGGCGGGCGCTGTTTCTTCTCTATCCTGTGGCAAATCATTAGATGCATATTTGAGCTTCCTAATGATAACAGGTAAAATAAAATATACTGAGCACACAGGGGAAAGTATCTTGTCTGGTATAAAAAGCCAATAAAAATTAATGAGAGAAAACCATTCAGAGTCTATAGTGTTCAGTACATCATTGTTTTGAAATGTCAGTAAGACCTTAAAGTCTTTTTTTCCAAAGACTTTTAAAAAAGTCTTTACTGATTAAATAACATTTACAGGGCACTGAGATTCCTTGTGGAGCTACTTTCCTATGGTATTTGCGAGTTGTATACGTTATTTAGCGAGATGTTAAAAAATATTTTTTCAGTTTTTGAAAATGTTCTCTAACATGATTGATGAATTCATAACTAAATGAGAATACATTTTATCATGTATGTCATTTGCCTTTTCTTTTTCAAGAATGTACATCACTCCATTTGCCAGGCTAAGACATTCCATTTGAGAAGAGGAAAAAGTAATTCCTTTCTTATATGTTACTGGTCAGATTCATAGCAGTTGTCTCTTCTTGGATTTCTTCCACAAATTTCTACCTGTTAATTAACCATACCGGCTGTAGATGTAGACACTTCACTCATAATAAACAAAACCACATTTGTGTCTAAATCACTTTTCTTTAGCTATTTGTTCAAGGGCTATGTGAGCCCTAAACTGTAATCGAGCTTCCATGGAGTAGTCTTTGTAGTTTCTTATGGTGTCTAGGTTTTTTGTTGCCCTCGCATAATCTCCTTTCAGATAGTGTAGAATGCCCAGTTCATAGTAAGTGTACGGCACTAGATAGTGGTCATATTTTAACAATTTCTCCTTTTGAATGACAGAATTAAAGTACTGTTCAGCTGCTGAATATTTGCCTAAGTGTTTCAGGCATAGACCTTTCATTAAATTTAGCAAACTCATGTCATCTGTGCCATACTCTTTATTTGGATTTTTTCGTAAAAAGTCTTGCCCTTTGTCAATTATCGATAGCCAGCATGAAATAAGGTGTACTTTTTTGCTCATGACTCGGAAACCACTCCAGGCATAAATGAATTCCAGAATGGGCTGTGCTGTAAACCAGTCTGAAGTAGTACCATAGCGCTGACCCTTCTCAGCAATAAACCTTTCTATTGGCACAGAACTTCCTGAAAATTTGATTTTCAGACTATCCACTTTTAAGAAGAGAGAGTTCATATCCTCACTTACTGATTTTGCAAAACCAGAAGGGAGCAAGGCCAGGAGCATAGCTTTACTGTATGAATAGACTGCCTGGGACCACCTGCTGCTCTGAGAGAGCAGGTTGGCATACTGGTAAGCCGGCTTCCACTCCTGCAGAAAAATGTGGCACCACATGAGTTCCCAGTAACAGAGGTGATGAATCTGCTTCCATTCATTCTGAATAAAAATGCACTCTTCTAATATTAACTGTGCATTTTTAAAATGTCCTTTCAGCATACTATGACGTGCATGGAAAAATTTAAGTATGACACACCTTGGAAATTTCTGGAGGTAGATTAGGAAGAGATCCTCTGTGGCAGAACTGGAACCCACTTCAACACCAAAAGCTACGTAGATATAGTTGTAATAAAAGAGTAGAGTCAAAATACTTAAGATATTATTTATATGGGATTCAGATGCACTCTCATAAAGCAAAGTCAAGCCTACCTCTCTATCACCATAATATCCAACAATATTGAGTAACTTAAGTGTCTTTGGTGGCACAAGTGACAACATCAAATTGAATGCTCCAAGTCCAAATTTTACTCCTCCAACCAGGTGTCTGTAGGTTTTGATTTCGCTGTTAGGTATCTGTGTTAATACTTGTTGGCAGTCTTTGTATATTTGGTAACTTAACCCAATGTTGATCCCACTTTTAAGAAAGCCAAGCATACTGTCATCCTGTATAAATGTTACAGTGGATTTCAAGATCAAACACTCAGCATAGCAGACTTCTGCATGCAGTTCCACTTCTTTGACAGCTCTTGTTCCCGGTTTACTCACTAGATGAGAAAAGTTTGTCACCCTAGCTTTTTTTCGGAAACTGTTACAGGTTTTCAAAGCTTCCTTTACAGCAGTCATTCCAATCTGTACATCCTGTGGATCAAAAGTCAAGATGGCCTTGACAATCATAAGGATACCGTAAATCAGAGCATGGTACATGCTGTTTTTCGACCATGGATGAATGAAGTTTATGGCATCTGAGAATCTGTTATTTAGAAATAAATACAATCCAGTTGTGCATTCTTCCAGGGAAGATACTAAATTCATCGTTGTTGCCACAGGGATAATTTCATAGGCGTCTTCAAACTTGTCCTCCTTATCATTTTCTTCCTTGCATAGAGGAAATGAGGTCACATCACCTTCCTTATCACTTTCTCTTTTACATAGAGTACGTGACATATTTGCTTCCCCACTTGAGAGATGGGAGATACCTGCAGCGGAGTCATGTGACTGCATGAGGGTGGCTTCTGTTCTCCGGATTGGGGTCACTTCTTCCATAGCTTGAGGTATTGTTGTTATTACGGAGGCAGACAAACTAATAGCTGTGAGATGCGCATTAGGATAATCTCATCTAGGTCAGACAAAAGGGGGGAAAAGATAATTTTATTTACCTAGAAGATGTATTTCTGAAAAGTTCAAATCATTCGGAATGTACTAAAGAAAACATGCTATTTTAAAAACCATTGTGAAGTAAGTCCTTTGTAAACAAGAGTTCTTCTGTAAGCATCCCTCCAATCTATCATTTTCATAAGATCATGCTTTTGTGTATTTGTGTTATAGAGCTGTACTGTGATAACTGTAAAATGTCTCTAGAAAGGACTTGAGTGCAAGAATCTGGCTGGAAAGGGGAATGTATTTGCAAAGGCCTATAGTTAAGACTGAGGAAGGAGTGAACTGTCCAGACAAAAAAATAAAGATTATAGGAATGAAAAATCCATTCCATGCTATTCTTAGTAACATCACTCTACCTGCATATATTTTCCAAACTAGGTCTTGATGAAATATTATGGTTCGTTGTATAGGACTTTGGACAGGGAAAGTGCTGTGTAAACTAGAAAGATTTCTTAGCATTGCTGAAGTTAGAAAAAAAATCCAAATTAACAGTTGTTATCACAGTATGACTATGGTACAGTGACACCTCCATTTCGAACGTCTCCATTGATGAACATTGTGGTTTATGAATGCCGTAAACCCAGAAGTAAATGCTTCCATTTTCGAACATGACTCAGAAGTCAAACATGTCACACGGCTTCCACTGAGTGAAAGATCCTGAGGCCTAGCTGTCGGCTGTTTTTGAACGTTTCAGAACTCGTGGATTACGTTTGAAAACCGAGGTACCACTGTATCTTGGTAGGAAGGTGAGGGGGTGGGAACAATGGAAAACCAATACAAATAGCAAGCTACTTCACTTATTCATAATAACACAATAGGTTCAATTAATCTATTTTAAAAAGTAGAAAGAGCAAACACAACACTAATCATAATTATTACAATGCTTTACAATTACAAGTATACTTTAAAATGTACTTTAATTCTGTATTTTGACAAGTTAAAAGAAGGAGGGGAAGGTAAAGCAGAGGAGACTAAACAAAGGAAAGGGATTTAGATTTTACACAGAGGGAAGAGAAAACAGAGGGAAAATATGTTACATATGAGAAAAAAATGATGAAGAGAAGGATAGCCTCAGCGGTATTATTTTAGTTAAATTGCTTGTTTTTATACCTTAAGGTTTAGTTATGTCTCATAGTATTAGCAACTGTAATAACTATCCATTGAAAAGCTAAGTTAATTACACATTTATCTAAAGATTCAGTTCTGACTGAAAAAGCCATCTATGTAGCCCATTAAGAGGGAAATTTTCCATTTAATATTTTTGGACCACGGTTGACTGTGTGGGTAACTGACACCACGGAAAGCTAAGCTGCAGATAAGGGGGAACTACTGTACATGCAATGTAATAATTTTAAACATATTGCAAAATTGACTCTCAAATAAATTGTATTATTTCATATTCCCATTAATGGGCATAAGTGCCAATTTTACGGCACTCCTGACAAAAAAAGTATTTTGTTTTAATTTGCATTTTTAGTAAGGATAGTCTTTTTTTTTGCTTTTTCAAACCCTTTGTTTTTTCTCTATTTTTTTATTGCGTAAATTCATGCTTTGTTCTTTACTAAAGATTCTAGACTCGGATTCTGGGAACTAGATAAATCTGAAAAAAAAAAGATGTTTTTCTATCAAGAAAACAGATGACATTTAAAAAATTACTCTTAGCATCCTTTAATTAAAAAAATGCGGGGAGAAGCATTTTAATGTAAAAAAGTAAGAAAGATAAATCCACAGACTAAAAGATGGTTCTTTCCAAGAAAGACTTGTTGGCATTAGTTCCTATTTTTCTGGGATTGGAGAAATTTTCATCAAAGTTCAGACTGACAGTCCTTATATCAGGATGTGGGAACCATAGCTCTCACCATTCTGCAATTTTTAGGTCTTAGACTCCTTTGAAAAACAAGGTGGTTAGACTAATAAAATTCTGTCTATATCTGAATTTCAAGCCATTTCTTTTATATGTGGTCTAAACTTATCTGTTTGAGAGTTGTAAAGTATGTAGCCATTTGTCATTACCTTTGAAATAGACTTTTTTACTTTTTAAATAAAAGTCTACCTAATATTATACAAATTAGCTTCAAAGACTAAACTTTGTAGAAAAAGTGACAATTTCCCCATTGCTCATGAACACATCTCCCCATTCTGTAGGTAAATACCTTTGCATATAACCCTTAAGAGGGTTTTGGCATTTGATTCTGTGATTTCTGGGGATTGAGTTTTCATGAAGAGAATTTCTTTTTCTGAGTTGTTGCTTCTTATAAAAGTTAGAATGTTTTTCTCTTTGTGGATTGGGTCAACGAAGAAAAGTGACAATTTCCCTTACTGAAGTCAATGAGTGCAGGGAGAAAGATGTCTTAGGAGTGGCCACTTAAGGCTGTTCACTATGTTCCAGAGTCTAGTGGTCCCTAGCTTTGCAGAAACAGAACTTCAATTTTGTCAGTGCACCCAGATTACATCAAATTTTTAGCAACTGACAAAAGGTTTGTCAGACTACTGCTGCTACCACTACTGCTCTTCCTCCTCCTGCCAGCTAACATTTATTGAAAACTCAGTATGTGCTAGACTCTTTGCAATGTGATTTACTTGGCTTTCCTCATCTAATCCTAAAAACAACTCTCTGAGATGGGTACTATTATTAAACCCCATTTAGCAGATGAGGAAGTTGAAGTACCGGGAGATGAAAAATTTAGTTAGGGGTACGCAGGATTAAATTGTGGAGGCGAGCTTCAGACCCATCGATGTCACACTCCATGAGTTTATGCTCTTAATTATTATACTACACAACCTCTCCTAGAAAAAGGTTTTATAAATGAAAACCACTTTTATTACAGAACATATTCATATTCATGGAAGATCAGTAACAAAACACTAAAGGGAGTCAATCAATGGTCTTGAGCAGTTTTCTCTAAGTACAGGATCAGCTTCTCTTCTTCTAAGACAGTGCTGAATAAACTGCTAAAAGTCTAAGCTAGTGTAGCTCTCTAATTAAGATACCAAGCTGACCACGTCTCTTACATTAATATTCCTTTTTTTTTAAGTTTATTGGGGTGACAATTGTTAGTAAAGTTATATAGATTTCAGGTTTACAATTCAATATTCTTTCTTTAGAGAAGGAACAACACAATTGATGGGTTTAAGCCTCGATGGTTTTACAGTTTCACACTTTTTAATATTATCAGGCATTCCTCAGAAAGCCTCACTCTTCCTAGATTGTTTTACACTCCTAAATCAGCCATTTTGGTTATATTTGTGTTAGCGGGCACTCTTCCATCTCATTTTTCTTCCTGGTTTCACTCTTTGAAGTTGGCCAAAGCACTGGTGTTAACTGTTGCCCTCCATATTTCAATACGGATTGTAGTCCAGTACTTGGCTAATGAGAAGTTCATTTCTTTATACAATATGAAAGAATTATAAACATGCCTCTAAGAATTTTTCCTTCCCAGAATTCTTAAGAGCACTGTAGAGGAAACAGAAGATTATAACTTTTTGAAAAAAGAAAAGAAAGTTGTAGTTGAACACAGCTGTTTGGATTGACCTACAGCACATACATACATAGCACATACATAAATACATATTAAAAGACTAGTGTTTGTAACTATAGACTATTTACATTAAAAATCAATATATGTGCAAAAGGTCTAAACTTGTTTTTCTTGTTTTAAGGTTTTCACATCCAAGCTAAAATGGTGACAATGACTTACAAGTGAAACTAAAATGGAGAAGAAACTAAGATAAAAAATGAACTTTTTCTTTCATGCTTCTTTGAAAATACTGATCTAGGAAATACAGATAAATTTTGAAAGCTGCTGTAAAAGGATTAAGAATTATCCCCACTCCTTCCTAAACTAATAGTATTATCAATGTTTAACAACAGTAACATATTAAGAATTACTCAACATTTCATATTAGGAAATATTAGAATATTTGTTGAATTAAATAGCTTTCACATTCAAATTGAATCTGGGAATGTTATATTAATTTGAAACAGAGTACTAGAGGCAAAAATTTATGTAGGTAAAACTGATTTCAAAAGAATCAGCAGGAATAAAAGTACTCTGTACAATTAAAATCTCCCTGATTTGGATTGACATTTAGTGAAAAGACTTGGTTACCTGTTCTTAGAGAGTGCTCAGTAAAATAGTGTACAGAAACAGTACAGAGTACTATCATTTTTTCATGGCAACTATGTTAACAAAGCCCAGCCTAGAATTGGCCCTCTTTTAATAGAGATAAGTAATATGTAATTAGCTTATTAAAGCACCTGTCTCCTAGAGAGGCATGCAAACCAGTCAGGGTTTTTACCCCTTTTCCTCTAATGTGCTTGAAAGTGTTTGTTGTAAGTTGGAAAATTGTTTCTTTATCTATTGTTTGCACTATCATTTGCTTTGCTTAGAAATTACCTTTTGTACAATAGACTTTGTATTCAGAGCCAAAAAATATTTATTGTGGCCTATTAGGAGCTATGCAGTATAATAACTACTATCTTTCAATAAGTTATCTATGCCTTGTCCAACAGCAACTTTCATAAATTCTTAAGAAAGTCAAATTAATGAGGCTTTATAGACTTGATACTGTATTCTTTCAGGGAGTATGTAAAAAGATCTTTATCGTTTAATCCTTTTGAGAAGAACCCTGTTAAGTAGATAATAACGGAAATCAACATGACTAAGGGAGAACAAAATGGAAAACAAAAAACAAAAAAGAGAAAAAGGACAAAATAAGGAACAACAAAATAACAAAAGACTAATGGACAACAAATATAATATACTCTATAGAACTTGTATTTTCTTACTAGAGATCCTTGAGACCAACTAATTCCATAATTTGACAAATCTTTAAAAACGTGTATAAATTCATAGCATTAACTGGAGAGTTCCATACTGTAGTCACCTGAATAAAGGCTTACTCAACTATGCCCTCTTTCTCCTATACTCTGTATCCCACACCTACACACACCAAATGAAGCTACAGCAGGTGAAAAAAAACCACACAAATACCTAAGGATTTTATGGGAAACTTTTCCAACTCGTGTATTCCAAGTATATATGGCATAACGTCTTTTTGGTGGACGGTAAAACAAAAGTTATACGTGTATTTGTGGAGATGGTGTTTGGCGGATGCAATGTACAAAATCAAAACTGGATTTTAAGTGATTCTAACGTAAAGATTTTCCTGTGTTTGATTTATGGAGTGGCTAAGCTGCAAGCGGCTGCTACTCAAAGATGACTGCAGTCCCAGTCCTCAGGATCTGAGTACTTACTGGCTGAGATGTTACTACAGTACAAAGCGAGAAGCACAAATAAACTACTTATGCTTCAAATGCAAATAATTTCAGAATTGCCACTGCCCAAGACGCTACCCAAAACTTAGGGTTTTGTCACAATTTCAATATGACGGGGGCAAAAAAACCAACAACAAACAACTCTATTCCTTTGTCCCCTGACTCCAAGAACTCGGAAGGTATTGGTGAAAATTAGTGGCTGGTTCAGAAGGGGTGGGAGGGTCGGTGCAGGGCGGGCGGTCCCTCGGGGCTTCACCTCTTTAGAGGCGTATAGTGCAGAGACCACCGCTCCGAATGGAGGTGTTCAAGGAGTTCTCACCCTAGCCAAACTTCCGATTACCTCTAATGAGCCCCAAAGATCACTAAGTAGGAGTCCAGGCCAGGCTCCCCAGCAGAACGGCGGCGAGCGCTTCAACATCAGCGGTTAGACTTCACACTTTCATAAGGCTGGTCTAATGCACCTGTAGTAAGATTACTAGTAGAGCTGAGGGTCCCTAGATTGGGGGAATTAAAGGGAAAAGGGAGAAGGGAAGAAAAAGGAGGAGGGTACAGGAAAAGGGGAAGGGAGGGGGGCGGGACACCGCGGGTAAGGCAAGGGGTTTACTGGAGGGATTCTGGAGTTGCCATGGAAACGTATCCCTCCGCCTCCGCTCGGTGTTTTAGGCTCTCCAGTTCCATCCGCGTCGCTGCTCGGCTGTTTCCGCCCAGCTCCTTTGTGCCGCGCAGAACGTCGAGGTGGCGCATGCGCAAAGAACCCCCGCCACCGCGTATATAAGCACGAACCCAGGCTCTTCCTCGTAGTGCCGCCGGACCGTTGGCGAGTGACATTGTGTGGAGGCTTTTGTTACTCGTTCGGGGCGGTGCGAGCTGAAAGCAGAGCTCGCGGGACAGTCCACTCATCATGTCGCGTTACGGGCGGTACGGAGGAGGTAAGAGGCTAGGGACCAGGGAGGGATGTTGCTGTGGGTGTAGCGAGTATTGCGAGGCCGTGGGGTTGGCGCGGCGGTTGGGAGACGGTTATTCCGCGTGCGTAATGGCGGCTTCCGCGCACACCATACGAAGCCGGAGGCAGCGGGGGCGGGGTGTTGAAGGAAGACGGGATGGAGGTTGTAGGTCTGTGCCAAGCTCCATGTTAATTCTTGGGTGTTTTCGTTTCCCGCCCCAGCCCAAGCCAGGCCCACAATCACTATTTTCCTGTTGCCCTTCTTGGAGCCGCCCGCCTGCCCCCCACACCCCCCCGCCCTCGGCTGCCATTTTGCGCACATTGACGAGCATGGTGGCGCATTTCCTTGGCGCTTTCCCGCCACTTTAGCGGACAGATCTGGTCGCAGCCACAAAACCGAGGGTGAATTGGAGAGTGGACAAAATTGTGACAGCTGCGAGCTGCGCATTCTCGTCACATAGTCGGTCGAATTGCGGAGTGGGTATGGAGACATGATCTTTCCGTCTGGCGGCTGGTTTCTTTTCTCTTTTAGCTCTTTCGAGCGCGGTTAATGGCTCTGGGGCGGGGAGCTGGACCCTTGGGCGAGCCTGCGCCTGGGGCGGTTGCCGTGGAGGACCAGAGCCGGCGCAGCCCTGCTCTCCCCGTCAGGCCCCTAGCGGGGCCCGCCCGCCGCCGCCGCCGCCGCTGCCGCCGCCGGCCCGCGCGCTCGCTGCGCGCCCGGGGCTGCCGGGACTCGGGGGCGGGGCCGGGGCGGAGCCCGCTTCACGCCTCGGAATAGCCTACCACGCGTCTGTACCAGTGGTTCGGAGGTTTCCCCGTTATTAGAGTGTTAAGAATTTTGTCGTGCATCTAGATTTTAAGAAACTCGTTGGTTTTAAGACTACACTCCATCTTTGATAAGAGCACTAAACATGGCTTTGCACAACCTGAAGGATGGCCTGTTTTAAGGCAAAGAATTCATTCGTACTTAGATCAAATTTTGCATGACGTGCATTCTTCTATTTGCATTTTTAAACAGAAACCAAGGTGTATGTTGGTAACCTGGGAACTGGTGCTGGCAAAGGAGAGTTAGAAAGGGCTTTCAGTTATTACGGTCCCTTAAGAACTGTGTGGATCGCAAGAAATCCTCCAGGATTTGCCTTTGTGGAATTTGAAGACCCTAGAGATGCTGAAGATGCAGTGCGAGGCCTGGATGGCAAGTAAGTAAGACGTTGGTTATGCAACTTATGTTCCTTAGAATGTTCCTGTGGGCTGGGTAGTGAGCTTGGGTGCTAAACTTGGATTCTCTAGTCTTTCTGGAGATTGTAAATAGCTGATCATAATTTATTAACTTAAGAAAGAGAGCAAAGGTGGAGTTGGAAGGGCTTAGAAAGATAGCTGGAGCTTGTAAAGGCAGAGAGTGGTTGGAAAGTTATAAATCTAGATGTCACAAATATTTTTTTAGCATTAGAATTTTATCATTTTTCTTTTATAGGGTGATTTGTGGTTCCCGAGTGAGGGTTGAACTATCGACAGGCATGCCTCGGAGATCTCGTTTTGATAGACCACCTGCCCGACGTCCCTTTGATCCCAATGATAGATGCTATGAGTGTGGTGAAAAGGGGCATTATGCTTATGATTGTCATCGCTATAGCCGGCGAAGAAGAAGCAGGTATTTATTTTCATAAAGGAATGGTTGGTATACTTGTTAATCAAGTAATTCTTTTATTGGCAAGGCAGAAACTAGTATTTTTATATAAACTTGAATGTTAATTGTACAGGTGTATTTTACAATTTTTGTTTAATTAAATAAATGTTAATATATTAATAATCAACCTGGTCAAAACCTTTCAGGTTTCTTCGTTTGAGTCAGTCGCCTTGATTCAGAATGTCACGAGCCTTATGATATCATGCTGAGGCGCCTTGCAAATCCGACAATTAAGATCCTCCTAGACCTTGAGGTGATCAGCATAAGAGGCCAGATCCCCTCGAGTCATCTACACCTAGCTTCACCTTATTCTTTAAAGGGCAGAAAATTTGAGTCGGTGATCGCCGTAACAGTAAATTTGGCTTACAATTGGGGCCCCCTCCGGTTTAGAAAGAGGAACACCAGATTGACCACATTCCCAACTAGAAAAATCTTCTTGCGTCAATCAAGCCTCACCTGGCTCATTTGGCTGTCAGTTTGATCGTCGTTAGATTGAAGAAAACATCTAGATGCAGCGATCGGCTATAGATACTTCTAGATCGTCTAGATCTACTAGACCATGGGCCAAAGAGGGTCGACCTGCAAACTTGCAAGGTTTATTTTAAATACACATTACAGTGTTTTATATTATGTAATTCTAAAATGTAATTTAGCTTTTAACAAATCTTTTTTTAGGTAGTAAAAAAAAAAAAAAAACGACAACTAATAGGCCCAGAGTTTATTTCCAAATGAGACACTAAATTTAAATAGTTTTGAGATTTGATTTCAGCAGAGGCACACAAACTATAAAACTGAGTTACCATCTAACATTTTGTTTTTTTCTAACTTGAAAAATAGGTCACGGTCTAGATCACATTCGAGATCCAGAGGTAGGCGATACTCTCGCTCACGAAGCAGAAGCAGGGGAAGGAGGTGAGAATTTTAATTCAAGTTTTAACAAGCAGTAAAAAACTTTTAATTGAAGATGAACTTAAACTTTGATAATCGTTTTTAGGTCAAGATCAGCATCTCCTCGACGATCAAGATCTGTGTCTCTTCGTAGATCACGTTCAGCTTCACTCAGACGATCTAGGTCTGGATCTATAAAAGGATCGAGGTATTTCCAGTATGTAACACTTTTTTTCCCCCCTTGTTTGCATTTGGGTTGTCACGTCTTAATGACAGCAGTAGAGTGTCCTAAGGACACAATTGAATTATTTCAGAAAATATTTTGAGATACAAACTTTAAGTGGATATTACCCTAGCTGTACAGATAGAAAAGCCCAACTAAGGATTTTAAGAGTTGTTAGGTCGTGATAGAGGAGGGTCCAAAGCACAAATCCTCAGATCATTCCGGGCCTCTGAGTAGACATGTTGCTGAAAAGTTCTAAGTCAGATTTTACCTATTGTATAGGTAAGTGATATTAACTCTAAAAGATGATAGTTGCCTGATCCCTGATAAGAAGGCCCCTTAGAAACAGGAAGAGATTTAGAATTAGAAGCAAGTTGAGATATAGTTAATTTGATTGCAGGACCCCAAGATGTGCATGCCACCTAATTTGGCTTGTGACAAATTGATGGTCTTTGAACTAAGATAGCTTATTGATCTAAGGTATAAAGCTTTACCCAGTTGTGACTGTTTATCATCTGAATAAATCTCAGTTCAGGGGTCTTTTGTAAGGTTGATTTGATTCTTTTAAGCTAAAATCAAATCATGTCAGTCTTAAGTAAAAAAAAAAAAAAATCTTTTTTTTTCTCTGGGATACTATACATTTGAAGAATATTTTACCTCTGTATGGTAAATGACCGTTAACCCAGCTCATTGAATATGCTAGACCACATAATTGAAATGGTGGTTCCTTATTTATTGGACATCAGAGCTTGTTGAGAGAATGATAACTTGTCCATTCTTAGACTGATACAAGGCAAGAGTTGCATATTACTCAGTTTTACCCCTTCTATTCCTAGCCTACCAAATAATGTGCTCAGGAGGTGTTTAAAGAAATTACTTGTATGGACTAATGGGTATAATTTTTTTTCCCTTAAGATCCCGGTCCAGGTCAAGATCAAGATCCAGGTCTATTTCACGACCAAGAAGCAGGTAAGGGTAAAAATCTGATTAATGCTCTTGTAGTTATATGGCACCAATATCCAAAGAGTTCAAAGTGTTTTGAATTGTTGACGTTTCAAGTGTTAACTCTTAAGTCTAGGTGTTAAGTGGGACCACAGTACTTTATTAATAAACCAAACATTAGAACTTAATTTGTACATGGCTCTTCTGGCTGACTTTTGGACAACGAATATAAAGCTATAGTGAGAAAGAAATTTGTAATTTTGGTGTTAGATTAAGAGGCCCTTGTTAGAACTGATAGGTGCATGGAGAGGCATTCTGAGAATAGCTGTGCATATATAAGGCAAAGTGTAAAAGATTAATCATGATAAAGCAGTTCATTCATTTTACGAAGAACAGTTGTTGGAAGACTGGCTCTTGTTAACAAAAACTGATAAGTTCTTGTTTTAACTGTAGCCTGACATTTTTTAAGCTCAGGACAATTCGGGGGGTTTCATGATGCTGTGATTATAAGAAAGGGGTTGGTTAGTACTTTTCTTAATAGAATTTCTCATGTTTTGACAGCCGATCAAAGTCCAGATCTCCATCTCCAAAAAGAAGGTAAGCTAAATAATTTGTTGCCATGTTTTAACTGTCAAGTGTGGCCTCTGTAGAATTTGTTTGCTTACTGCCTACTTTGCAGGCTTTGAGCTCTTTGGAGAATTGGTGCTATATATATGCATTAAAATGCTAGATACTAAGTTTCTTAGATGATTGCTTTTCCTGCTTCAGTGTCAACTTATACTTTAGTTGGAAACCGTCGTAAGATAGGATGATTATTAAGATGTGGTTAGTCCTGTGAACCTTTAATTGTATAATTTCATGTTAAGAAACATGCTTTTTTCCCCCCACATAGTGACAATAGCTAAAAATAGGTTGAAATCTTGTAGCTAAACCATTATCTGTCTAGTCGCTACTTAATGAGCTCCCAAAATTCAAAGTTGTCCTTTCTAACTTAACCTTGTAATTTTAGCAAGGAGGCTATTACTGTTAAGCCTAATCTTAAGCAAGGACAAATGATTTGTATATAAATCTTCATGGTGGTCTCTCTGCTATCGAAACACATAGTACCTTTAGCTACCTTTTAATTTATTGAAACTGGGTGTTGTACATGAGAAGAATAAGTTTCAGTAGACACTAATGGGTTCCAAACCTAATGTTTTTCTTTTTAGTCGGTCCCCATCAGGAAGTCCGCGAAGAAGTGCAAGTCCTGAAAGAGTGGACTGAAGTTCTCAAGTTCACCTTTTAGGGAAAAGTTATTTTGTTTACATTATTATAAGGGATTTGTGATGTCTGTAAAATGTAACCTAGGAAGGGTATTTCAACCATCTAATCAAAAGGATCTGGACTATTACTCTGTAAAGTCACAGCAGTAAGATAACATAAATTTTGTTGAATGTATTAACATCCTCTGGTCTGAAAATGTGGGTTTTTATTTGGCACATTTAAATAAAATGTTTCTAACTAGATTTTTGATCTGTTTTCAATATTAATACTCAATTTGGTAAACTTCAGGAGTCAACCTTGGTATCAGTTGTGTTCGTACTGACCTACATTTCAAAGTTTAATGGTGTTAAGTTGTGAACATCATTAACTGTAGTATACATACACTTGGAAAATTCCCTTTTACCCTTAGAGCTTTGGGTAAGATAGCTCAAGTCCCCCTTAATAGCATGACTACATCGTGACCAGTCCCTGAATTAATTGGAGTTGGTGTTACATGTTATCAGGCTAATGATCTCAATCTGTCAGGCTAGAGGAACCACTGATTAGCCTGTAAATGAGCATGACAAGAACAGCCAAGAGTTTGCTTTAAGGTAAAGGGTATAAAAAATAATTGGACTCGATGCTGGAGGAACTGAATTATTTTCTGAAAGCTGTTGAAGAATAGTGACAAGTTTTCAGGCTATTAGGTGGGATGGTGTCAAAATCAGAAAACTTTTAGGGGGTTCTCAATGTTACTTTGTTTTCAGCATTAGCTAATTTTATACCAACATTTTTTGCATGTTTGAGAAACTGTCTGAATTGGGGACAAAACATCTTCATGTAAACCAGCTTTGCAAAATTGTCCAGCCCTGATACTCTCCTTTATCCCTTCAAATGGATTGCCTTATTCTGAGCAGAGATGTGTTAATTCCCAAGCTAGATTTTTCAGTTCCCGACCGCCAACATACTTTTATTTTGCCAGGCTGGTGCAAAGTAATTAAAGATGTCAATCAGAAATGTCAATGAGACTAAAGCAGGTTTGTAAATTTTCACCTATATTTAGCAATACTTTATGTAGTAGCTTTTTGTTAGCATCTGCTAGACCTTAATATTTTAGCCAGTAGATTCTTTATTCAGACTAAAATCTTTAGTAGGGCAGTAACAGTTAATTTTGAGTTTTCTGGTCAAGCTTTACCATGTATTCTCTAACCGTTCAAAAACAATGATCATGCAAAAAATGACCAATGCTGGTGGCCCAAGTGTCTGCCCATGTCCATTTCCTTATGCTTCTTTAGCAAAGATTGGATAGCATTGCATACTGGTCTGCCCCATTTGTTGGAAGTCTGGATACTTTGTTTTTGGAATTTTGAAAACTGGCTGAATTATGGTTGATACAAAGCTGTGTATAATTGGCAGGTTTATTTGTTGCACTTGGTCAGCTTTAATTGTTCTGTATTATATAAAGATAAGTTTACTCAACAATAAATGCAGAGAACAAACAATCCTGATACTCAATTTTTGGAAGTGGGAGTTCTGAGCCAAGTGTAGGAATCATTAATCGTGTAGCTTTGGGATGGATTAGTGGTGTGCTAGAGATTAGTAGGAAAGGATACACAGGACTCATAGGGGCAAGAACTGTTTTAAAAAAACAAGCGCAAAGTTCTACCCTAATTAGAAAGGGAAGCTTGGGTATCTAGGCAAACACCTTTCATACCATTGCCTGCAGCTCAGCACTCCTGTGTTTTAGTATACATCTTAAAATGATACACTGATGCAGAGCACTTTTCTATTTTTAGAGGTTGGGAATGCTAAATTGATTATGTGACTGATTTGAAAAGTGCTGCTCCAGACTCAATCATTCTAAATATTAAACCTGGCTCTGATTAGCTAATTGATAACACATCAGGCACTGAGTGCTTTGGGCATAGAACTGTATCTTGGTCCTCTCACCCAGGTATAGAGGTAAGTAATGCGTACCCTTCACAGTAGTAGTTGTCTCTTGGGCTTTGAATTAGGCTAAGTATCAAGGGAAAGTGTCATACCATCTTGCAGTGCCCCTTCTGAGGACAAAGCTGAGAGGGTCTTGAAATGCCATCAATTTAACACTTTTGCTTAAATGAATGGTGGCATTAGGATTGTGATTGTCATCTTTGTTTAGCCTATCTTGAAGTTTAAAAGAATGCGGTTTCTGATGTATATTGTGCTAACGGGAATAGGAAACTCTAAAACTGGCAAGTTGGTAAAGAGTTACCAGAGTGAAGGATAATAGAAATTCATTAGAACTGGCTTAGTGAGCAGCGGTTGCCTAGAGACCTTTGGAAGGGAGGGCTATATAACCTAGAAGATGTATGTATAATTGTATAGTTGGAAAGACCTGAAGCAAAGAGGGTCAAGGTAACATACAGGGGTTGGTTGGGGTGTTTGGGAGGGTGGTGAGAACTGGTGACGGCAAGGAAATGGAGCAGAGGTGCCTAGGTTTATGGTAGAGTATTAAAAGCTGTATTATCCACAGTTATCTTGAAGGGATAAAGCATCAGTAAACAGTTTCAAACCTGATACTTTTTTTCACACCTTACAGATTTACCATTACAGTTCTGGTAAAAATATCAAAGCACATTGTCACTTAATCCCCACAACAAAATAGTCCTGTTAACCGCAGCTCACAGAAAAGGAAGTACCGGTAGGCTCAGAGAGATTGGTAACTACATTAACCTGCTCAGGTAGGATCAGTTTGAATCCTACCTACGATGTTAAAGCCCTGCCTGTTTTTAATCAATAAAGAGTTATTGCTCCTTTAAAGCAAAATCACTTTATGGAAAAGTCAAAATACAGAAACTATATACAAGCCATGCTCCTACCCTTTGTAGATTATACCATTGTTAGATTATCCCCAGATTTAATGGGGAAAAGATGCTGGATAGAAGGATAATCCCGGAGCACGTGGAATGCAGTAGTCAGTTAAGGCCACTTCTCAAATCTAATGCGTTTTCCCATAGACCTCTGGCCCATCCTACTTTCAATTTCATTTTTTGACTTGGTCGTATACTCAAGGTATATACAGGGAGAAGGCTCCCTACACCTGACGCTCAGCCACCTTGTTTGCTCCCAAAAGGTAATCACTGTAAGCCTGAGCAAATATACGTATTTTCTCCTTTTTCCTTTTAGCACAAAATATATACACCTTGTTTTTCTCATTTAATGTCTTGGAGGTCTTTCATATAAGTAGAAATGGCACTTTGAAGTTTTTTAAACATGCATACTATTTAGTTGCCTGGGTGTTGCATAATTTATTCAGTAAAACTTGTGCCCCTTATATTGCCCGGTACTGCTAGCATAGAAGTAAAGTGAACCAAGTCTTTATTCTTTGGAGCTTAAATTCTGGAGAGACAAATGAACAAATATCAGATGGGTAGTAACTAATACGGAGAATTACAAAGGAGTTGAAGAGTTATTGTGAGTTGGTTGCGGTTGTGTATAAAGGGTGGTCTGAGGAGGCTTCTGTTAGTGACTTTTGAGCTAGTGAAGGAGTAAGCCACGTGGACTTTGGGGAAAGTGTTCCAGGCGGAGAGCACAGTGAGTGCAAAGGTCCCAAAGTGGTTTGAGTTACTGGAGGGTAACGAGGCTAATAGAAAGTGAACAGAGTAGGAAGAGATGCATGAGAAGGCAGGGGGATGGAGGTTATAAATTGTATTGGATTTCATATGCCCTAGAAAGTACTTTTTCCTTGATTTTTTTGAGCAAAGAGTAACAGGAATCAGTTCCTATTGATAGGTACGAGGGTTGTTTCTAATTCCTAGTTCAATGCTGCAGTGAATAACCTTGTACAACACATTGCACATGTGACCCTGCATATGATGCGTAATCCCTAGAAGTAGAATTGCTGGGCCAAAGGGTGTATGCTGGGTATTGTTAGTTTGCCCTGGTGGCAATATGTACTGTTTCCCCATACCATGGCCCACACAGTGGGCTACCACGCTGGTTTTTACCAATCTTGAAAAATGATGTTTCAGCATAGTTTTTTAAAAATTGTGGTAAAATGTTTTTCCCCCACTCTGGAAAGTTTTCATGTTTAGAAATCTGGTTTGGGTTCCATTGCTCTCAACACACTAAACTTCCATAGTGGGACACCTGTTTACAGTGGAACCAGCTGTTTATGTCTCTGCAGGTACAAGACAGACTGACAGCAGGTACTAGGCCTTGTTTCCCATTGTCTAGCACTTACTAATACTTAAATATTTGGTGAATAAAAAGTGAGTTAATGGATGAATGAAAGAATTTTAATCTATTAAACCAAGCACAAAACTTGAACTTCCTCTCTTCTGTGACACCTTTATAATCACTGTTTATAATCAGCCCACATTTTCCTTTAGCCTCTGTAAGACTGACTCCTGTCTGAATCTGCCTGTCTAGAATTGCGATCCTTAGGCTGCTGTTTTATAATGCCCAGCTCTCGTCTGCAACTCTAGTGCAAGGTTTTTCTCTTACCCGTTAACTCAGAGTTCTGCTCAGAAAGGGTGTGGAAATTTTCTGTGCAGGAAGTTTTCTGCAGATTTACCACCCCAAACTGGTAAGCCCAGGTGAGTCAGCCTAATCCATGGAAGGAAAGTCAAGTCATTGTGTCAGCAGCGTTCATCTCATCCGAGTCAGCTGCCTAAGGTTATATATCCTCTCCACCTAAATTCCCTGACTAAAGGGAATCTTAGTGACTAAAGCTTGAAGGTGGCTGGATGTGATCCTATACAAAGACCCTGTTTTTATTTTGGGTTGTAACATATCTTCAGGAAATAGGGATTCTAGAAAATGAATCCTTTCACTGCCAAGAATAAAAATGTGGCTGTAAAGAAATATATATGGCAGAGGTAAAGGTAGACGGGCCATTTTATCTCGCTCATTGTCAGGACAATCAACAGAGTTCCTGGGCTCGGGTACACTATGTTTTAATGTTTCTATTCTTTCAGAGTGCTGGCTATTAGACCAGGATTCAGGAAATAAGGGCCCCCAGGCCAGAGCTGGCCCACTGCTAATGAGCTAAGGTGGTTTTTACATTTTTATGTGGTTGAAAAGGAAATACTTGAGGACATGAGAATTATGTGAAATTCAAATTGCAGCATCCATAAAGTTTTATTGGAAAACATGCTCATTCATTTACGTATTGACTTCCTATGTTACAATGACAAGAGTTGAGTAATTACAATAGACTGTAAGTCCCATAAAGATTAAAATATTTACTCTCTGGCCCTCTACAGAGAATGTTTGCCAACCCCTGGTTTACATTTATCTTCAAATATTTACAATCTCAAAACAATGATCTATGAAGATCTTGGGTGCCAGGATTATTGGTAGGGTTGCCAGGGCCTTACCAAGACAAATTTTTGGTCTGGAAAGATTGTTTCTCTGTGACTCATTGTTGAGAAAATGCTTCATAAAGCTAGAGGACAAATTCTAGCTGAACACATTTATGCACCTATAATGTTAGTGAATGTTATGAGATAATAATAGGGAAAGCTTTTATGCTAGAGCAATGGTTCTCATTCCTAGTTATATATTAGGGTCGCCCAAGGAGCTTTAAAACCTCATGAAATCAAAATTGCTGAGGGTGAAGCCTGGCCATTAAAATCCAAAAAACTCCCGGGGTGATCTTAATACCAGAATTGAAAATTGCTGTAGGGGCTGAGGTCAGCCAGCTCCTACTTCACTAGTTACGTATTGGACAGATTAGCCTGGTTTATTGCTGTTATAGTAAGAAAGTTAATCACACTCACTTGTGATTCAAAGCAGGGTTCTCTGTGTCTTCTACGTTTCTCTGATCCTCTCTCTAACCAAAGGACTAGAATGGAATGGAACATTTTTAGGAAAAAGGCAGAAACTGCACTTTATGTTAGTACCTGTAGAGGTCGCTGTGCTTGGAGAAATACCTGGGGGGGAAAAGTTAACGTTCTGTTTAGGAAATTTGAATCAGTATTTACCAGAACCGTTGGGTTATGCCTAACTCCAAGGCTACTCCATGCATGGCCACTTGTCACAATTATTGCTTCAAAGCATCTAAGGCTCTGTCAGGTGCATATATAACAATTGTTATTCTTTCTGATGTGTTGATGCTTTATCATAAAAAAAGGTGTCTAGTAATATTTCTTGTTTTAAAGTCTATTTTATCTGATATTAAAAGAGCCACTTTAGATTACTGTTTGTATAGTATATCTTTTCCATCCATTTACATTCAGCCTATTGGTGTATATAGTTAGTTACTAGATTGTGCTTTTTAATTCAGTCTGACAAACTGCCTTTTGGGGTATTTAAACCACCTACATTTAATGGAATTATTGATATGGTTAGATTTACAATTGTCATTTTGTTTTCTATTATGTCTCTTGTCTTTATTTTCTTTTCCTTTTACTGCCTTCATTTACATTAAATATTTTTTAGCGTAGCACTTTAGTTTTCTTTTAACTATATTTCTCAGTTATTTCCTTAGTTGCATCTTAATTTATCACAATCTATTTCAGATTAATATTCTGGTAAAATACAGAAATTTTATTCCAATATATTTCGCCCTTGTGCTATACAAAGTCAGACAGTTAAGTTCGTGAACTCATCCTAGAAAAAGTGCTACATCACTGCTGAATATCACTACGGTCACCTTCGAAGTGCTCCCCTTGGGAAGCTATGCACTGATGCCAGTGCCTAGTCCACCCTTCAAAGCAATTTTGGAACTCTTTCTGGAATGGCCATCAGAGCTGTCATATTACCCTTGATATCCTAAATGTCTTCCTTTCAATATTTCCTTTATCTGCGGGTAAAGAAAGAAGTCATTGGGAGCCAGATCAGGTGAGTAGGGAGGGTGTTCCACTACAGTTATTTGTTTACTGGCTAAAAACTCCCTCACAGACACTGCAGTGTGAGCTGGTGCATTGTCGTGATGCAAGAGCCATGAATTGCTGGTGAAAAGTTCAGGTCGTCTAACTTTTTCATGCAGCCTTTTCAGCACTTCCAAATAGTAACTTTGGTTAATTGTTTGTTCAGTTGGTACAAATTCATAATGAATAATCCCTCTGATATCAAAAACACATCGTTGCAACAAGTTTGCGAGCTTAATTGCCATATCTTGTGTATGTATTATAAACTGAATGATACCATAATTATTGCTTTCTACAATGTTTTAAAAAATAAATGAGAAAATATGCTATTTTTATTAACCCACATATTTACCATTTCTGATATTCTTAATTCCTTTCCATGGATTTGAGGTAGCATCTTAATTTCTTTAAAGCATGGAGGACTTCCTCTAGAATTGATTGTGAGGGCTGCTAGTAATGAATTCTTTCATGTTTTAAATTTATTTTAACATTTTTATTAAAACATAGCTAACATACAATATTATTTTCAGGGGTACACCACAGTTATTTAACATTTATATACCTAAACAAGTGATCACCATGATAAGTCCAGCAACCATCCAATTCATACCACATTATCACAATATTATTGACTATATTACGTATGCTGTACATTACATCCCCATGACTCATTTTATACTTGGAAATTTGGACCTCTTGCTCCCCTTCACCATTCCCCTCCTTTTTAAATTTTACAATTACAGTTGATGTTCAGTATTTATGTTAATTTCAGGTGATGAGCATCGTGGATAGACATTTGTATAATTTAAGAAATGATCTCCCTGACTAATTTAGTACTCACCTGGCACTATATATGGTTATTAACATATTGACTACATTCCCTGTGCTTTATATTCCCGTGACTATTTTGTAACTACCAATTTGAACTTCTTAATCTGTTCCCCTTTTTCACTCACCCCCAACCCTCCCTTTACATCTGGCAACCATCAATTTGTTCTCTATCTATGACTTTGTTTCTGTTTTGTTTATTTTGTTCTTTAAATTCCACATATAAGCAGAATTGCGTTGCATCTTTCTCTGTCTGACACTCCACTCAGCACGGTACCCCAGTCCATCCATGCCGCCACAGATGGCAAGAGCCCATTGCCTTCCATGGCCAAGCAGTATTGCATTGTATATATGTGTCACCACCTCCTCTTTATCCGTTCTTGCATCAGCAGACACCCAGGCTGCCTCACATCTTGGCCATTGTAAACAGTGCTGCAGTGAACATGTGGGTGCACATGTCGCCTCGAAGTAGCGTTTGGGTTTTTTCAGATAAATACCCTGAAGTGGGATTACTGGGTCCATCATTGTCTCTTGTAGCCTTTGTTTTAAAGTCTATTTTGTCTGGTATGTGATAAATATTGCTACCCCAGATTTTTTGTGTGTTTTTTTAAATTTCCATTTTCATAAAATACTTTTCCATCCCTTCACTTTCTACGTCTGTGTCTTTCAATCTGAAGTGAGTCACTTGTAGGCAGCATATATAAGGTTTTTTTTTTTCTTATCCATTCAGCCCTCTTATGTCTTTTGAGTGGAGCATTTAATCCATTTACATTGAAAGTAATTGTTGATAGATACATAGCTATTGTCATTATTCATAATTTAGATTTTTTGTTCCGTGTTAAGTCCATCTAACATTACTTGTATTACTGGTTTGGTGGTAAGGAACTCCTTTAGTTTTTTTGTCTGGAAATCTCTTTAACTGTCCTTCGATTCTAAATGATAGCCTTGCTGGGTAGAATAGTCTTTTTTTTTTAATATTAGTAGCATTTTAAAAAATTTTTTGAGGAGGGCACGGCTCACAGTGGTGCATGTGGGGATCGAACCAGCAACCTTGGTGTTATTAGCATCACACTCTAGCTAACTGGCCACCACTGGGTACAGTAGTCTTGGTTGTAGGTCCTTGCCTTTCATTATGTTAAATGTTTTGTGCCAGTCCCTTCTGGACTGCGAAGTTTTTGTTGAGAAATCAGCTGACAATCTTACGGGAGCTGCCTTATAATTTACTAGTTGCCTTTCTCTTCATGCTTTTAGGATTCTTTCTTTGTCTTTAACCTTTGCCATTCTAATTATAATGTGTCTTGGCGTGGGCTTGTTTGAGTTCATCTTGTTTGGAACTCTCTCTGCTTCCTGGACTTGTATGTCTATTTCCTTCACCAGGTTGGGAAAGTTTTCAGTCATTATTTCTTCAGATACATTCTCAGTCCCTTGCTTTCTCTCTTCTGGTACCCGTATGATATGAATGTTACAATTACTGTTGTCCCAGAGGTCTCCTAAATGATCCTCACTCTTGGATTCTTTTTGCTGTTATGACTAGGTGTTTTCTGCTACCTTGTCTTTGCTGATTCTATCCTCTGTTTCATCTAGTCTGCTGGTGATTCCTTCTAGTGCATTCTTCATTTCAGTTATTGTATTCTTCACTTCTTGACTGGTTCTTTTTTGTGGTTTCTACATCCTTTTTATGCTTGCTATCTCTTTGAAGTTCTCACTGAATTCCTTGAACATCCCTTTAACCATTGTTTTGAATTCTGTATCTGGTAGGTGGCTTGCTTCCATTTTGTTTAGCTCTTTTTCTGGAGTTTTCTCCTGTTTTTTCATTTGGGACTTATTTCTTTGTTTCCTCATTTTGGCTGCCTCTCTGTTTGTTTCTATGTATTAGTAGATCTGCTACATTCCTCAGTCTTGGTCGGGTGGCCTTATATGACATGTGATCTGTGGGGCCCAGTGGCACAGTCTCCCTGGTCACCTGCACCAGGTGCTCTAGGAGTGTCCCTTGTGTGGGTTGTGTATGCCTTCCTGTTATAGTTGAGCCTTGGTTGCTATTGGTGTGTCAATGGGTGGGATTGACCCTCAGGCTGATTGGCTATGGGGTTTGCCCATGTCCACAGCTTATAAGCTTTTGTGCGAGGTGCTTACCCCAGTGAGTGGGATTCACCTCAGTGGGCTCTGTTGCCTGTTGAGACTTCTTTGGGTGTCCCACTTGTGGGGCTAATTGGGTGGTTCTCTGCTGTGGTCTGAAGCCAACCTCCAAGTACGTTGGTTCTGAGGCCTTTTGGGAGGGGCTCTCGTGCAGGCCCAGGTCACCCACTGCCTGTAACTGTCCAGGGGCTATGTGGTAAGAGCTACAAAGCTATCCACTGTTGTACGCTACCTGTGCTAACCTTGGAGGCATGTGGAAGAGACCATGCTGTGAACTGAGGACTGTTGCCACAAGTACCGGGCCTGGGGTAGCTCCACAAAATGCCCAGATACCCCCATGTCTGCTGCCACCTGCCAGCTCCCTTAAGATTCAGCCACTGATAAAGCCTCATGCGGTATGCAAATGGGTGAGGGAGTTACTAGAGTGAGAAGAGTTGTGTTCACCACATTAATATAGATTCTGGTTTGGTGCCATTACTGAGCATGGAGCTACTCAGGAAAAGTCTCAGAGCACACTGAGGCCAGTCGACCCTGTCTGGAGTCTGTGGACTCTGATAGTTTTTCAAGAAAGAGTGCAATGCAGGCAGGGCTGGCTGCTCGCTGAGAAAGTACCTCCAGCATTGGGGACTTTGGGTGGGGTAAGGTCCCAATGAGTCAGCAGGGTGGAGCCCTGGAGCTCACCAGACCAACCAGACTCAGATTTGGCCGTAAGCGTAGGGGGAGGGCTCAATACATTAAAGATGGCAGCCGCCGGCACGGCTCACGGAAGGAGGATCCCACACAGGGAAAATGGCAACTGTCCTCTAGCCATATCCTCAAAATCACACACCTCAGTCTGCTCCCTATATGCCTCTGACTCCCTCCAAGTCATGTCCCTCTGCTGGAGCCCAAGGTGAGTGCCTGCGAGCAAGTGAATCTGTATGCGGTCCCTTTACGAGGATGGCTGGGTTTCCTGCAGCCTTTTGTCTGACCCAGATGGTTGGAATTCTCACTGTTTTTCACAGTCACATGTTGTGGGGTGGCTCCTCTTCCCTGTACAAGGACTTCAGGCTGGGCAGGTCGGTGTGGGGCTGGGGTCTCGCTCCTCTGGAGGGAACCTCTATGGCCGAGATATCCCAGTTCTCAACCATCACACACAGGTTTGGGGCCAGCCTGCTTGGCATCTCCACCCCTCCTACCAGTCTTGACGTGGCTTTTTTATATCCTTAGTTATAAAACTACTGTTCAGTCAGACTTCAGATGGTTCTCCAGGTTGATTGTTCTATAATTTAACTGCAATTTTAAGATGTTCACAGAAGGAAGCAGGCATAGTGTATATCTACTTTGCTCGCCATCTTTGATCTCTCCTTGTATTTCACCTTTATTTTAGACGAGTAGTTCTGGGTGATACAGAATCCTTGGTTTTTAAGCACATTGACTGTGTCATTCTGTTGCCTCCTGGACTCCGCTGTTTGAGATAAGAAGTCAGATATTAATTGTATTGGTGGTCCCCTGCAGTGATGAGTAATTTTTCTCTTGCTTTCAATTTTTTTTTTTTTTTATTCAGCAGTTTAAATATGATATATTTAGGTGAGGAACTCTTTGTATTTATCCTTCTTGGAATTTGTTGAGCTTCTTGGATGTACACATTAATAGTTTTCATCAAATTTGGAGAGTTTCTTTGCCCAAATTATTATTATTTTTTTAACTTTTAGGATGATTGAACAGGCCAATTGTATTTATTTATTTTGTGTTTTAAAAATTTTGGGGGGGAATATTGGGGAACAGTGTGCTTTTCCAGGATCCATCAGCTTCAAGTCAAGTCATTGCCCTTCAAGCTAGTTGTAGAAGGTGCAGCTCAGCTCCCAAGTCCAGTCGCCATTTTCAGTCTTAGTTGCAGGGGGCTCAGCCTGCTATCCCATGTGGGAATTGAACTGACAACCTTGTTGTTAACAACTTGTGCTCTAACCATCTGAGTCAACTGCTGCCCCACTGGCAGCCCAGCGGCAGCTCATTGTTTTCAATCTAGTTGTGGAGGGCTCAGCTCACTGGCCCATGTGGAACTCGAACTGGCAACCCTGTTGTTAAGAGCTCACACTCTAACCAGCTGAGCCATCTGGTGCCCAAATTATTTTTTGAAATATTTTTTTTTGGTCCCTTTCCTTTTCTTTTTGGACTGCTGTACACATATGTTGATGTGCTTTGTGTTGTCCCACAGGTCTCTGAGGTTCTCTCCCATTTTTTTCAATCTCTTTTTTTCAGATTGAATAATTTCTATCAATCTATATTCAGGGTCATTTATTCTTTCTTCTGCCATCTTGAATCTACTTCTGAGCCTATCTAGTGAACTTCTCATTTGTTGTATATTTCAACCTCAAAATTTTGCATTGTTTTTTATAATCTCTATTCAGTTTTTTGATTATTTTTAAAAACATTCTTGTATTTATTTTTAAGCTCAGCTCTCTAGAGGATTGCTCTGTGTCTGCATAGCTTAGTGGTCAGCCCATAACTGGACAGAAGTTGTTCGAAACACCTCAACCAGTCAGATTTCTTCTCTCTGCTGATGGATGTTTGTAGGTAGGGAGTGAATTCAGTGTTTAGGTTGTTTTCAAGTCTGTCTTGGATTTTACTTTTTGCTTAATCCGTCTTAATTTTCTTTGCACAAGCATGCAGCCTCACAGTTGGCCAGGAGTGTGTGAATAGCTTGGATCCTTTCTGGTCTCTTCTATGCATGTGTGCAGCCCCTGATTAGCCAGAAATCTACTTGCTTCAACCATGATTGCAACCTCAGGCTAGTAGAGCTATTAGCCTTGTGCTCACATAGCACCAAGATTGTTACTTTTGATAAAGATTTGGGGGCATGGTTACCACCCAACACTCCAAATTGAGTGAACTCCCTTCAACCATAGCAACCTGCCGTTCCTCATATTCTGTTTCGCTCTGGCAGAACCTCCACAATGACTGAGCCGGGGGGAATGGGAAAGGGAGCAGGCCCAGGCAAGAATATCAGTTTCCCACTCTTCTGACCCAAAGTTCAGCAGTTTTTCAAACATAAAGACATCTCAGATTATTTTGCTTTAGATCAGTTTCCAGAGCACCAGAATTGTTTTGTCAATTTTTTTCAGCATTATAGTTGCTTTTTTGAGGAGAGGATTTGCTGACCATCTTATTTAGCTACAACTGAAGTGCAACCCAAAGCATCTAAGACTTTAATTATGATTTAAGTAATTGAATTGAAGTTGGAACTTAGAGGGAGAAGATAAATGCCTCGATTGGAAAAGGATTGCACTCCTGTCAAACTGTCCAAATAGCCCACTACAAACTGGTGATTCAATTGTTTAAAATGGTTGCAATTGATAATGGGAAGTGGCTAGGGAACAGGGTATATTCTGTGCTTCCTTTCGGTCTTCTGGTAATTCTGTATTCTTTCATGTCCTACTTTTTGCAAACTATCCATTTATTCACTGGCACTAACTTCCTTTAGTCTTCTAAGGTTGGACTGTCACTGGTCACCTAACAACCACAATTCAACGTCCACAGCATGCCATCTTAGTTTAGTCTTTACAGCAACATGTGTGCAGTTATTTAATATTACATCTTACCTTGTTAGGCAAAGTGAGTGGAAACTGGAAAAATGAAAATCCCACAGCTAAAGATAAGAACTAAATGTCCTATGAATTTGAAACAAACAGGAAATCCACAGATCATTGAATTGAATCAATGACATGCTTACCTGCGAAGGATTAGAACTCAGAATAATACAGCACTAGTCTGGTATGGGTAGGGGGTTGTGTGGTAAAGAAAGCATGGACTCCTGGGGGCCTGGAGACTTATTCTTGGAGGGGAGGTGGTGTTGTATTTTAGTGGATATTTGCACTTTCAGCAAGGCTTTAATAACTCTGTAGTTATACGATGTTTTTCATATTGAATATCATGTTTGTTTTCACAACCTCAATATGAACAAAGCATCCAGGTGTTAGACAGTAAAATTTGTTCCTTGCTGACATATTCAGTGATTCCATCATAAAATACCACTATGAGGGTCTTTTTTCCAGCATATCAAAGTTCTCTAGTATGTGTGTGTTTCATGAAAAAGGATACACTCATTGCTGCCACAAAAGACCAATTTCTCTAAAATTTTATTTATCAGATTTATAGCTTGACAATCAAACTTAGCCTCTTTATTGTCTTTCATTAACACAATTACTTAAAATACCAGTAACTTCTTTCAACTGCCCTAAAGGTGAATATCCTTACTTGGGTATGATACTTTAGATGTGGCTTATAAAAACAATTCTTTTTTAGAATAGAGGAACACAAAGTACTAGTATAGAAAACTGAGGCCAAATGAAATTAGATTGTTTGCCCATGTAGTAAATGCCAGAAGCCAAGTTCGTGTTCAGGGCTCCCAAGCTCTGTCATGGTGTAATTCTGCATCATCTAATTGCTGCTATCAGTTTTGTCTCTCCCAGAGAGACTGTGATATCCCTGAGGGAACATAGTTGATCTTAGACAGTACCTCCTGAATCCTTTAAAAGACTCAACAGAGAACTATGTACAAAGTAGGTACTAGGGAAATTCATGCTGAAATGAATTTTATAATATGGTTTGTTGTTGTTGCCAAGAAAGAGGAAATACGGGAAGCTCAGTAGGTTGCCAGTTCAGTAGCTTTCCTCTAGGAAGATGCTGGGCTCGTACTGGAGAGCATAGAAGAATCCAGAACATACCATTTACTTAGTCCATTTCCCAAAGGTCCATGCCTGACAGATTTAAAGATGAGTGAAGGAACTGGGAGTCTTCTAAAGGTGCAGGTGTTTTTTGTTTGTTTTTATTTCAACTGATTGCTAGTATATAATAGTATAAACTAAAACTCCAGAGTGCTGCACAAGGGCAAGATGATTTGAGGTAAAGGAGCGGGGAAAAGAAAAGGAATGAGAGAGTAGGCTCAAAGGAAGGAGGGGTGAAAAGTAGAAAAGAAAGAGGCAATGTGGAGAGGTAGAGCCAACACAGTACAAGGAGCCTATGTACCATTTTTGGGTTAGGGTTAGGGCTTAGGGCTTAATTACACAGAGAATAGAGCTGGTCATTAGACTTGGCCTGGAACCAGTCATTGGAGAAGGAAATCAATATTCAGACTGATCATCATGACATCTACCATTGGTATGATTTTAATTCACAGGATCACTTTTTTGTTTGTTTCAGGTGCACAAGACAAAGCAATACTTAGACGTTTATCATTTATATCCCTCACACTGTGTGAGCCCCCGTGCCCCCATCAACTATCCCTCTGACATCGCACAGAGCCATTACATTTCCACTTTTAAAGTGTAAATTTTCATCTCCTTTCTAAACAGTAGGCAGGCTGCTGCAGAGGCTCCCAGCCTGGCTCTGGAGCAGGTCATGTCTTTACACTTCCTTAAGCCACAGAAAACTTGAACCAGGTGGTGTGCTCATACTCCTCACCAGGCCTCAGCAGCACAGGAGGGAAGTGGGGCTGTGAAGGCGAAAACAGCACAGGTTACACTTTGCCAGCCCAGGTTGCGCCCTTAGCCAGGATGGTCTCTAGACCAGCTGGTCTCTAGACCAGCTGTGTGAACCAGATGTTAGTGTAAGAACTGTTTGTTGTTGGTTTGCAGTGAGATAAAAATTTTGAGCCAGAATGAAAGTCAACTACATCACTAAGCACACGATCGTAGCAAGACTTTCTGGGGTAAGGAAGCAGTGTGTTGATTTACATTCTGGTGCAACCTGTAAACGTCCTATCGGCTGGCGCTTTGTAGAGCATTACTCTAGGCAATAGCTAGAAAAAGCTATGAGGAAGCAGAAGGAAAAGAAGATATGCAGGGTCATCTTAAAAGTGTAGTCGCAGAAAATGAGTAGGTATTGATAAGGAGAAATATTAAACTGAATGAAGATTTGAAGGTACAAGATAAGAGATTTTAAAAAACCACGTCAATGCCATGTTAGTAACTCGGCTGAGTGTTTTCTCTGTGTATCATGACTTGGAGAAGAGAACGCACATGGAGTTTTGAATCATACAGACCTGACTTGAGTGTCGTGACCTTTGTCATATAGTGTGACCTTGAACACAACACCACTCTGAGAGACGGCTTTACCTGATTGACTGCATCAGGCCAGTTCTGGGTCTCGAGGCAGAAACCGGAGTGCTTGCGATAGACTGCTCCACTCTTGCCCGTCAGTGTGCCATCCAGGAAGTTGCCTGTGTAAAACTGGACTCCAGGCTGGGTGGTGTACACTTCCAGTACCCTCCCGCTTCCAGCATGATGGACCCTGGAGATAAACCAAGCCACATATACATAGGTCCAGGGCAGAAAAGCAGGCAGGGACAGATAAACACTGGAAGCAGCTTTGCTATAGGAATCAGACCCAGCCACAGAGCTGGGACAAAATATGTGGAGGAGACAAAGTTAGGAAGAGCATCACGGGAAATTCTTGTAGCCTCATACGTGAGGCATGAACAGGTGGTTTTAAGGGTCTTCAGTAGCAACTTGTCACTCTGATCTTAGCTTCTCTGGGTAAGGACAAAAGACTCTGTGTGTATGTGTGTGTGTGTGTGTGTGTGTGTGTGTGTGTGTGTGTGTGTGTCAACTTGTCACTCTGATCTTGGCTTCACTGGGTAAGGATGAAACAGACTCAGGGGTGTATGTATATATGTTGGTGGTAGCCAGGTTGGAGAGAGGCAGTTTTAGGGTCCTGGAAGGGGCGGGGATTCTTTCTCCAAGAGTTGGAGCTCTCTGCTTGGCCTGGTGAAACAAGCAGTTCTGTCTTTTGAAAGAGAAGAGATGCTTTTCTAAGTCAAAGCATCTAAAGCAAGCTGTGCTCTAGTCAGCTGTCCCCCTAGAATGGATCTGCTGGGGGTTTCTGCTAGGTTCACTATTTCCTTTTTTTTTTTTTTTGTCAAACCAGGTCTCTACAGAGGTGAGCATCTACTTGGTCCTGTACTTGGTGTCAAAAGGATATAGATAAAAAAGGCCTGGGTCTCTCAGTCTCACCGAGAAGTAAAACATCCCCACAATGCATAGTTAACCAAGAGATTCAGGGAAAGCTGTTTGGGAAGAGGAGGTCCTAGAGGTGAATAGTGGAGAGAAGGCAGGAGGTCTCCTCAGGTGGGTGCAGTAGGAAGAGAAATGTGAACAGTGAGTAAGCGCAGAGGAGGAAAGCAGGCTTGAGCTGGGAGAACACCACTGGGATCGGTGCTCAAGCTCTGAGGGAAAGAAGGCTTTTGAAGTTCTCTTTCCACTAGAGCTTGAATCATTTTCTCTGCATGATTGAAAAACCATTCATTCTACAAACATGTATTGATTATTTGCTAGTGCCAAGCATGGCATGAGGTGTTGGGGTAGGGGCAAGGATTCACAGAGATGAGGTGGATGAGATGAGGGAGTCACAGAGCGAGGAGGAGAGAGTGCACACAAATGCCCAGCAGACCACGGTGGAGGTGGGAGCACTGTCAGACAAGTGCAGCTTCCAACCTTCCATGGAAGTGTGTAGGGAAAACGGCACAAGTCAAGAAAGCGCAGAGGGTTCCGGAAGTAAGGCTTCTAACAAAAAATGGGCCCTAAAAAACACACAGTGAAGGAGAGTGGGAGCAAAGAGAGACAGGATGCCAGGCAGGGGGATGGGGAAAATGGTATGGGGGGAGGGGAAGAAATTCTACAAAGCTCATCTGTGGACTATGTTTTGAAAATACATGGGATGTGGTATATGGACCCTGTAGCATAGTAACTGGTATTGATATGGCCAGAGGAAAAGCTCCCCAAGTAGGGGTTGCTATCTCTTCTTTCCGACAGAGGCATGAAGTAAAAAGTACCTACCGTGCACAAAAATGCTTTTCGTTAGATCCCTTCAGACAGAAATTGTGGTCAAAGCCATTGATGTGAAACTCCTGCAGGTGTTTTCCAAGCTCCACTGGCTTCCTCATGTCAAATGCAGTTCCTTGCACTGGTACAACTTCTCCTGGTAGGAAAAGACAGGAAAAAAGGATGATAAATGCCAAATCAAATACGGTGCTCTAAAGACCCACTGGTTCTACCCTCTCAGCCTCTGTTTCAATTTGTACAGGAGATGAGAGCCCAGTTCCTAAGGAGAATGAATGATTGGATTTACTTAACTGTAAGATACTACTGATGGCAAGAGGCAGTAGCAATAACATTCAGAATCATTCAAGTGTGAAAAAAGTACAAAAAAGTCAAGGAAACAGATAATTTCCACGAAGGGCTAAGTTGGAGAAAGGGTGACAGTTGTCCTAACCACTGAGTCAATCACCGTGTTGACATTTCTCACTTTAGTGCTGAAATATCCCAGGGTTCATAACCAAGCATTAGCACCTGGCTGTGGCTAACCAGACACTAAAAATGTCCCTGAGATTAGTGATTCTCAAACCATTTTCGGCCATTATTAGCCTAAGGAACTCGGGCAACCATTCTTTCCCAATCACTTCCCCGATTAGCCTGTAGACACATGCTGTACTTAGTGGGGGCTGTTCATAATAACACACCGGGACAAATGAGTTAATTGGGACAGTGCAGAGCAAACTGGGATGTATGACCACTCTACTATTTACCAATTTGAGATTCAATCCTTTGAATGAAAGCTTTGTGTCTCCAGGAGTGATTCCTGGAGAAGTTCCATTCAGCAAGCACTGAGTGCGTGTGTAGGCCAGATTCCTCAAGCTCTAAGAGCAGTATCTTGGTTCTTATCAAGGCGGGACATCCTGAAGCCTCTCACCATGACATGGATGGGAGGGGTCCTGAGGGTGGACACTGCAATGTGAGGACCTTCAACTCTTAAAGGGCAGAGCACAGAAGGAACACGGACAGGCGCCCTGTCTCGGTGGTCAGCACACAACCCTTCATGGTGTTACAAAACTCAGGAGTGTTGGGACCAGAAGGGGTCTCAGGGGTCCAGACTGCTCATGTGACAAACGAGGAAACTGTGACCCACATTATTGGATATCAAATGACAACCAGTGATATCGACATACTGGATTCCATCAATTTAAGACACTCCTTTTCAGATTTTAAAATCTCTGAAATCACATGTCATGATTTAACTGGCAGGTTTTTCTTTCTTCATGGTATGGAAATAATGGTGAACTTTATAACATCGCTAAGATAGCATCTTAGAGTTAATAAAACATGTACAAATAGTTTGCCACATACTCCACTGTACTAAAACTACTGAAAAAGTAAACAGGGCTTTGTGGGCAAAAAAGAGAAATCGGGATATTTTGTGAGTCATTTCAACGATAGAGTGAAGGCAGAGGGACGTTTCTTAACAGACAGTTCTCTAGGTATGTTTGCCACAAGGCTGTAATATAGGTTTTACATTGTTCCGAAAACCGTGCGCCGTTGCTTTATCGCCTTTCATTCTCTTTCTTACTTTCAGCACTGTTCTTCCCTAGATACTAGGCTGAGACATTTCAAACAGGGTACACAAAGATTTTGAATTTGGTTCAGTTAAGGAAGTGTGGGTAATGTGAGGAAGCCCAGAGAGCAAACCGGTTACTTTACGGCACCATTCCTTCTTCCCTGTCAGCACATTCTTAGAATGTGTTAGAGCCAGAGCAACGAAGTAGGAGCCATTCAGCTGGTCACACTTTTGCTCGATAAATGTTTATTTAAACATCTCCTGTATGCCAGGCACTCTGGGCAGGGGCACGACACTGATGAATGAGACATGGAACATGCTTGCAGTCTGGAGGAAGGAATGGGCATATGAGGCACTCATAATCACAGTGTAAAGAATGTTCCAGTAGTGGCATACTGTAAGAAAGAAGACAGGCAGTGTGACTGGGTGGGCCTAGGGGGCAGATGGGAGATTTCATGGGTGAAACAACTGGTGGAGCTGAGGCTTGAGGTGAGATCATTTTACATTGAATGGTTGAGGAAGGTTGAAGATGTGGAGGAAATAGCTTGAATACAGATGATAGGGAGCATTGGAGTGAGTGAGAGAGAGAGAGAGAGAGAGAGAGAAGTAGGGTGGAATGCCTCAGATGAAGAGAGAAAGATTAAGTTAGATTATGAAATCCCTTCTCTGATCCTGTGTTTTTTCATCAATACAATGAAGAAAAGTTGGAGTAAATCACTAACTTTCAACCCCCACCCACTTCCTGAAGAATTCTTTATTTCAGAGGGAATCATTAGAGGAAGTTCAAAACACACACACACACACACACACACACACACACACACACACGATAAAATACACATATAAAAGCCCGAGCGAAGAGAGTTTGGGCTCTGAGCAGCTCAGCTGGAAAACCTCAGAAACAGATGATACCAGAGACACACCCTGCCACCCCTACTCCCCACTTTGGAGTGAGGAGTCCCCTGCCTCTCTAGTTCTAGGATCCTGCTGCAAGTACAGAGAATCCAGGATCCTCTGCAGCAGCAAAGCACTCTGGCGATTCTTTCTTGAGGGGGAAAGAGGAGAAGGGCTCTATTTCAGGGCCTTGCACGATGATACACTTTTAGTCCCTTTGAAAGTTTTCTTACTGTCCCAGAACTGTGTCATATATTTTAAAGGTAAATACGAACCTTAGGTAGTTAACACACTCTTTTAGGGTGAGAATTACTTTTTCCTTCCCTGCAGTCAGATGGAGGAGGTATTTTAGGAACTTTATTTTTAGGGGAGAGATACAGCACGCAAAGTAGGGCTGAAATCTCAGGAGGCTAAGAAAAAAACAGAAACATGTATATTATCCCTAAAAAATAAATAAATAAATAAAATAAAAACTTTTAGCCAATCAAAGCATTGGGTTCTGCTTTTGTAGGTTTCTAAACACTGAGAGGAAACATCCATCTCCTGTCTTTGGGCCTAAGAAGGCATCCTATCCTTAAACTCCGAGCTGCTGTTCGGAAATATAGTCTTCCTAGCGTGTGAGAACTGGTGTCTTTGTAGTTCACACACGGATGCCTGGGTTTGCAAGCACCCAAGGGAGACACAGGCCTGGCTGACACCATCCTAGAGTCAGGCCTAACACCATCCTAGAGTCCAGTGTCCACATGCAAACAGGGATTTGGAAAGCACAGAAAAGAATCCTTCTACCAGAGTCAGCTTTAGGAAAAATTAAGTAACATTCTTTTTGAAACCATCCTTTAAAAAACTTCCACTTCCCTTGCCTTTGTTCTATTTTTATAAAAAAGAATTTTTGAATAGGAAATATTTGTACAAGTAATCAATTTCAAAGGCAACAAATGTAAAAGGTACAAAATACTATATATAATGAGAAGAATTTCTCTCATCTGTGTTCCCCACAGATCCGGTTTCCTTTAACAGAAGCAACCACTGTTACCTCTTACTCGTGCCTGCTTCCAGAGAATCAAGGATACCACGAGTCTGAATGCACACCCAACACACACTCAAGTATGTAGCCTGTTTCCATCTTAATCTTTTCACTCAATTTATCTGGGAGGTTGTGCTATATTTTTTCCTTGGTATTTCATTAGACAGCTGTGTAGGCACTCATATTTTTCTCTAAAATAATCTGTCTATTTAAAATTTCTTTTCAGGGAGGGGTCACGATTACAGATTTATATTTTCCTAGAAAGTTGTCCATTTCGTCTATATGGCTTTCATATTTATTTGTAAAGACTTGAGAGAGGAAATAATTTATGATCCTTTCACTTTCATCTGTCTATGTTAATGTGCCTATGCTCATCTCTATTTTCTTTAAAACATACTTAATTTAGTGTTGCCTGCCAAAGCAAACTTCTATCTCATTGATTTTTTTTTTTTTTGCTCTGTAGGTCTTTATTCTTCCCTGATTCTGTTATTTATTTATTTTATTAGTTTCAGGTATCTGAAACAACACAACGATTAGACATTTACACCCCTCACAAAATGATAACCACAATTAGACTACCCGTGTGGCACTGTACACAGCTATTGACTATATTGTCTTTGCTCTACTTTACATCCTGTGACCACATATATGCATGCTTTTGAAATTATAGTTGACATTCAGTATTATTTTATGTTAGTTTCAGTGGTACAGCACAGTGGTTAGACCTTTATATAATCTATGAAGTGATCCCCCGGTAAGTTTAGTAACCATCTGACACCTGACATAGTCTTTACAACATTACTGACTATATCCCCCATACTGTACTTCACTTCCCTGTAACTATTTTGTGACTACCAATCTGTGTTTCCTAATCCCTTCACCTCTCACCCAGTTTGTTCTCTGTATCTATGAATCCATTTCTGTTTTGTTTGTTCATTTATTCTGTTTTTTAGATTGCACAGCTCATTTCTAATTTTGTGTATTGAATAGGTTAGCTAATGCTTTATCGACTTTATTGGCTTTCTTTTATTTCTCCAGTGAAGTAGCTCTTGGTTTTATTTATTAGTACTAACTTTGTTTCCTCTTTTCAAAATCATAACTTCTTTTATTAATTTTTCTTTTGCTCTCTTGGGTTTATTTTGTTCTTTTTCAAATAGCTTGCCTAATTCATTTATTTTCACATTTTAAAAATTAACATAAGTTTTAGTGTTATAATTTTCTTCTGAGCAATGCTTTATATCACATGTAGGAGTTTCCATTACATAGAATTATAGTATTATGTATATTATAATATTTCCATTTATTATATATTCCAATATATTATGCGTATGTTTCCATTATATACTATAATTATATTATTTAGTGATTTTTCTAGATAGTCCTAGTTTCAGTGTTTGATTTCCTTTTTGATCCAAGAATTATTAAGAGAGAGTCAAAACATTTCTTGGTCGGTATTGGCTGTATTACTTATATTTTGGGAAACTGCTGAGGTTTTCTTCATGGCGTCGGACATGGTCATAGTTTGGTGAACCTTCACTGTGAACTGCATGCTTTATCCTTACAAAGTGTCTTATGTAATTTCATGTTTTGGTCCTGAAAAAAAGCCTGTACTGATGTTAGGATTGACACTCCTTGCTACTTTGCCTTTTACTTGTTCAGTCGCTTTTGAATTCTCATATTTTCAACCTTTCTGAGTCACTTGGTATGCATACAGCAGTCCATTGGGTTTTGCTTTGTGATTCCATCTGGGAGACTTTGTTTAATAAGGGAGTTATATGGCTTACTATGACATACATGTGATCGAAGTGTTCTTAGTTCTGTCATTATGTTTTATGGTATGCTCTCTGTGCTTGTGAATTCTAGTTGTTGCTTTTTAAAAATCTTTTACTATAGGGTCTGTGTTGTGTGTGTATATGTGTGTGTGTGTATTTGTGATAATTTTTAAAAGTTCGTATTTTTGTTTTCGTGGTTACCCTTTAATATAATATACTTGATTTTCTGTTTCTTAGAATCTGAGCTTCTCCTTTCTCCCCTTTTCTCCTTTCTCTTTGCCACCTGAGTTGGGTTTTTGACACTTTCAACTTGAAATATTCTAACAAGGGCACTTTTGTTTACCAGTAGATGGTGCTAGAGACACAATATAAAGATCTTGCTTTATAAACGTCCACCTCCTCTGATCCGAGTCAGTCCTCTAAACCCTGATCCATTTGGGGAGAATTAATAGTTGAAGTTGTAGGATCTAAGGCCAAAAGCCAAACCCTGGATGGCAGTGACACACCTGGGCACTAGTGTCTGTGAAGTCTGGATGATCAGCCACCTCCTCCAGTGACTTTTAAAGAGGCAACGCTGTTTCCTCAGGAAAAAGAAGCAGCTATTCTCATGAGCTCAAGATTTTAATCTTACCAACCTGTATGCTGAGTGCTAACTTACGTTACGCTTTCTTCCCTAACCTTACATGGTGCTCATAATATTCAGCTCTTCTTAAAGCTGTACTTGACTCAAAATGTAACCCTTATGACAATTCCAATGTGATTGCCCAGGTCAGTCAAGATTACTTATGTCTCTTGACGTTAGCCTTTCTGTAAACTGAAACTGCTATCCTTTGCTGCCTTATACATGACATGCACATATTTAGTAAATGATATGCTTGACATCTTCAGGAGGATGGCATAAATAAAAGGGCCAAATGTAGTATAACAAATATATATAAAACACAGAGCAGAGGCTAAGATGTCAAGAATGGCAGAGAAGCCCTGACTTTAAAAATGAGACACTTGGGATAATTCTAAAATGAGATGTTTGCTAAATGAGAAGAAAACAAGAGAAAAAGTTCCTATTTCTCAGCCTCATGCCCTGATACATTCCGTTCATGTGCCTAATGGTCAGGCATGTGGAAAACTTGGAATTCGTCCCCCAGATTCGCCAAGTCTTTGGGCCCTTTCTCATAAGCGGAATGTCCTTTCTGTGCCCCCTACCCCCACCACACTCTGGCAAAGTCCACTGAATCATTTAACAATATTCTCTAATGCCATTTCCTCTGAGAAGAACAGTAACCTCCACCGTGAAAACTCATCCCGTTTTCTTTTTTTTTCCCATCACACTTTGTACCTACTTTTCCCAAAACATGCATCACATTATGGCACAATAATGGGATTATATCAAACTATGTGTCTATAAAGAATGTGAGTCCCTAAAGGGCAAAGATTGTATCCTACTTATCTTTGCAATTTCTGGGTATGAAGCAGAGCATTTACTTGATTGAAAAATAGATGAATGAATGAAGTAGAGGCAGGAAAAACAGGGGCAACTGTGAATGTTGCAGCATCCTGTGACCAAGTCAGAATGAAATATCTAGAAAGGAACTTAGGAATTATCTAGTTCTCTCACTTTGCAGATGGTGAAGTTGGGACCCAGATAGCTAAAGGGACTTGCCCAAGTTGACACATCTTCATAGTGATAAATTCTCCAGGCGCTTTCCACCTCCCTCTGGAGTGACTTGGTTATAGCCCTTTCTACCCCCACCCCCAAGTGTTCTTGATTTTTCTCACTAAGAATTTGAAAAAGAAACACGCAGTTATAACTTTGGTTTATCTGCATATGTGAGTTTGTGCTTTGGCAATAAGATTAGAAGGAGATGTCAGAATAGCTCTTTCAGCGATGCTGAGCGTACAGAAAATGAAGCAGAAATGGAAAGGTTGCCCTCAGAGAGTATATCACATCACCAGACTTCGGTTTTGAAGCCATCAGAAGCTGGGGGGTTGGCAAAGAGAAGCTACATTCTGAAAAGAATTTCTTCTCCTGAAGGTTGGCTGGGTGTGCATTTAGGTCTGAGCAGCAATGCCTGGCAGGTATTAGGCTCTGCCCCAAAGATATGGGATTACAGCTCAGCGGCAGAGGAGCAGCCTGAGGCGGCAGTTCTACTTTCCTGTTTTAGGGAAAGTCTGACTGCAGGCACCAGTAAGGACCCACCTGAGGGTGAACTTAGAGGGAGACCAGTAGCTGCATGGTGGAGAGAGTGGGATTAATCAGGATTGGGTTTTGATAGGAGAATACAAAGAAGAGGGAATGGGCAAGCGAGTTGAGAGCATATGCAAAGGGGTGATTTTAATGATGGACTTTGATCTAATTTCTTGGTGGTGGTGTGTGGGGGGGTCATGAGGAAGTGAGGGACAGTGAAAAGGTGATAGGTTCAAGAGACTGTGGATTCTTGTGGCATTAGAGAATTATTGGAGTTGATAAACATCGTAAGTAGTGATCATGGAAGGCTGCAATAGAGGTAATGACAAAGTCAAGGGTATTACCCAGTGACCACAAGAGTGAGTAGCTGAAAAGAATGGAGGATAAGATCGTTGGAAGAAAGGATGTCAAGGAGCTGAGAAGTCAAGAGTATCGTCAATATGGATCATGAAATAATCAAAAATTATGACAAGAGTGGTGTTGGAGCGACAGTGAACAAGGAATGAGAAGTGACTCGAAAGGGGGTCTATCGATGACCTCAACAAAGAGAGGTCATGTGAGGGTCACTAGCCAGTAAACCTGCCTCTTTCTTGCAAGAAGGTGATATAGACCTCCTAATTAGAAACAGGACTCTAATATTCCAGATATCAGTCACAAGACATTGAATCTTCTTTCTATTTGCATTGGCAGTTATAATTACCTGCCCTCTGGAAGTCAAGGAAAAACTCACTGCCTTCATGAAATCCATCTACCTTGATTCATATGAGGTCTGACAATTAAGTTCGAGAACTTGTGGCAATGATGTTGCTAACCGTGTTTGATATTCATTATGAATCTGTACCAACTGGACAAACAGTTAACCAAGTTTACTATCTTGGAAGTGCTGAAAAGGCTGCGTGAAAAAGTTAGATGATCTGAACTTTTCGCCAACAATTCATGGCCCTTGCATCACGACAATGCACCAGCTCACAGGCACTGTCTGTGAGGGAGTTTTTAGCCAGGAAACAAGTAACTGTATTGGAACACCCTCCCTACTGACCTGATCTGGCCCCCAATGACTTCTTTCTTTACCCGAAGACAAAGGAAATATTGAAAGAGAGACATTTTGATGACATTCAGGACATCCAGAGTAATATGACAACAGCTCTGATGGCCATTCCAGAAAAAGAGTTCCAAAATTCCTTTGAAGGGTGGACTAGGCACTGGCGTGGGTGCATAGCTTCCCAAGGCGAGTACTTTGAAGGTGACCACAGTGATATTCAGTAATGAGGTATGTAGCACTTTTTCTAGAATGAGTTCGTGAACTTAATAGTCAGACCTCGTATCTCATATCCTTCCCCCCTACCCCCACAGCTGCCACCATGCAGCTACTGGTTTCCCTCAAAGTTTATGACAGTAACCTCAAGTGGGTCCTTAGTGGTACCTGCAATCAGACTTTCCCTGAAATGGGCAAAGGATTCTTACACATATTGTATTATGAGGAACTTGACCTTTTCCACATGACTGCATATGGCTGATAGCATTTTTTAAAGATGGGCACACATGTCAACACTCCTTCACTGAGAGGTAGAGCCTTGGTTTCCTCCCTTAAACCTGGATAGACCTTCGTAACTGCCTCAACCAATAGAATGTGGCGCAGTGATGCTATGTGATTTCTGAGGTCAGGTTATGAATACAGAGTGGCTTTGGCCTGGCTCTCTCTCTGTCAGGACATCTGCCCTTGGGACCCAGCTGCCATGTTCTAAGGAGCTCAACTGTATTGTAAGGGCCTGTGTGGAGGGGGCTGGCTGACAGTCCCTGCAAGGTCCTTAACCAATAACCAGACACGTGAGTGAATGAGCCTTCTAGTGGTGACAGCCCCTGCTCTAATCTTCCAGCAGAGGCTGTACACATCATGTGCAGACACAAGACATGTGCTATCTAAATCTCTGACCAGCAGAAACAATAAGAAACAATAAATGAAATGTTGGAGTAATTCATCGTATAGCAACAGATACCTACCAGTAAGCTGCCAAGGATGCTTTCAGCTCTTGGCACTAACTGACAGTCCTGACGGGAGGCTGGTGCACCCCTTCTCCTTTTTTAACATCAAAGAGCCTTTACATGATTCTACCTGAAGGACACCAATCCTTGCAATTACTTTTGGATGGGGGAAAGAAACAAATACAAATCGGTCAATTTACTTATTTTTGAGCATCTCTTATGTACCAGGCATTAATCTAACCTCAGAGAGTCTAGAATCTGGTGAAAGAGACACACGAGAAATACAAGCTTATAGGAGAGTGTGACCGAGGCAGTGAGAGTGGCAGTCAGCTGCTCTGGTGGAGCAGTGCCTAACGGAAGCATGGGGTTCAGGAAAGGCGACCCGAGCCTAACCTTGAAGGATAAGTCAGGATCGGCTCACTGGACAAGGCACAGGGCAGAACGAGCTCAGGAATGGACTCCTGTCACCTGTGAAGTTGTATTTGGGGCACAGGCAGGATGAATATACTGGGGGGTGCCAAAAAAATATAGACACATGACGAGTATTCATCTTTTGTTGTTGGTATATGTTGAGTATTACAATTTTATTACAGTTTTTTCCTTTCTTAAATGTGTATCCATTTTTTGGCACCCTCTATATATTACACATATCCTATGGGCTCCTAACTGACAATTTGGGGGGCAAAAGACAGGATATGGAGTAGTAGGTGATTTAGTCCTTGGAACTCCTGATCAAACACTGGCGACAGTGACATAGATTTTTCTGTAACATCGGGGCACAAACGCTCTCTCAGTGGCTGACAGAAAAATTCACCTGGGGTGAATTTTAATTCAAACCTTTAATTTCCTATCGTCTGAAATAGCGTTTTTCTCTGCCTGGTGACCCCAGTGCCTGACTCTGAGAAGATGAACAGATGGTCACTGCCAAGAGTCACTGAATTGCCATGTTCATTCATTTTTAGGCCTTTCCTTCCTGGCAGGTCCCCTTTCTATGTCATCTTCACACAACCCAGTAACAAGGGCAGGAATCAAATCACAGTCCCGCCGGACAGTCCTTAGCATAGGTAAGTTCTGTTTATAATAACAATTAAACGTTGTTTGGAAAAAAGAGAAAAGGGAAAGAAAATCTGGCATAGACTTTCTAAAAAAAATTGGGGGTGTGGGTGGGAAATGTTTTCTCCGATAATTTTTTTCTCCCTTAAAAAGGAAACCGAAAAAATGTTAAGTATGTTATTTAAAAATCATTGTCTATGATTTATCTTATATTTTGATTACAAACTTATGTAAGACATCTTAGGATTTAGGCAGACTTACTAACTGACCTGGGGTAAGTTTCTGCACCTCTGTAGTATTCAGTTTCCCCATTTGTAAGATAGAGTGAATATCGGTATCTATCTAATACAGACATTGTGAGGTTTAGTTGTGATAAGGCCAGTACCTAGCACATAGCGCTCTCTCTCTCTCTCTCTGTCTCTCTCTCACACACACACACACACACACACACACAAACACACACACTCCCCAGAAATACAGAGAACAATTGTTCATCATAGCATAAAGAAGGTGTATTCCTGCATCCAGGAAGCATTGCCATTTTCATTAAAAAAGAATTCAGGTGTTTTGTTTTTTGAAGTTTCCTCTCTCAGTGATTTTTAGATCTAGAACAATGGATTTCAAACTGGATTTTGAGTCATGGACTCCTTTAGATAATATTATGAAAGTTATGGGTTCTTTTTCCAGGAAAATGCATACACACATACAGAATATTCCCAGGCCCTCTGAAGACCAGCCAAGCGTGTGTCTGGTTAAGAATCGCTGATCTACAGCTTGCTGAGTATATTCTGCCTATCCTGCTACTCGTCACCAAACAACTTGCCTTCTTGTAACCTGATACTGAAATGCACACGTGGAATAACTCAGTCACATAATCTCCGGTGTTTGGTCAAGAAATGCAGCAGATTCCTCCGATTGCAATTTGGCAAAGGCTTTGCATAATACATCAGTGCCTCCTTCTGGGCTATGATTCCTCCATATTCTTGCAGCACGTACAACAAACTAGCATGTGAAAGGCACAGAAACCTGTCTTAATTGGAGCAAATCAACAGCTTTTAGAAACTGCAGGAAGATGAAGCATCAGAGAAAGTGGAAATTGCCCCTAATGACAGCTCAGAAAATGGGGCTGATTAGGCAAACTGTGTCCCCCTGGGTTGCAGTGGATGTCAGGTGTCATGATCACCAATTTCTGTCATCAGCCTCCCAGGAGCGTCCTGCTCACCTGTTTGACAGTCAAACTTAGTGGATTTTAGAGTCAGGCAGGCCTGGATTTAAGTCCTGGCTTTCTTTGCTGTAAAAATCTGGAAGTTGCTTATCTTTTCTGCACCTTACTTTCCTCATCTGTCAAATGGGGATAACAAGAGTATCTACCTTATGGGATTATGAAAATTCAACAAGATAAGGCATGTAAAGTGCTCAGCACCCTGCCCAGTCTGTAGAAAGTAGTCAGTAATATAGCTGTTAGTATGAACTGTAGCCAAGGGTGATAATAGCATAGACTTTGGAGTTAGGGAAACTTGACTCCAAATCTTGACTTCACCAATCGCTTACCTGTTTAACTTTGTGCAGGTCACCTGACCTCTCCAAATGTCTGTTTCTTCAACGGAGGCATAAGTGAAGCACAGCAGCTACTTCATAAGGTAGTTCAATGAGCTCATGCATGCATGTGCTTAGCTCAGTGTCTGGTACATAGTAAACACTCAATAACTGGTGTCAATGACGATGATGATGGTGATAATAATAATTAATACTTACAAAGTTCTTGCTAAATGCCAGGAACTGTTCTGAGTACTTTACATGTATTACCTCATTTAATATTTACAATGAGACAGTTCCAATTATTACTTCCACTTGACACATGAGGCCTGCAGAGGTTCAATAAATTATCCAAGATCAAAGAGCTGGTAAGGATTTAAACCTATACAGTCAGGGTTTGAGTCCATGCCCTTACCTACTGTGCTTTCCTGATGAGAATATGTCAGAATCAGGCCTTTTCAACAGCCATTCGAGGCCATACCAAGGACTCACTTCGTTAAGGTCAGAGGCATTTTCCATTTCTGGCTGGAGTGCCCTCACTTGTCCCCTCAGTTTTCATGGCATGTTGGGGACAGGCACATTGCTCGGGCCGGATGTGGATCTATGAAACCATGACTGCTTTCCCCAAATCCTCCTTGATCCACGGGGCTCAGTCTGCCGATGGCTGCTAACCGCTCTCTCGCGTGTGAGGGACAGCCTTCCTGCATGACCGCACAGAGAGATGGGGTTTGCTTGATGATTTCAAAAAGGGAACACACGGGGGCGGAAGAATTTTCCTGCATGCTTGTTTTGCTGCTTCACAGCAGCTCAGGCAGTTTCCAGGGACAACTGCATGCTGAAGGAGCCCAGGCTCATGGGAGACGCATGGCCTCCTGCACTCCTCCAACAGCCACAAGGCTGGCTCCCACAGTCAGGCTTCACAGGAAGCTAAGAGGAATACCAGGGACAGGTGGCTGACATCCTGATACTGTGAAAGGGGTGGTAGCTGAACGTAGCCAAATTACCTCAATGGCCCAGGGTCAGAGAACAGAACCAGTAAAAGAGAGAGGAGAAATCAGTCTAGCCTTTCTGGTCAGTTGGCACAGTGGCAGTGCCAAGAGATGGCTGTCTGTGGGGGGTTTAGCCCCTCTGATCTCCGTCAGTGCTCCCCCTTCTCGCAAACCGCCCCAGATAAACATACAATCGAAGCTTCAAGACATGCCCTAGTTTCCCTTCTAACAAGACTGCTGCCCTAAGCTCCTCCTACACAGAAATGTCGGCCCCACCAGCGCTGCTCAGCTTCCTGTGGTTTAGTCGGAACATGGAAGGCCCGTGTTTGTATAAGTGGAGTCAGAGGCTGGCCTCCTAGATTTCACTGTCGGCACCACGCGGTCGTTATTTTCTCTGGTACGTGGTTCTGCAGACTCTACATTGTACTTACTCTTTGTATCTGGCCCTGCCCAGAAGGTCAGTTCCACAGACTACAAATTTCGGAGCCACTTTCTGTCCTGGAAAGAATTCTGGAATGGAGACCTAAAAAGGAAGAGGAAGCATGCTCCCCAGGAGCCAGATGCTGATATATATGTAAATACTAGTAATTCCCAGCCACCTCCTTTGCTTTTCTGACAGGGTGATGAGGCTGGTGGCACAGGGAGCTTTGGGAGATGGAGCACCTGAACTCCGTAAGAGGATCTGTGGGGAGGTGTCCAGTGACCTCTGATCTGTGCATGGTCTAGACGGAGACAGAGAAGGTATTCTTCTCAAACTAGAACAGAAAGCATGAAGTTCAGAGGCAGTTCACTTGGGATGACAGAACCAGAAATCCCAAAGACAGTGCAAAGTGGGGGTAAAGCACTGATTACAAGAAGATGAAATTTATGAATAGCAGCAACAGATAAGTTCCTGGACTTGTGTCCCCAAAAAACAAAACAAAAACCAAGGGATACTGACTGGGTTTAGACTGTAACTATAAACTTGGGTACAAAACATAATATTTGAGATTCTATTTCCTCACTTACCAAATTGGGATAAGACAGCCCATACCTCAGGAAGCGGTCGTGAGGATTGAAACAGTTAATAGAGGCAAAGTGCTCAGCACATTGATAATGACGATGATCATGATGGTGATAACTAACAATTCGATGGTTCTTCGTAGAGTGCTTCCCACTCCGGCAATCTGGTTCCAGAGCTTGGCTTCTTAACCATCATGTTATACTAAAGTCTCACAAATGTTAAGACTAATTACTACAATTATTACGACTAAAGAGAGGTGGCTGAGGCACAGCATGTGTGAAAATGATTTCAAGGATGTGGTTGACAGTAAGTTCAATACGAGTTACACAGAGTGTGACGCGGTGTAACAGTCTTTGGTTACCTTTTGCAGTGCAGGCATCATGGGCAGAGAGTCACACAGAAGCAGGGTTAGAGAATGACCAGAATGGCCAACTTGCGGCATAAGAAAACTAGCCAAGGATGTGCTGCCTGAAGAAAAAATGACCTGGGGTGACATGACAGTGACCTTTGCAGGCCTCGCGCCTACTCTGCAGGGACCCAACAACTAGCCCAAGTGGGGGTCAGCTCTAGATAGACAGATTTCAGCTCCATATCAGGAAGGCATTGCTGACGTGCTGGCTCAGGGTGGACAGTGAGAACCCTGTCCTGGGGGGGGGGGCACCTGAGTGCTGGCAGAGCCCATGGTTCTGGGATTCAAATACTGGACAGGTGGGTGATGGCTGGAGAAGAGAAGGTCCTTTCCAACTGTGACACTCCAGGGCTGTAGGACCATGGGCTCATGTGACAAACAAAACAAAGCAGTTTGTTTCCTTCAAGCACACATGATGATATTTGGTTATTTCTCTCCTCCCTCTTTTTTGAAGTCAAATTTTTAGTTTGCCTTGCCTACAAAGGCCGTTGATTGAGAATAGCTTTTTGCAGAATGACCTATACACAATGGCTTTTGCTAAGAGGGCCAGAGTTGGGAGTGTGAAAGCTGCAGGGGGGGAGAGAAATAAAAGTAGCTAAGGGGGTACACACAGCGTTGTTGAGGAGGGGAGCAAATGGGGAAAAATAGGTGCCAAAAAGGGAAAAAGCAACAGGTCGCTTAAGGCTAGACATAGCTTTGCAGAGCCTTTTAAATAGCTACTCAAAGCAGGGACCCAGCACTGCATCCCTTAGGGATTGTTAGAAATGTGGACCCAGAGGCTCCACCCCAGACCAACAGAGTCAGAATCTGCATATTAACAACTTCCTTAGATGATTTGTGTGCACATTACACACAAAGGGCACGGATGTGGAAATCATCTAAGGGAGAACAGGCTCAGATGTGCTGTACATTCATCTCAGTAATAATAATAATAATAATAATAATAATAATAAAAAATAAAAGAGAGGCAAGGAACACTGGGGTAATAGGAAGCAAGCAGTGACGCTGGAGCCTGGTCTCCATGGGGACGGCCCAGCTGTGCCTCCAGCCCAGCTGCTCCAATTATGTCTGTTTCTTTATCTAGTTGGGTTTAGAACAGTCAGTCAAATTTGCATGAGGAAGTCAGAGGTAATGGGGTCCGTGGGCACAGGTACTCATCTGATGCCTAATTAAGCCACTTGGTAAATCATCTTTAGAATGCCTGTTATTATTTTAGGAAACAACATAAAGAGAATGATAATTAAAAGTAACACCCTGGGTGGGAATTTTGACTCCCTTCCAGTGGTTGTCATGTAAAGCACCTTTGGATTTTTTTTGATAAAGTAACATTTCTATAAATGTCCACAGATCACACAATGTCAAAGTTTATCTCTGCTGCAGTTTTTTCCCTTTCCTCTGTCTATGCTTTGAGTTTGCAGCTTTATTCTACTGCTGTTTTTTTTTTTTTTTCTTTCCACTGAGTATTTTCTGATTTTACTCTGACTTGTGGCGGGGGAAGGCACTGCTCTTAGATATTACATGCCATCTTGAAGCATAAAATGCCAAATCCAGTTACATGTTTTCAGGTGAGAAGGCAATTTACTTCACAGTTGAGCCCAGAGTTTCCCATCCTAGACTCCCACCAAGATGGTATTCAGGGATTTACTGCCAGTGGAAAGTTCAGGTTCCCACTGTGTGTCTGCAGCCTCCCCACACGTGCATTCTCACTAGACCTGCTCTCTTCCTGAGTGACGCCACATTCCCCAAGTCCCAGGTCCTCAGGGTCCCCTGCTGTGGCTTCATTCAGGTTCCTACATCCTGTCCTTGCTACCTGCCTGGACTCACTGTCTATGACCTGAGCCACTGGGTTAGTAACACTCTTAATGATCTGCCTTACACCCTGTCTGGCTGCCTGCCCCTCCTACCTGACAAAACCCCAACTTTGGATCATGCCACAATCCACCTTCTCTGCTCCCGGATCCATGACGCTGAGGGAAACTGGAGAAAGTCCATGGAACCACCAACTGAGGCCACCACAAATTCATGGTCTCAGGCCTCACCTGGATTCTTGGCAGCCTTTGGCAAACATTTCACTTGCCCTCAATGAACTCCTCTCCCCCTAAAAACCTCTTCCTTGACCTTGCAGCTCCACCTCACTGAGGCATCCTCTCTTCTTCCTGTCACAGATTTTTGAAAGCATGTTCAACACCAATGGCCTCCGTTAGCTCATGTAGGTAGCTTCTAGATGTACAGATACCCTGGCCCCATGCTAAAGCAAATGAGTCAGAATCTCTGCGGTGAGGCCCAGGATTCTGTAGTCAAGCAAGGTGCCTTAGCTGGGAACCAAGGCTGACTCTCTCGTCTCACTTTCAGGTACTCCTCCAACTGTCCCAGTGTGGCTTCTACCCACACCACTCCATGAAAGGCGGTCAGAAGTAACAGCCACATAGCCCATACACTCTAAATACTCTTCCTGGTTCTCCCTGGTTTGACTTCTCTGCAGCACTGACGCTGATGGTCACGCCAAGGCTTTCAGTCACCTTTTCTTCTGTCTACTTCTGACCATCCCCTTTGGCACTTTTAGTTTGAGTCTTTCTTGCACCTTAAATATTGGTGGTTGTTTCCTTGGGTTCCTCGGGGTGCAGTTCTTTCTCAGCCACTGGTCTTCTCAACCAGTAGTTCCTCCCTGGAAAATCCACATGGCTCAATCTACAAAGCACATGCTGATTTATATCTCCCACTCTCGTTTCTCTTCTATCATCGTACCCATCTGTCCAACTATTTGCTGGACATCCCTATCTGGATGCCCCACAGGTGCCTTAATCTCAAATATGTCCGAAACCAAATCCATAGCTCCCCCGCCTCTCCCGTCCCCCTTGCCACCCTCATGCCAGCTCCTCCTCCTCCTTTTCCATTCATGACTCAGTATCTCCATTTCTACTGCCCAGGAGCTCCCTAGAAACCTAGGAGTCATCATACAGCCTTCCTGCTTCTTCATCTACTACATTCAATTCAGGCCTCCTGATTTCACCTCTTAAACATTATTATGAAACTACATTTCTTCCGTCTGCCCGTAGTGAGGTCCTCTTCATCTCTCACTTGGACTACTAAGATTGCCTCTGGTCTCTGTCTCCAGTCAAGCCCTAACCCAACAGTTGCTGGGTGGTATTTCTAAAATGCCAATCTTGCTAGGGCAATCCCCTGGCTTAAGACATGTCAAAGCCCCATATGATTGAAAGATAAATCCCGGCTCCCTAGGATGGCACAGAAGGCCCATTGTTACTGCACCCAACTGCAGGGCAGGGACTAGGGTGAGGCCAATGAGGACCCTAGGGTGCGAACGTAAGGAGACACTCACTCTCAGGTGCTAACTTTGTACATGCACAACCCCGAGAGTGAGTGCTGCCTTACACCTTGCACCCTAGGTACCAGCCTCTCTTGCCTCAGTCTAGCCCCCACCTTGCCCAACTGCCTTTCTAGATTTTTGGGTTATCAGCCCACCAAGAGTGCTTCAGTACTCTCACTCTTGTTGCTAGATCATCACAGACATTTTTAAGAAGCTTCTTACAGATCTCGAGAAAGCCTCCTCCCACCTTCAACTCTTAGCCCCACAGGCATTATCTCTACTACTGCCCAGACCACATTAGCTTCTCCACTCCTGGTGAGCTTCTCAAACATAGAGATAGTGTCTGATCATCTTTTTATGGCCTGCGCCTGAGGCAGCATGTAGAAATCAGTAGGCACTCCATAAGTGTTACATGAACTGGATGCAAATCCATTCAGGAAACTTGCTTGAGGTAGCCTCAGGCCCACGGTGCGAAGCCCCCAGTTACCTCTGAGCCCCTTCAGGCCTCTCAGGATGGCTGTGTCCAGACCTGAGGTGGGGCAGGGGTGGATATTAAAACCATCAGCTCTCCAAGGGTGGTAGTCAGAGCGCTAGCAAATAACTCTCCTGACAAATTTACTTGATGTTAGTCGGAAATTTTCATAAGAATTACATAATGCCTGGCCAAGTGCTACTTTCTGAGCTTCCTTCCTGCCAAATTTCCCCTGCGCTGGCTCATAATTGCCAATCTTGTAGTAGTGATGTGTTTTCTAGCAAGAAACAAGAAGTAGCTTTGGGAGTTATTTTGGGGCCTCATTAAATTCTTCTTGCGACCATTTCATAGTGTGATTCAGTAATGCACACCCATGTAGAGTATCATTGCGAGCAGGAGATGTCCTTAGAGTTTCTGTACTGAACTTCCTTGAGCACTGCCTAGGAGGGACCCGTCGGAGCAGAAACAGCTCTAAGGTCAATAACGCTCTACGAGATCCAGTAGTACAGCCTCACTTCTGCAGTGTTATTCAAGTCCTTTCTTAACTGTGGCCTGTTTCTTTGAGGACAGGACCTGTGCTGTATACACGTCTGTATGTTCTCCATGCAGGCAGGGCATAGCTACTTTGCTCAACTTTGCTCAACTATCCCAGAGCTGGCATAGTACCTGGCACATAGGAGGTACTTGATATCATCGGGTTATGGAGAATGGGAAAAGAAAAACTTGGGGAGCAGACCCGAAGCTGGAGGGGCTCATCTCTAGACCTGCAGAGCTGAGGGTGAGAAGCAGAACACCACACTCCGGCTTTCCACGTAGTGAGGTCCCAGCGTGCCTGCTTGCTCCTGCAGGCAGACTGATGGCCAGGCCTGGAGTCCTGAGTGCACCAGGGTCTGGTGATAGTGGAAGGCAATTTCATTCATCTGATCAATCAGAAACAGAGAAGCTGGTTATCCAACCCAGAGTCCTGGCTGCTGTTGCTTCTGAGAAGAACCTTGGGGAAGTAAATTTTCCTCTCAGTGTGCCATCTTCCTCCTCCAGCTAGCCTGCCAGCTCCCTTTAGACATTCTAATGGCGATGAATTAACCAAAAAAAAAAAATGTTTTTTTAAACCATCCTGCAGATTACAAAAAGGAAAATAAATGATTGCTATTCTCAAAAACGACGATTCCATTTATGTATATGATACATAGGACAACCATAAACTATCATTACCTCAAGGGAGGAACAAAAGACCAGAAAACTCCTCTGCGAACTACTCAGAAGACGATGCGACCAACTCAATAGGGTTTTACATAGAATTTCAGGGGCTCATGAATCTTGTAAAGTTCTTTCATCTTCTCCGACATACAGGTTTACACACTGGTTAAGACTGCCTGGGTTAGAAGTTCCTTGTGGTCTTTGAATCAGTTTTAGAAATAGACAGGACCTCAGAGTTTAACTCATGTAACCGCCATCTAAGGAGATTTTACAGATGAGGTTTGAGGCCCAGAAAGTTTTCATGGCTGACTTAAGGGTGTAGCTGATGGGTAGCAGAACTGAGACCTGCATCCAGGTTTTCCAAATCCCAGTTATCCCACAGTATCGTTTTCATGTACCATGCTGAAAATAAATGTAAAGAAGGGGGAAGAGTGGAGCGAGACTGACTGTTGGGGGAAAGGAAGGAGTAGCTGTTCCTAGAATGTACAGAGGGTGCCAAAAAAATGTACGCACATTATATATTTTAATTTTATTGGGGAATATTGGGGGACAGTGTGTTTCTCCAGCGCCCATCAGCTCCAAGTTGTTGTCCTTCAATCTAGTGGGGGAGGGCACAGCTCAGATCCAAGTCCAGTTGCCGTTTTCAATCTTTAGTTGGAGGGGGCGCAGCCCACCATCCCATGCGGGAATTGAACCAGCAACCTTGTTGAGAGCTGGTGCTCTAACCAACTGAGCCATCTGGCTGCCTGTCGTGGAGGGCACAGCTCTCTGGCCTATGTGGGAATCGAACCGGCAACCCTGATGTTCAGAGCTCGTGCTCTAACCAACTGAGCCACCCAGGCGACCAGTACACACATTTTAAGAAAAAAAACAAACTATATTAAAAGTACGCTGATGGTAACCATTTTGAGCACCTCTTGTAATTGCAGAAGTCAAACGTGACTTGTATTCATCTTTTGTTATTGGTATATATTGAGTATCGTAATTTTAACACAGTTTTTTCCTTTCTTAAATGTGCATACATTTTTTTTTGGCATCTTTGTATGGAGTAGCTATTACTTGGTTTCATTTTTGTGTTCAGTGTCGATTGGTTTTCTAGCTTCAAGCCAAGAAGACTAAGTTCCCTTCTGGCTCTCTACTTTGGATCTATAACTAAATCCTGATAGATCATCTGAGGTAGGCTTGTGTTGTGGAGGGGAAGGTAGGGGAACCTGGTCACAAGATGAGCTCTAAACAGCTTATGTCGTTACAAAAAGCCCAGAGCAACAAAGAATCTACTGTTTCCAGGAAGTGGGGGAAAGATTTCTAAGGAGAAAATACGAGCCTTGAAGAAAGAGTAGGGGTTTATGCAGCAAAGAAAGGGATACTGGGTGGTCCCTATAGGTAGGAGGGGAGGTACTGAACCAGGGTGGGGTGTGAGTGAGGCACCGTGGGAGATGGGTCCGGGAGACAGCTGGTGTCTGGCCTGGGAGCCATCTAAAGAGTTTGTTTTAAGCTGGAGAGTATCAGTGTCCGATTTTCATTTCAAGTAGATAACGTTAGTAACCAGATAGAGGGTAGCTCTAAAGAGATTTTTTTCCTTCCAATTAGAGAGCTATAGTCCAGATTCGTTTGTTCATTCACTAATTCTAGTTTATGAAGCTCATAATATAAGCCAGGCACTGCTCTAGACAAGAAAAGACAGACTAAACCAGGACAGTGATGATGGGGATGCAGCCATATAATCAATAATACATGTCGAGGAGGCAGATTTCAGAAACACTTAGGAGTTAAAAAAATCAGCATGACAAACAAATTTGGATGAGGGAGGGGTGGGATTGAAAAGGAAAGAGGAAGCATATCGATGGAGGGTTGAAATAAATATTATGTCCAATATTTTAGAATTATATAAAGTTTAAAGATATTTTCTGGAAGAAGCTCCAAAAAGATTGAAACATGTAGATCAAAACAGTCTTCGTTTGGACCATCTTTGAACCAGGAAATTACTTTGGAATTTGTTATTTCTCCAGGGCTGAGACTTATACCTGCCCTAGAGAAGTAATTATAAAATTGACGGCATTGTAGGTTGAACCCAGAAAGGTTGAAATAAATACACAGACCTGGCTGGGTCCCCAGCTTTGTGGTAAGCCTTTCCTACCAGAATTCTAATTTTGTCAAAATGGGGTTGCTTTCATGTAATTTTAGAATGAGCTTTCAAAAAACAGAAAGCAGCAAGTGAACACAGATGGGCCAGGGGACAGAGTGGGTTGGATAGATGTTTATAAAAATAAAAGGTATCTTTTTCTCAAGGAAAAGAATAAGATGAACATTCTTTTAATAATAAAGAATAAAGAAACATTTTTCTAATGTTTCTTTAAGAGGCAAAAGACCTAGTCAAAGCATGCATTTTTGTTTTCTTAATTCCTTATCTACTACTGCAAATAAAGAGCAGCAAAACCAAAAGAAACACAACAACACAAAAACAAAGGTTACATGCTGTAAATGCCTTTCAGACCCCTGCTTAGTCCTGCCCCGTGCTTTCTACAGGTCGCCTGCAAGTCTCAGAGTTCTGTAAGGCAAAAGGGTGAAACGTGGGATTTACATCCCTGAGAGGGAGTCAGTCCTTGGAGAAACAGAGGATTGCATTTTCTCACCTGTTCACATTTAGCTGGCTTAGTACCTGAGCAGGGCACCAAGGACCGGCTTCCCCTTGTTGCCATAAGCAGGACACTAGACTCAGGTCCTACAGCTAAATACCTGACGTGGAAGCACAGAGATCCCGGACTGGAGTGCTCCCTCTCTGTGAACATCCCTACACACCTGTGCTTCCTGGTAAGGGGCTTTCAGGAGTCCCATTTCTAGGAAACGACAGGGGCAGCCTGACTGTAATAAACAGGCACACACTCAAGAGGACCCGAAGATGCCCCAATCACAGTGTGTGTGCCCATCCTAAGTAGTCGCAAATGCTTTACGGGCTGCAGTTTATTTATTTATTTATTTATTTTTAAAGTAGGAAAAAACAGTTGCTTGGAAGAAGCAACTCTAAACTAACTACTGACATGCAAATCTAGCCTGACAGCTTAGCTGCAAACGTTGGTCCTGGTCTAGGGGCAAAACAAGCTCTCCGCCTTGCAGGGGCCTCTGTTGGTGTAGCCATGGCACAGTGGAGCAAGGACCACATGCTCAAAATACCACTTCTGACTCCAAGGGGCCCAGAATTGCATCTAGAGCTGTAGTTTCAGAAGCTACCTGATGGATTCTGTTCTTTTACTCAAAATATCCTCTTCTCTGTCTCTGTCTCTGTCTCTCTCTCTGTCTCTCTGTATCTCTGTCTGTCTGTCTGTCTGTCTGTCTGTCTCTCTCTCTCTTTTTTCTTCCAGAAGAAAAACAAAGATTATGGTGTCTTTCATCCTAGCGAGACCCAAGCAATATTGTTTGCCTGTTTTAGAAAGCCTCCGGGGCTGACAAATTGGCAGAAAGTTGTGATGGGAAAAATGAGGTTGACGTGAAATTACTGGAATGGGCCCCTCTGAAAGGCTTCTGATACCCCCACACTTAATGAGGCGTTTCCACGGGGCTTGAAGAAGTCATGTAATACAGGTTGTTGTCTTTCATGCTTTACTGGCTGAAAGGGCTGAAGACACTTTATAGGCCCCCAAAAAACTGCCAACAGGAAGAAAGGCAGGAGCAAAACAGGAACCCAAGGCTGCAGAGGTCTGTGGGCCCTGCCTGGGATAAAGGTCCAAATGGGCTTATAAGTTTAAGACAAGGGGATTTCACCATATGTGCTTGTTTTGACTCTCCAAAACTGTATGCTAAGATGTCCCTTTCCTTTCTATGTGATAGCACCCAACCAGTAAGCCAGCAACAAATAAAATGAAGGACAGGACTTCGCCCCTCCCCAAACACACACAGGGGGAAGGTCCCTTTTCACTGAGTACCTGTAACCACAGTATTACAGCTATTGTAAAGTAAGAGGTGCTATTCTCTCCTGACAATGGGTTTTCCCATCACTTGAAAAATTATTTACCAAGTGTCTGTAACCAAAGTGAAAACACCCCCAAAGTTTAGATCTGTATCAGCATTTCCCTCAACAGCAGGTCAGGTTTTATCAAGAGCAAATAAAAAGGAGTTGAAAAACAAATACAAGTGTAAATTAATAGCTAGAAAAAGCAGAGACCGGGGACTACTAAAACATCTTTGTATCACAGAAAGATAATGATTTTGGAAGCCAGCCTAGGGAACCTGGCAGAAAGTCCATAGGAAGCTGACCAAATGAAGCTACAGAAGTTGCAATTTGTCAGATTAGCATTTGGGAGAAGCCCACAGAGAATTCAAGGAATGAGCTGACAAAAGGCCTCAGGGTTAAAATGTCCTCAGCTTCCTCCAAACCCACCCCAGTTCTCCTGCATGAGACACTTTTTCAGACGTGTTCAGTCATTAGCTGCTCTTATGACACTGGTTGCAGTTCTCTTGGTTTCTTTTTAGGCACAATGATGGTAAGAGAGACTTTTCTCTCTGGGAGCTCCAAGTAAAAATAAAGAGGATTTTTATGATTTTAAAAAACAAACACAAAGAGGATTTGGGGTGGAAGACAGAGGATGGGGATGGTGAGCAAAGTAACTGATTTATGGAGTAAAAGACATTCATATGCAAGGAGAACGAAGTTTACTGCCAACCTCTGCCACCTATTTACCTTCATGGTTTGAAGGGTGGTGGAAATAGCAGTAAAGTGTTATACTAAGAGCCTTGTAGAATCATAGAGTGTAAGAGCTCCAAGTGACCTTACCAACAAATTAATTGGTTCTCGATCATAAGTCATGATACAATTTTCACTGGTTCACAGAAAAGTGAGATTTATTTGGATAATCTACTGTCACACTTCTTTAAAAAGCAAGATGAATTCAATTTAAAGGATTGTTCTTTAGTGCGAGATTAAATTTCCCCCATTTTTGTGGTATTAAAATATTCTTCCTTTTATGAAAAGATAGTGATTATCAATGGCAGTTTGGGATTTTTGAAAAATAAATGTAGTCTATCTCTGTTCCTCATGATTATCCCAATTAGTTTTTTTAAAATTTATTGAACTATAACATACATAAATCCCCAATTAGTTTTAATAGTCCTATATATAGCTTTCTAATTTGGCCAAGTGAAACGTTGGGCAACCCCATATAAGTCTCCCAAATTGTTTTTTAAAGAAAATTTACTGGTCCATAAAATTGGATTGAGTTCAAGGTCCCTCCCATTTGCAGAAAAGGAAATACGACAGTAGAGAGGTTACATGTTAAAGCATTATACATGCACTGAAGGTCCCCTAGCTAGTTAACAGCAAAGCCAAGACTAGGATCAGGCTTTCGTCTCCCCGAGTCCAGAGCTCTTACACCCTACTCAGCTTCACAGGTGTATAATACTAAGACAGAGTTTGAGGCTAAAACCACTTACAATGCAGAACTGAGACGAACATGGTTTTATGCAGTCCATTAGATTGCATGTTAAACTCCACTGTGCTTTGCCACAATTACCTCTTACAGTCATGACAAATAATATTTACACAGCATGAATTATGCATTTGTGTGATTTCCATCTGATCAACACTCAATAGGGTAGCACACGATTTTTTAAATAGACACAAATAAATATACACTTATCCCATCACTTCTACTTACACCTACGATCTAGTACAAAACTATACCACTTAGTTTTTTCAAATTGAGATGTAAAGCAAGCACCACCAAATTCACCCTTTTAAAGTGCACAATTTAGTGGTGTTTTGTATATTTACAGGGTTGTGCAACCATCTCCTCTATCTATTCCAGAATCTTTTCATCACCCCTCAAAGAAATCTTGTACCCATTGTCACTCCCCATTACCCTCTGCGTGAAGCGCCTGGCAACTCACTAATCTACTTTCTATCTCTATGGATTTGCCTATTTGAACCAAAGTACTTTTGATCCCAAATAACAACCAAGATGATCTCAAAATATAGGAGCACACACACACACACACACACACACGAATTTTGATTTCAGCAACACCTCACTTTCCCTTTTGATACTCTGCCCTCTCCCCATTCCATCCCTACCCCCCCAACTGTGTCTCAGAGGTGACTTATCTGCATTTGTCCTCCTCAGGGGACAGTTCATCCTACTCCTTCCTCTTTTATCAAAAACTGTGTCATGTTCTCTCAGTGTCCTGTGCTTGTGAGGTAATGTTAAATAAATTTATCTCAGCTAAGATGCTAAGATGTAACACATGTACATTTTAGTGGAGAATGTTGGGAAGCTAAGGCTCAGCTAGAATGATCATGTGACCTAGTGTGTTTGGGACTGTGCCTTGGCTTAATTATTAATAGCATCCCCTTTCCCTCTCAAAAGAGTCCTGCTTTGGGTGCTTAATTATATGGCCCTCCAACCTTAATCAAAATCAATGACTAATCATGGTCATTATAGGTATTTTGATAGGCCAACAGGGGAAATAAATTTAGGTAAATGAAGTTTTGATGCTCCTCAAAATGCACCCCAGCTCTGCATTCTCATAAATAGTTTAAATTCACCAACCTGTAGGGATCAGGGTTTCATCCACAGGCAAAAAAGCATCAGCTTCTATAGTGACTTCATGGTCATATATATTCGGGGAACCCTGGGAGGGAAAAAGTAGAGTAAAAAAGATTTAAAGCTTAGTCTTATTTTATATATTGGCTTAATAACTTCCCTTGTAGAAATGCTTTCAGGCATTGACAAAAACTTTAGAAATCCCATTTGACTTATGGGGATGAGTAACATGTTCATTTACGTGTGGGTAGATAGGGCTCCCAAATAGCAGGTGATACATTTGGAAGAAGCTTTCATGTGTGATCCCAGCATGCATTTTCTTTTCTCAATGGAATTAGAAAGGTGAAAAGTCAGAGAGACAACAGTGGTTTGAATGCTTTTTGGATTTTGGCTTAGCAGAGAGGTTTCTTCCACTCTCCTCACATGACAAACAGCAGAGCAAGGAGAGGTGACCTGTAACTTGCAGGATAGCCAAGGCATCACTTTTAGGCTCCTGAGATGTGGGGCATGTCACCCTTTTTCTGGCACAGCTCCCACCCAGAGGACATACTCCCTGTTACATGACAGAAGCCTAGCAGTCAGGACTGGGATCCCTGCGTTTGAGTGTTTGTTTGCCTGTCTCCCCCTTAATGATGCAGTCTGCCCTTCAGGGGGAGTCAAAGGCTGGTCAGTGGTCACAAGGCCTGGGCTCTAGTTCTAGCTCTCATTAAGTGGTCACAGGAAAGTCTCTTAACCTCCTAGGATCTCATTTCCTTCGGTGTAAAATTGGGCTAATGGGACTCCCACCTATTCTAGGATTCTTGGAAGGCTTTAGTAAAGATGGTTTGGCTGCTGCAAATTAGAAAATACACATGTACGTTTCTAATTTAAGGAATTTTTTAAAAATGATGAATAGTGTATTTTAAAGCTTCACAGCAGAAGATCTGGAAGGAGAACCAGGTGAAGGCTTTTGCTTAGTGAATACTCAAAAATAAGCTAAACCAGTGGTTCTCAACTGGGGACGGTTTTGTCCTGTCAGGCAAAATTTTACAATGTCTGGAGACATTTTTGATTGTCAAAACTGGAGGTCTGCACCCCGGCCCAGGGCAGCTCAGACTAGAGGGGTCACCTCCTGTGTAGCTCTCCCTACTGCCATCCTTTCATGCCTCAGGGGTACCACCAGCACCAAAGAGGCCTCTGGGACGGAGGCAAGTTGAGACTGTTTCCTCGGCTCTGTCTCAGTTCCTTGGTTCAATGCTCAGTTCAAGATTGAGTAGTATGTATTCCATTGTATGAATCTATCACAATTTGTTTATCTATTCTCCTATTGATGGACTTTAGGGTTGTTCCAGTTTTTTACTATTATGAATAAAACTGCTTAGGAATTTCCTTTTTTCTGTTTGTGTTTTTAGCATTAGGGCAGAAAGAAAATGATTCAATATGAAAATCACACACCAAATACATTAATGCATCCAAGATGTTAGGCAGTGGCCTGAGAGGGGAAGGAAAGGAACATTTATTAGGCACCTAATCTCTGAATGTTATTGGGTCACTAAGCAGCACTAACATTCCTTCATTAAAGGGAAGCATGCTTCATTTTATGACTCTTCTGACCTGGATTAATGCAATGATCTACTCTGGTGGAATATTACTGTTGGATCATTTCCTCTCTAGGCTGATGAAAACTTGGCAAGGAATGCTAATTCATAAATAGAACTTGAGGCCCATCTCTGAGTTCAGTGTTTTGGTGAACTTTGCTTGGCTGCTACTGGTTTGTAATATTAACCATTTATAGAGCTCATCGTGGCCTGCAGGGGGCTTTAAACACTTTTTTGAGCATTACTACTACTACTGCCCTACTACTACCTAATTCAGTTCTTATCGCCTCTAACAGGATACAACAGACACTATTGGTTACTACCCTAAAGCCATAGCAACTCCTTTACCTGCACTGTCCCTTTCCCCAGGAAGAACTCTGACCTGTTGATTTATCCTATGCTAGACTATATATTCAGGGAAAGGACCCCCTCCCTCCGTGGCCCCAGAAGACAAATTTTGATTGGTCTAAGCCAGGGGTGTCCAAACTGTGGCCCGCGGGCCAACTGCGGCTCACAATCCATTGTTAATTGGCCTGCAGCAAATTCCAAAAATATATTTAGTTTACTTAAATAAACCAGGTGAGGCAATACGTACTTCACCTTGAGTGAGTGGCCTGGATGTTTGTGTATTTTACTGCATATGGCCCTTGGTGAAAACCATTGAAAAAAGTTTGGACACCCCTGGCCTAAGCCAATCATGGTGGTCTAATTACCTTGCTGATAATTGGGTTAGGCAGGGCATCATAGGACACACTTCTGGCCAACAAAATGTGAGGGAAGCTGGAGAGCTTCTGGGAAAAGTTTTGCTTGTTCTTGAAAATGGACATTAGAGGGGAGACTGGATGGCTCAGTTGGTTAGAGTACAAGCTCTCAACAAGGTTACCTGTTCTATTCCTGTATGGGATGGTGGCCTATGCCCCCTGCAACTAAAGATTGAAAATGGCGACTGGACTTGGAGCTGAGCTGCGCCCTCCACAACTAGATTGAATGATAGATTGAAGGACGACTTGGAGCTGATGGGCCCTGGAGAAACACACTGTTCCCCAATATTCCACCCCCCCCAAAAGGAACATTAGCGATATGAAAAAAATGAATAGGTCCTTTTTTGTCTCTGGATGTGACTACATGAAGAGGTGATTCCTGGAGTTGAGGCAACCATCTTATAACCATGAGGGGACAAGCTTGAAGACAAAAGCCAAAACACTGAAGAAACAGGATGGAAAGATGGAAGAACCTGGGTCCTTGGTGGCATACCTACCCAGTCATACCGGAACCACATCTCAAGTTCCCCCAGGCCTGCTTTCACAGCTCTTTAGGTAAAGTTTCAATAAGAAACATGTTCTCCCAACTTTGTGTTAGGCAAAGGAAGGAGCACTCACAAAACCCCCAAAAAACAACAACAAAAAACCAACAACCCCAACCAACCTGCAACCTACATACTTTTTCCATTCTTTGAAAAACACAGTTCTCCCTTCCCCCGAGGCCTCCAGTACTCAAACTTAGTTAGAAGTGGTGAGTCAAAGCTTGGCCCCAAGCAGAATACTGCTATTAAATTTAAAAAACTAACAAAAGAAGAAAATATATTGGATGAGCTAACTACTTTAAATATCAAGTTTTTACCTCTGTCCCTGGGGTGGGTTTAAGACACATGGTTATGTTTCCCCAGGGAGGGAAAGAGGTGTTCCAAAAATGCTGAGGTCCCTTGACCCCAGGCCTGTTGACTGACCATCTGCTCTTACCCAAGAGGCTGATGGCTCCTGCCCACCCTCACTCTGAAGCTAACGGCTGTGGAATTGAGCTGCACTTACTAAGGTGGTATATATACAGAAGGGAGCTGATGCTGACTACCCTTCTGTGTGGGGTCTGTGATTTGGGAAACTATTCAGCCTCAGGAAAGGGATTCACTCCAAGTCCCTGTAGGATTGGAACGGTGTAAAATTCTGGTCAGGAGGGTCCTTATATCAGGTAAACGAAAAGAGCTTTAGTGAAGCTTACATTCCCATTTTGTTTACTTCACTGGAACACATTGGCAGATATAATACCTCAAACATAATTTTTCTTTCTGTTTCTGAGTCTGTTCCTTTAGACTACCCCCTGATTCTAAAATAGGATGTTCTAAGTGTACAAAAATGTAGAAAATAGTGAAAAATCACTATGACCTGCTACCTACATAAAACCATTAATATTTTGTTCCATTTTTGCCAAGTGTCTTTCTGAACTTATTTTAAAAAGTAGGGTCTTTAGTTACATTATTGCAGAGCCTCTATGGCTGGGCATGTGTGTTTTGTTTTGGTGTTCTTGTTTGTCTTTAAGATCTTCAGAAGGATAGTAAAAGTTCCTGAAGATAAGGGACAAGCAAGTGAAGAACCGTCTTTCTTATTTTATTTTTATTTTTATTTTTTTACCATCTTTCTTATTTTTAAAGGCAGAACTTTGGAAATATATAAGAACCAAGTAATTCATGCTATTTGAAAAGATCCTAGAAAAAAATTAGCATCTTATCAGCAAACTCCTAAAAGAGGGTGAAAATGCAAGATATTACTAGTTGTCTGTGAACATCATCTTGTGGTAGGAAATCATGCCAAAGTGATTCAAGTATAGTAGACAATGAACGATGTTCTTCAGATGAAGAGGAAGTAACAGATATAATCTAGAGTTTAGCTAAACCTTGTTATTCTGTCTCAGGCAATAGCCTCCCCAATTAGGAGGGAATGAGGTAATTTAGAGATTATCTAAGGGGGGTTGTCAGTGCCTGTACACCACTGTTAGGGTAGGCTGTGCAGTGGGAACACACAAATTTTGGCAGTATATGTCTAGAGGGGATGGGCCAAGTATATTTCCAAAGTTCCAAGGGTGGAAAGCAGTTTAATTATAAGTAAATTTTGGGGGAGGAGTGAAATGGGGGAAGCAAAGGGAAGTACATGTTATAGTTAGATGAGAGGGAGTTCTTAAAATAGCTAGTTTCTGAGTTTGTGGGAAACAGATAATTCTCATGGCAGTACAATGTATTCATTTTATCTTTCTCTATAACTTCCATTTATTCAGCACCTACTATGAGCCAGATGCTTGCTGGGTACTTTTCATTATCACCGGGGCGACCCCATCACCAGAGTAATTCCATGCTGGGTTGGTTTCTCCAGCCACTCCCCCAAGTCATTCCACAAAGTGCATCATCGCAGGAGAGAAGACACAAGTTACACTTTATAGCGAAGCAGGAGAGCAGAGGCAAGATCACTTACCTGGCCTGCCAGGTTGAAATAAGAATGGTTGGTCAGATTGACCGGTGTGGTCTGATTGCTTTGTGCTCGATAGTTGACCATGAGCTCTCCACCATCCAGTGTGTATGTCACCCAGACTTTTAACTCCCCAGGGTAACCTTCCTCACCATCTGGACTGACCCGAGAGAATTGGACTCCGTTTGACAGCACCCGAGGCGTCCAGAGGACCTAGAAAAAAAGTGTTTCCAAGCTGTTTAGTCACTCCAATCCCAAGCTAAATGCCACATTTACATATTAAAGACACTAATTCCAGGAAGGGAAATGATTATACAGTCAATAAGATTTTAGAATAATAGCCTAGATTTCAATTATTCTAGAATTCTGTTTTATATGGAAAAGTAGCTTTTGAGAGAAAAGTTTTTTCTGTCTACCTCCTCACTCATAGTCCCCATACTCCTTTTCCCTAAATCTATACATATATGTCTACAATATTTTCTTCCCCTTCTTTTTTTTAACCTCAGCACCCATTCTGAGTATCTATCATATAGCAATATCGGCTATCTGTTAATCTAATAGTATTAAAAATAACCTTAATAAATCAGCCCTTCTCTCCTGGGGGTACTATTTACAAATATTTACAAAGAACACTGTAAAGTGCTCTTTGTTTCCTGGGCAGAGTTCCAAACAAAGAAGAAGGTACTTGTTCCAATAGAAAGAGTTCTAGCCCACAAGTCAGGTTTGGGGCCAGGTTTGTTCCAAGCTCACGGTGTGGCTTTGGACGTCAATCCTGTCCATAAAATAAAGGGGTTGAAAAAATGATCTCAACGGTTTCTGGAAATTATGATTCTAAGAGTAGCAAGAAAAATATGAAGAAAAATTTTATAAGTTTTTTGCTTTTTGAAATAGAAATCTTGGATTTTTCTCAACTTAGCCCTAGGAGGCCCCAATATTACACATATGGGGAAGGAAGAACCAACATTTACCGGGTGCCCATCTGATGTTCACAGACAACTAGTAATATCTTGCATTTTCACCCTCTTTTAGGAGTTTGCTGATAATATGCTAATTTTTTTCTAGGATCTTTTCAAATAGCGTGAGTTACTTGGTTCTTATATATTTCCAAAGTTCTCCCTTTAAAAATAAGAAAGACGGTTCTTCACTTGCGTGTCCCTTATCTTCAGGAACTTTTACTATCCTTCTCGAGATCTTAAAGGCAAACCAGAACACCAAAACAAGGCACTTTGCTAGAAACGTCACAGGTACCCTCTTACCTGTCTCAGAGCTGACTTAACGTAGATACCATTATCCTCATTGAGTGATGAACGAGCTGAGGCTCAGAAAGGATAAGCTGTTGGTCCCAGGCCACGTAGCTAACGTAGCTAGTAAGACAGTGAGTTTGAATCAAACGGTCCTAGTCTACACTATCAGACGACAAGTTGGCCGGAGACCCCCCCACACACTCCCTTTGGGGAGCCCTGGGATCACTAGTAAAGAGGCCTTTTGCAGACATGACGGCTAGGCTACAACAGCCGTTAATGGGGTACTTTACATAAATCATTTTGCAAGGTAAGAATTTGGTGGAACCAAATTTTTTTTTTACCATCTGTGTAGGTCAAAAGAGTTGAACAGTGGCAATTTCATGTGGCTTCAACTAATATTATTACCCCTATTTTACAGATGAGCAAATTGAGTTCAGTGGAGTTAACTTGCTCACTTCCACTCTCCACATCCCAAGGAAGTGGAGTAGAACCCTTTCAGAATTCATGCCCACTGTTTAAAGGGGGTATGTATATAGTTTAAAGTTATACATGGAATTAGTGACAGAGCTAGGATTCAAACTAAGGCCTGACTGTCTACACTATTCCACATCTTAGTTTCAGTGAATGTTTTGTTCAAATCTCCATTTTCAACAGAAGAGTTGAGGCCAAAAACACTGTCATTCCAAATGGACTTGAAAAATAATAACTCCTATGAGCCAGAGGAATGGCCCATGAGCCCAGGCTCTGCCCACCCATTCCTGGCATGGCCTGCGTCTCTCCCACTGACATAGCATTTGGCAGGAAGGGGAGCCCAGCGGGAACCGAGGTCTCTGCCTTCACCTACTGTGAAAGCAGCTGGTATTTGAAACCAATTCACTGACCTTAGTAAAAAATTAATTTTAACTCTAATTAACTCCGAGAAAGGTTGAACTTTCTAGACACTTCATATATAAAACCTGTTATATGTATGATTAAAGAAAGAAAGAAAATCCTCCACATGGAAAATTTTAGGAAGAAAACATTTGAAAGAAAATGTTCTTCACTTGCTACCTAGTTTTCCTCCTTTAGAGAAAGGACACAATGGAAAGATTTTTGTAATAATATTAAACCAATGTTATCAGGTAAGTATAATTCCATGGAAAGTATAATTCCTGTTCATGGAGGGATTTCCCTGACCCTGTAGTTTCCAAATTTCCAGAAAATTTCCCAATTTTCACCTTTAGGCCTACTTATACCATTTCTAATCCCGTCAGGTTATTCAAATTTCATCTTTTAAAAAATGTGTTGACATAAATAGAAAAACACCTCCAAGCCAACAATTATTCAGTAACTAGTGAGATCAACCAACTTAAAACAGAGTTCACCTAATACTGCTCATGTTATCAAAACCTATCATTCCAAAACTGTCAATGGCTCCGTAACATTCCAAGTCTTTCCCCAACTCTCTGGGCTGTTGTGAAGTCACTGTCTCCAATATACACATATATTGAATGAAATGCTATCCTTTCTTCAAGGGCAGTTCAAATCCCCCCTCCCCAGTTGTTACTAATTTGTCCACACCCGGTTCCTCTATCACACCACTGGCGTCTATGTTATGGGTGTTGCAGCCCACCTGTAACAGTTTTGTATGTAAGGGTCCTACTCCCTTACTATACTGTGAGCCTCAGAAATCCCCATCCTGTTACGCTTCCTGGTTCACAGAAGGGGCTCAGTACGCACAGTGCACTCAAAGATACATAAATATGTATACTCACTATTTGCTGTGTTCATACAGGACATGCATGTTAAGCAACACCACAGAAAATACCAGTAGAACAGAGGGAGCAGGAACAAGCTAGAATGAGGTGCTATTGCGAGGCTCCTCTGAAGATGCCTGTCCGACCAGAGCTGGGCCTAACTTCCTCTGGTTAGGGTTTGCCCACGGACCTGGCATATTCCAGAGACCCTCTGTCTCCATGCCTCCCTGGCGTGAGGAGTCTCATCATTGAGGAAAGGGAAACCAATGGGACAGTCTGTTTCTAGGCCACAGGCCACAGACAGGAAGCTGGCGGGACAGGGGAAACAGAGAGTGACCAACTTCTTTCAACAGGACAGGTGGTGGTCAGAGGTAGAAAAGGTATTGTGATCCTTCACTGCCATACATGTTCCTGTCTTCTCTGGCTCTTCTCTAGGAAATATCCTGGCTGGTATAATTTAAAGGAAAGTTAATTACCAAAAAAAAAATCTCCCTCACAGCCTGAAATTAGACTAGTAAGAGAGTCATTGGGGGTTAACTAGCAGATTCCTACCTAGCCAGGAAGCAGGAGGCCAGGCAATCCTACCTCAGGGAAAAGCTGATTGATTTGCTTTGCTAACCTTGTTTTTACTGGGATTTACTTGGGGAATGGGAGTTTTAATGTGGAAAGGGGAACTGGGGAGAAACAGGTAATTCTGAAGCATGAGGCACTTCAGTGGAAGGGTAGGCCTGGATGCAGCACACATTGCATGGGGAGGGGGCTTAATGACAGACACAGGGGGGTGGGTCGCATTGGGGGCACCCACGGTTTTGGCCATGGAGGACACCAGCAGTCGTAGTGTAGGAATGAGGGCTTCAGGCCCAGCAGCTGACTTAGGAGTGTGTGGCCTTTCAGAGCCTCAGATTTCGTCTTTGGTGATAATACAGGTTCTAGTAAGGGTGAGAGATAATACATTCTGTGCCTGGCACAGTAAGTGGGTAAGTATTATTTTTCATCCCTTTGTGCCTGGGTCAACCCATCTCCCTGATCCCAACGCTGTGAGAAAGTCATTCCCTGTCTTTCCTAAGTCAAGGTTCATCGCCCTTTCACTCAGGGCTCCCCTGCCTGTTCTGGTCAGATGAGCTAGAGAAGGATGGGTGCTGGAACAGGGCCAGGGCATCTGCTTCCCAAAACCACGGGAGAAGCCTCATTTGGGTATCGGTTTTACAAATGCATTTGCTCCAGGATCCAGGATTATGCCTGGCAAACAGAATGTATGCTTGAAGGTACTTTGTGAACTAACTATGCCAGGTAAGGACAATGTCCAAAGCCCCTGACTCACCTTATCAAACCCTCTGACTCCTCCATGCAGACTGTTGGGCCCGTTGTTAATGGCCAGCTTATACTCCTTCCCGTCCAATGTGAATGTTCCTTTGGCAATTCGGTTGGCCACCCTGCCAACCACTGCTCCAAAGTAGGGCTGCTTTTGAAGGTACCCTGAAGGACACAGGATGACAGAGTTTTTTAGACACTTCAAATCAAAGGTGAGGCTCACACTGCTGCCCCCCCACTTTCTTCCGAGGGAATCTGCAGGTAGTAACCCTGCAGATTTGGGCATAGCCCTTTGGGCATAGCCAAGTCCTCATGGAAGCACAGAAAAATGGTGTTCTCTACACATGAGCATTTTCCTTTCTAAAAGTAGTAAACATTTTGAAGAACTTTATAAAGCACAAAGAAGACATTTAGATCATCCTATTGTCATCATTAGCAAAAACCACTGTTAATATTCTTATGTATATCCCTCTGTCATTTACTATATGTATATAAGTGCTTTTCATAAAACTGAGGTTTTAGTATACACGGTGCTTTGTAATCTGTTTTTCTAGGCCAATCAATTTTCTTAACTAAAAATTATATTTTTGTGTAGTGTTGAGAAAAACTATCTTGTTCTTTTTTTTCATTAAAAAGAAATCATACAATTAGTATATAAAATACCCTTTAAAGAGTGTTAAATACGTAAGTATAATATAGGATGCCCAATTAAAGCTAATTTCAGATAAATGAATAATATTTGAGTATAAGTATGTCCATATTTTTGTTATTATACATGGCACATACTAATACTTAAAAATATTTGTTTTTCATCTGAAATTCAAATTTAATTGGGCATCCTATATTTTTATTTGCTAAATCTGACAACCTTAATAAAGAGTAAAACACGAAAGCCCTCCTTCATCTCTCAATTCCACTCCTTCCCAGTGATAACCACTGCTGTACACTACGTTTTTTGTTTTTTTAAATTAACTACATTCAGGCAAATAGAAATACACACACACACATATTCTCTATAAAGAGAGTCCTACTATACACATCAATTTGCAATTTTTCAGTTACCAAATGTCTTAAGAGCTATGTGACTACATATCCGTTAACCATATTCATTTCAATCGCTAATGGGCATATTGATGAGCATAAACGTTGTCAGCTTTTTAGGGGGCTATGAAAAGCAATCTAGCATCCTTGTACTTACAACTTTGTGTACGGGCATATTATAGTACTTTCCTTCTTTTTAACTTCCTCTATGTTATAATCTTTTAGTTCAGATTACAATGGCAGAGATTAAGGAAGTAGGTTTTATTTTTTTTGTATTGTCACCAAGAATACTTTCTACTTTATTCTTCACTGAGATGCCCCTGCAATTCCATTCCTCTTGCCTGTGGCACCATGTATCTATCACCATCTACTGGGTCAGAAGAGTATGCAATTCCAAATATGAACTATTTTTACCATGGCTGGAGGGCTCTCAGGATACAGACCCTCAACTGATTCATCCAGTTACAGGTCACAGGTTCCCATTACTCAACTGGTTGGGCATAAGTGAAACATTAATCATTCTCTTCCAGGTCTTTCCTGGTTCACCTGTTTGCTCATCTGTAGGTCCTGAGTCCTGCCCATAGACTATCATAGTAGCTAATGCTTACTGAGCGCTTGCTAAGTCTCAGCCACTCTCTAAGTACTCTACATTTAAGTCATTTCATCCTCAGAATACTTCTATGAGGTAGACACTATTATAACCGTTAGTTTACAGGTATGGAAACTGAGGACAGAAAGGTTAAGTAACTTGCCCAAAACACATAGCTAGTTAGTTAATAGCAGGACCAGGATTTGAATCCAAGTATTCTGGCTCCTGAGTACATGTTCTAGAGTATCACATCATTTGGAAAGCGCAAGGCTTTCTGGTTCATTGAACTGACCATCACCTCTTAGCACAGGCCAGGCTAATCTTTCCACCAGCTCCCACCTGTCTCCCTACCCTCTTCTCTCTCTGAAGTTGTAGCTTTAAAATCCCTTATACTGGGTAACCAGAAGCAGTCCCAAGGGGCCAAACAATCTTTTCTTAGTTTTGCTTCATCTGCTTTTATTTTTGTTTTTAATACTTTATTTTTTAGAGCAGCTTTAAATTCACAGCAAAATTGAGCAGAACGTACAGAGATTTCCCATATGCCCCCATTCTGCCACATGCATAGCCTCCCCCATTATCAACACCCCCTACCCGAGTGGTGCGTTTGTTACAATGGATGAACCTACACTGACACGTCATAAGCACCCAGAGTCCATAATTCACATGAGGGTTCACTCTTGGTGTTGTACCTGCTATGTGTTTGGACAAATGTATAATGACATGCATCCATCATTTTAATATCATCCAGAGTATTTTCAGTGCCATAGAAATCTGTGTGCTGCCTATTCAATCCCTCCCATCCCCTTAGCCCCTGTAAACCACTGATCCTTTTTTTGCTGTCTCCATTGATTTGCCCTTTTCATAGTGTTATATAGTTGGAATCATACAGTATGTAGCTTTTCAAGATGGGCTTCTTTCATTTAGTAATATGTATTTAAGGGTCCTCCCTATCTTTTTGTGGCTTAATAGCTCATTTCTTTTTAGCACTGAATACTATTCCATTGTCTGCATGTACCACTTTGTCTATCCATTCTCCTACAAGGAACACCTTGGTTGCTTTCAAGTTTGGACAATTATGAATAAAGCTACTATAAACGTTCATATGCAGGTTTTCATGTGCACATAAGTTTTTAACTCCTTTGAATAAATACCAAGGAATGCGATTGCCATGTCATACACTTAGAGTCTGTTTAGTTTTGTAAGAACTACCAAACTGTCTCCCAAAGTGGCTGCACCATTTGCATTCCTGTGGCTCCACATCCTTGCCAGCATTTGGTGGTGTCAGTGTTCTGAACTTTTATTCTAACAGGTCTCACTGTTCTTTCAATTTGTATTTTCCTGATGACATAGAATGTGGAACATTCACTTGCTTTTCAGGAGCTTAAAAATGTGAAGAAAAGCAGAATTTTTGTTCGAAAATTGTTTGGCTGTATCTATTTTCGACTCTCACCTGGATTCATTCAACAAGTGTTCACTGAGCCCGTACTCTCTTTCAGCCACATGCTTAGCAACAGTGACAAATCCAATAGCAAAACTGCTTCCTCATGGGCTTGTAAGAATTCCTTCAGAAGGGACCACTTTCTAGTTAATAAGCCCATGGAGATAAGAAGTACTGGTTGGTCCTTAGTTTAGATGAAGAGTTTTTACAGATTAGATCATAAGGACAGCAGGAACCACTGCTCCCAACTGTCTCAGAAAAACTCTTCAGAACAAATGGATTTTATACTATCTTCATATGTTACTAAGCTTTTACATCAAATCAGAATTACAAAAAGTGACAGTCCCCAAATCTTGAATAGTATGCGACTAAAAAGCTTGTTTGGAAATACAGAAAACATTGTTTTCCATAAAAAAGGCAAAGTTTATAGGTCAAGCCAGATTTAATCCAGATTAAATGCAGATTTAATCAAATCAATTGCTGACATGGGATAAAGGGTACAGGAAAACTTTGTCCCTTTTTCTGGGCAAGGGGTTGGTCAGAATATATTATTAATAAAGGCTTAACCATGGGTTATGCGGCCCTTTCAATTCCTCTAACATCTCAAGGATCCCAGCTATGACCTTCATCCTAGACAGCCCAAACCTTCGCCAGAGTGCCCTAAAAGTCTCAAATAAAATTGCACACTAGTCTCAAAACCTCTACACCCTGAACAATTTTTCTTTGACTTTCTGAGCAAAACAAACATTACTTTAATTGACAAGCAGTTTAAGCATGCCAACTATTTTATTTTTAAATGGCTGCTGGTTGTTCCAGATGAAACTCCATGCCATTTTTTTGCAGTTAACAAAGTGAAATAAAAAGTTCAAAGTGTGAGGGAAGATATTTAGGGGCAAAGGAAGGAAAAGAGATAAAAATTATTAATTGTTCACCATAGTCACACAACATCACAGCCCATAGCACGTTTAATCATTATCCATTTGTTTCAGATGAGGAAATAGGTCTAGAGACCTATTTAAATAACTTGCTTAAGGTCACATAGCTGTAAGGGACAAAGCAGATTTAAACCAGGAGTCCTCAATGCTTGTCTAAGTGCACTCTTGGGCATCTGTAATATTAAACTGCAGCCTCTAAACTGGTCCCTTTTCCTCCATTCCCTCTTATGAACTCAGGCTTTCTAAAAGCACTACGTTTATTTTTTTCTAGTTTTTCTATAATGGCTCTCATGGCGTTAAGAGGTGGGTGGTTGGTGGTAACTAGGTGTTTGGTGGGAAGATGGAGGGGAAGGAGTTTCATGGATTGTATGGGTAGAGTTGTTTATATGTGAGGCTTATAAGCAAATATTCTCATCACAGGTTTTGAAAGAAATCATGACTGCAGGTGGGACATGCAGATGAAAAACATTTAAAAATATTTTAAATACAAAAAATGGTAGAAAAACTCACAGGAGGCATGGCTGATTTTTCCAGCCTGTAACTAAAAGATTGTATGATTTACCTCTTTAGTATTCTACAGAAGAAAGATCTCATTTTCCCAGGAAGAAATCAAACCGTTCTGACCTCTGGTCATGGCCATGATCCAAGCAGTTTATATAATCAATCTGGGAAATTGGAGATAGTTCATATCTAACCTGGCAGTTATAAAAGGACCATGTCTAATGGAATTATCCATGCTTAGTTCTTCCCCATGGCTCGAAACATTTTTGGGACATGATAATGAAGGTAACCCCTTACTCTATCATATCTTATGGCTTTAAGTAATTTGCCTATTTGTTTACATCATATACTCAGACATTCTTAAAGGCTATGTAGTGAAAATTAAGTCACCTTCCTATTCCTGTACCCCAGCTACCCAGAGTCCTTACTTAAAAAACAAGCCACTGTTGCCAATTTCTTAACATGGGTTGTAATACACTAGAATTGATCAAAATAGCAGCAGAGCACCATTTCATACTACAGTCATGCATAGCTTAACAATGGGGACACCACTGTTAGGAGATTTCGTCGTTATGCAAACATCATAGAGTGCACTTACACAAACCTGGTTAGGAAAGCCTACTACACACCTAGTCTATATGGTATACCACCGTACCTAGTATGTGCAGTCGGATATTGACCCAAACATCATTATTTGGCACATGACTGTAATCTGATTGAGACAATTATGCTTCCTGTTATGACATATATGAAGTCTTCTTTATCTTTGGCAATACTAAAAGAATCTAAAAAAACCTGAAAGACAGGGCTTTAAAAAGGGAACAAGGGGCAGCCTGCAATGACCTCAAAGAAGGCTGCAGGAAGTATTACTGGGTGTTCTGGGCTTTTTGTCCCCCCAACTTCTCTTTTGAAAACAGCTCGATTGCTTTTTAAAATAAGTAATTAAATTATCTACATTGTAGCATAAGAATGAAAATCTCTCTCTTGATCCAGCACCTAGAGTATTTTAGATGCTTTTTGTGAAGCTTGTGATGCATCCTGGTTAAGAAAATGCTCTTTAACTTTTTCAAGAGATGTCAGTAACATGGAGGGCAAACACAATACAAAAGAGATCCTTGTAATCTGAGAGGATCACTTTTTTTCTCTCCCTTTCAAGCACATTTAGGGATAATACTTTCTTGCACCCAGACTGCCACAAGAGTCATAGACTCTTAGAGGCAATTGTATAAATGCCCTCACAAAACCAGCACTCCTATGCCTTGTGCTTCCCAGGTGCCATGTCATCATGACACACATTTCATATGAATTCCAGAAAGACACCTTGTGCTTTAAGATCCACGTGACTCACATCAGAACTAAAAACAGTAAGAATTGAGTGAGTGTGGATAGGGCCTAAATGGTGATAAGGCAGAGATGGAAATGAGATGATATTAGGTTGGTATAAAAGTAACTGCGGTTTAAAAAGTTAAAAATAATTGCAAAAACCGCAATTACTTTTGCACCAACCAAATACAAGTAGGTGCTCTTAGCTTATCATTTCCAATTCTTTTCTGGCTCTGCAATTGTAGGCCTCATATCCAATTCTTCGACTCCAAGGGCAATTTTGCACCAATCAAGTCCTCTCTTGGTGGTTCTGTTTCATCCTAGAAAATGGTTATGCTACTAACTGAGGTGACTCAGCAAAATGATTCTAAAGAATCTTCCTTTGTCACTTGTCAGCCCTCTTGCCTCCTGATTTTGATGACAGATGTGAACTCCTAACACCAGAAACCAGAAATTCAAGGGGACTTGGAGAGGAAGGAGAAGTGCAGCTGCTTTTCCTCATGTCCCTATAACTTCCCACCCATGAGTCTTCTGTAATAGACTGGCTGAAGTTACTAAAGAGATTCTGCAGAAGATCACCTACCCCCTCTCCAAGGCAAGCTGTGGAAGCAACCAGAGAGCAAGGAATAGGATCCTTAGGAATATTCTAAGACATTTTTTAAGGATATGGGGAGCAAATTTCAGTCTCCTATGGGAAAACCAATACTCTCAAGAATTTTCTGTTGACCTCCAACCATGAGCCATGCTAGATATTTAAAGAACCAAACAGACAGAAAGATACACCTAAAGGAAAACCTCAAACCTCCTCTGTAACAGATTTTGTCCACATCTCTACCATTGAACAGAGAGTACTACTTCTCAGTTTTATTTCAGAACTCATTTTCTGTCTGGTTACACCCTAGTGCCAAGAGAGCACTGTGTACATTTTCCTTTGTTGTGATCAAAGTGCAATTGTAATTATTTATTTATGCAATTATTTGGCTAAACGTTCTGTCCCCAGCTAAACTGCAATCTCCAAGAGGGTGGCAACCTTGTCGGTCTCATTGAATGAGATAATTAACAGTTTTTAAACGCATGAATAGGTGATCTTAATCGCCCACAGATTCCAACAGAAAAGTCCACCCTAGTTAGAAGGAGACTTCATTTCTACACTTCTTTGTTCCATTCCCTACATGGTTATTGAGCAGGGGGTGCTGGGCAGTAACCCCACTAGATCAAAGTGGATAAGCTGCACCCCCTGAGCATTTTGGAGACAACCACGCCTCAAAGAATCTGATCAAGGAAAAAAGAAGTAGAAGACACAGGTCTTTGATTTTCCTTCTTCATAAAGGGCAAGGGAAGGTACTGGGAGCCACAACCCCCAGTCGGTTTTTTCCCTCTCCTGCTCTCATAAAGATCAGGCAGTTCAAAGGTAGCTCCAGGGTTGCTGGAATTTTAGTTTACCCTAGTTGACTTTTGAAATAAATCGAGGCAAAGCCTGAATGGATAACCAGAGGCCAAGTCCTGTAGCTGTTTCTATGCATTTTGTCTTTTTCCAAGCCCTGAATCGCAACACAGTGAGTTAGCGGGATCCAAGCATTCCTGACCAAGCTCGGGTCCTTCCCCCTAGGTCCCAGCACCGCGAGCAGCCCGATCAGGCGGGAGGGGCGTGTGCGGGAAGGGCCTGGGGGCAGAGTTCAACGCACCTTCCAACTCGGCAAAGCCAAGGACCACATCCGAGGCTCTGCCCTGCCTGTCTTTGACTTCCAGGGCCGTGATGGTGCAGCCCCAGGAGATGATGTCCACTCTCAGCAGGTCTGACTGCAGCTGGAACTTCTCCACTGTCCCTGCCCCCAAGGGCAGGTCTCCAAACACGGCTCTAGTCACCGAAACCATTGAGAAGTCTCAGGTTGTTCTGCTACTCCTGGCCTTTCGAATTCGGGCCGCCAAATTCCTAGCGACTGAAGTTTACGGGAGAATGGGCGGGACACGGCTCAGACTCCTCCCCTCCCTTGCCTGGATTTAGGGAGGGACCATTCCTGCAAAAAATATCCTCTGGGGCCTTTCTAAATGATTCCTTTGCCTAAGGGTGACTCGAAAGCAAAATTTCCAGCCAGGTTTGCGGTTCTTTTCCATTGCTAACTCTGGCTGCATTGCATGTTGGGAATGGTAGTCTTTGGAAAGTGAAATTGCATTTTGGGGCCTGTAGTCTTTCTAACCCCAATCCTGAATCTGCAGGATTCTACCCCGTTCCCTGGCCCGTGGTTCTCAACATGCCATGAGCGGTTCATTAATGTTGGTGGCTGACTTTCAGATAAAATGCTGGTAAATACAGAGAGCAGAATTAGAGCTAGTGGGGCAGATCTTGGGGGAAAATTCTCTCCTGACTGCCGGCCTGGAGCAGCAGCATAGACAGATTTAGGGGTAAATGGTCAGGTGAATAAGAAGGTGATCAGTGGAAGACTCCTGCTTTCTTTTCTTCAGGGACCTGGGAAAGGGTACCTACCTCCTCTTGTTCCGGAAGTTCAAAGTTCCTTTAAGAAGGAAACAAATATTTATGAAGGTCTTCATAAATGTCAGGTACTGTACTTTCATTACCTCCTTTCCACAAGCAGAGAAAGGCTTTCAGTATGTACTGCTGGGAGAGGAAAGACACCGAGATCATTATATAATTGCCATGCTTTAGTGTGACTCAGAATTATTTGAGGAGATTTTAAAAATGCATATTCTCAGTACTGTCCCTGGAATTTCTGATTTTGTGAGTCTATGGTGACACTCAGGAATCTGCCTTTTTCACATGTTCCCCAGGTTATTCCAATGTACATCATCTGGGACCAAACTTTGAGAAATATAGCTCTAAGTTTTGATGACTAATCTCAGGGTTTCTCCCCCCCCTGAAATAGGCTTGGATGACAGAGGACTAAAATAGAGCTATTAAAGGCCTTAATAGGATTGTCAGCTAAAATACAGGAGCCTGTGTATTTCTTTGCCTAATCTGGCAACTCCGAACAGTCCTGGACCTAGGAAGGAAGGATGCTGGAAGCCTGAAAACATTTACTTGACTGTCTGTATACTCATCTAGTCTTTGTCTGATGCTGCTTTTGTTTGCTTCCTAGTTGCTTCAGAGGGGATCCAACTAGACTGTGATGAGTGCCAAAAGGATTTATCATTAGGAATTTAGGAGAATTGGAATCAGGTTCCTGGAATCAGATGCTAATAGAACACAACTGTCTCTCAGCCCTTCCTGTCTGTGTAGTTGGAAGGAATATTTAGCATTCTTGCCGCAAATCCTCAATTCTCATTCATGAAGCAAGAGAATTCTGATAGCAAAGAAAAATGAGAGCTTGCAATTGGCTTCACTGAAGCGTAACATATAATAACAAAAAGACCCAAACAAGTCAAATTACAGATTGCACCACACTCATCCAGTAATTGACAGGCACTCTTATGTGCTGTTTCATCCGAAATTCTCATAAACTTTGCAACCATCCGAAATTCTCATAAACTTTGCAACCCTCATCAGCCCACTTAACATTTATGGCAGATTCATACACAAGCCCTTTTGGCAATGCTGTGTTAGCAAGGATGTCTTAGAATCTTCTGTGAGCAGGAAGACTGCATTTTCTTTTCTCAGCTGCCAGTTCTCAATGTTCTGCCAAACTTGTGTTGTCACGGAAAGAAATAAATGTATTTGAATGGCCAAAGCCAAATGTCACTAGGGTAAGTCCTGTAGCTTGGCTTGGTAGAAAATGAAACATCTTAGATGTCTCTCTAAGATGCAAGAAGTACACTTCTTGATTTCGTTTTCCTTTTGCTTTTCAAGGTTTGACATATTGAGCCAAATAGGATACATTGTGCTAAGGCAGCTGGCAGGCGCAAACCTTGATTTTTCTTACCAAAATATCCCATTTTCCTAGTCCCACAGTGATACTCAAATGGAATATTTGTGTACTTTAAAAAAAATAAAAGGAGCCTAAATCTAAGGAAATATTCTCCATCCCCAAGGTTGGATTAGTTCAGAAGCAAAGTGGTAATCTTGAAAATGAAGCATTGTCAAATTGTAGAAAGTATTTCTTTTTATTTTGGGGATGGGGCTAACAGTGAGAGTATGAGGTAAAGGGAGTAGGAATTGTGACATTTATGTCAAAGGGAAGTTAGTTACTTTTCTTTCAACCAGAGATGGGTGGACAGGTGAAGAATAAGGTCTGTCCTGTTCTGAGCTGGAAGTTACTCCCCAAAGTTGAGTGCCTGAGAGCCAGAAATGAGGAAATCTGAGCCCAGGGACCTGAGCTCTATCTCCTCATTCTACACAGAAACTGCAGGTGTGCTGTTCCTTGGACCCGTTAGACTCTGGGCCCATGAAGATGGCTGGGCCATGAAGAAGGCTGCTACGCAGAGGAAACTCTGAGCTATAGTAAAAACAACTCACAATACCTCAGAGTTCGTCTATAAAGAGACCTAGAATAGACTCTTCTTAGATTGATACATTAGATACATTCGATTCGTTAGATTGATACTTCTTAGATTGATACTTCTCGGATTGATACATTACCACCCTCCTGCTTTCTTTATTATTGCTTTGAACTCCAATAGTGTTTATTGTCAGTTCACTTCATTGGGCTCTCAGCATGCACTGTCTTAGACCATTGCTTATCTTTTTTTCTATGAGTACCTTTTGTTGTTGTTATTATTTACTCAACTATTGGCTCTCTGATCCAATATTTTGACTTACAAATTTTTTTTGTAACCCAAATGTCACTATGTTTGGTTTCAGATGAAAACTAATTGTATCTGGAAGCCAGGAATACCTGGAAGAATCCCATCAAGATCACGAGAGGTAGAATTCTTCACAGTGCAATTCAACTTTAGTTCATCAACAGTTTTGGAGCAGCTGCTGGGGAAGGCATTATGGGGGTAGGTGATAAATTATTAAGGAAGGTGGATTAGATTTTACTGTATGATGTGTAGTTTATTTGTCAAATATTCAGTGAGTATGTACCAGGTATTGTGTTGGTTGCATATTGATAAGTAAGACATAATCCTTGCCTTCAAGGAGTTTACAGTCTAATGTGATATCATGTTCATCTCTATCCTGCATCAAAACTTCAGTAAAGTCTCCAAAATTCATTACCAGTCCATGCTGAATGAAACAGAGTGCTGGGACTTGCCTCAAGGTAGTTGTAATTTCAGGGTTGCCCAAAGATGATCAGCAATATTAGGATTATTTCAGAAGTCCCTAGCACCAAGCACAGTGACTGGTAATTATAGATGTTCAATAAATAATTATTGAATGAATACATGATATATTCATAAGTAAAATATTGTGGTGGAAAATTGGGTCTGGCATCAGAAGACTTGGGTTTAAGAGGCAACAAAACTTACTGGCTGGGAAATTTATTCAAACACTCTGAATCTCAGTTTCCTCATCTATAAAATGGGACTAATATCACATGATTAGCCTATCCAATTATTATTAATTGATTGAAAGTAAACATAAAGTGCTGAAAATTTACATCGTATCATGATAAGCATCCATGTGATTTAGGCACTATTCTATTATACAGAAATTGAGACTTAGAGAGGTTCAGTAATTTGTTCAAGGTCCCATGATTAGTAAGTCAAGAAACCAAGATTTGATCCTGGGCAGCTTGACGACAGAGATAGGAGCATATAGTCGTTTTCTTATATGTTGCCTAGTATTGTGGTTAACTGAGAACATGGATTCCAAATCACTCTGTAAATTCTAACACATCACACCAATGTAAGACATTCATCTTGTAATTTTGGGGTAATTACAAAGTTTTAAAAAACTAGTGTCTAGAATTAGGTCACATTGAGCTCAAGAGGGCATTGCATTCACTCACACATTAAGGGTAAAAAAAGGGCCCTAGATGATCTTTTGCATATGGGCATAAGAATATTAATAGTAGTATTATGTGTAAGAATAAAAATTTGGAAACAATCTAAGGTCCATCAGTTGAAAACTGGATTTAAAATTGTGGTATATCCATGTAATGGAATATGGCATAACAGGAAAATGAATGCACTAGGGTTGCACAAGTCGTCAGGCATGACTTTTGTAATTACGATATCAATGGAGAAAGAAAAAAGCAATGGCAGAAGGATATATCACTTATCTCAAATGCAAAAGTTGCAAAACAATCTAGATCTCCCTGAATTTAAGCCATTAGTCCAGGATCCTTTAGCTTAATATGTTGTAGGTCTAGGATTTGAACCCAGAGCGCTTTCTACTGTATCATTCTGCCTCTGGTAAGCATTGATAGTCAGATTGTATTGGATCCTCATGGTGCTTGGGAAACCCTGTTGATCTTTCCTGAGTTTGAGTCATAGTGCCAAGGGAGTGGCTGGGTGGGGGGGTGTATTTTCCTCCCTCATCTTTTTTTTTAAAGATCTTATTGGGGAAGGGGAACAGGACTTTATTGGGGAACAGTGTGTACTTCCAGGACTTTTTTTTTCCAAGTCAAGTTGTTGTCCTTTCAATCTTAGTTGTGGAGGGCGCAGCTCAGCTCCAGGTCCAGTTGCTGTTTTCTAGTTGCAGGGGGCGCTGCCCACCATCCCTTGCGGGAGTCGAACTGGCAACCTTGTGGTTGAGAGCCCACTGGCCCATGTGGGAATCGAACTGGCAGCCTTTGGAGTTAGAAGCATGGAGTTTCAACCGCCTGAGCCACCGGGCCAGCCCTTCCCTCCCTCATCTTTTGATATAATAGATGTATAATCAATTTTATATAAAGCAACTTCAAAATAAGCCCTCATCCATTCCCTTTGACTTGACTGTGGCATCGATTTATAGAGAAATTCTAGAGTCACCACTGGCCTGAGCACCTTCTTCGCTTTTACACAGATTAGATCGCCACTTCTAGGTATCCCTTATGACAGCCAGACTTTCAAGAATCAGAACTCTTTTATTTCTGGAAGGAATAGACCAACTCAAACTTGGCTTAGGCAAAAAAAAAAAAAAAAAAAAAAAAGAGAGAGAGAGAGAGAGAGAGAGAGAGAGAGAGAGCGAGAATGAGAATTTACTGGCTAACATACCCGTGAAAAGTCCAGGGATGGCTCTGCTGCCTTCAGGCATGGCTGGAGCTGGGCTGAAATTATGTCACTAGGACTTGGTGTTTCTCTTCCTCCTGGTTCTGTTTTCCACTGTGATGGTCCTATTGTAAAGATCTCTTTTTCTACCTATAATTTCTAGCCTATGTTATTCTACTATAGCAATCTCAGTATAAAGTGAGCTTCCCATTCCCAAAAGTATCAGCAAAAGTCCCGGCATTGAAGCTCACTCAGTCATGTGCCTTTCTGAACCAATTACTTACTGTTTCGTAGGGAAGAGTTACCCCTCACCCAATAATATAGACGGTGAAGGGAGATTCCCCGAGGGAAAATCTGGATGCTATTCCCAAAGAGAGAATGGATATTGATAAGACAAAAACAACACGCACCCTCCAAAAGAGTAATGGGCCAATTTCATGAGTGTTAGACATTGGAAATATGAAGGAACCACACACAGAATTCTTGCAGGGAGTTCAAACATTTAGAACGTTTTGACACATCAAAATACCTGTGTCTCCCAAAGAGCTTTCAACACTCGTCAGTGGTTCTGCAGCAGGGGTGGCCACATCCTCACTTCTATTTTTGTTTTGTCTTTATCTGCCTTGTCTCCTGACTAATGTGGTAGTGATATAAACTTGCTTGAACCTTTCTCAACATTTTCAATTACCCTGCTGTTTTTCAAAGGACAAGAGCTGCCAACACTCTAAAAAAGAATGTGAGCTCAGATGCAGCCTCGCCTGAAGCACCTTCATCCCTGCCTTGTCTGAGGAGGTCACAGAATTGCTCTCCAAGTTCATCTAGACTCCATTCCTCAAATATGGAATTGTGTATCAAAAAGTAGAGGTGAACATAATTCTTGGCAGACAGTAACATGTAAGCAATACTTTGAAATGATCTTAAATAAATGTGGATAATGCATTCTCATGATCTGGCCAGCCTGATTCAGTAACCTTTGATTCACTGTCTTCGATATCTACTAACCCTGAGAACCAGTCGTAGTGTGATCTTCTTAATTCCTATATAACACTTGTTCAAGAGGTCCCAAGTAGCATTCACTTCTCACTTTTAGAATTTCTGGCTTTTGAATGGATCTTATTTGGCTCAGATTGAATGATAAATTTCTAAGAAGATATAATAAGCATTTTTTTTCTGCCAAATCAGGACTTTGAAAAGTTACTCTTTGATTTGTTAGGATTAGGTTTAACTGCCTATACCAGAGATTTCCTTCCTAAGAACAGTCCCGAGATAGGTACCTCAGGTTCTGGAATTTTACCCTAGTTGCAAGCTAATAAATTACTGTTTCACAGACTGTCTGAAGGTACAGATTCCTAGGTCTGAGACAAAGGGTTTTATTACTCACTGCATAGCAAGGATCATGTACATCATGTTTTTGCTGGTTCCCCATGCCTCCCAAGACCCATGGAGGTAACGTGGTGGGACCAAGTTGGATACTAAGCACACAGTGGGTTTGCATTACAACTGGAATCTACCACTTTTATAGCAAGTGATAAGCAAGCCTGCTCTTTGGGAGGCAATGTTACCTTTGCCTTGAGCCTGCTCATCGCAAACTCAAACCTGAGAAATGGTCCACTAAGGAACAGTCAGCATTAGGCATTCTTGGCATACCCAAAAAGGATGTTCAGAGATGCTCAGGGCCATGGTGGATTATTTGTCTCAACAGGTGGTCCAAAGTTAGTATGGCAGTTCTGCTCAATGTGGTCATGTGGGATGTAGGTTCCCTCCAACTTGTTGCTTTACCATCTCTAGGTTATGTCCTGAAGTCCACTTGGCCGAGGAGGTATGCCACCACGTCCACATTTAGAGCAGGAGAATGGGGGAGAAGGGGCAGGTCCCCTCACTTTAAGGACACATTCTAAAAGTTCCACACATTACTTCCCCTCACATCCCATTGGCCAGAACTTATCCACATAATCACATAAAACTTCAGGATAGGTTGAGAAATGTATAATCTTTATTCTAGGGGTTCTAGTAATGTATTATAAAGGAGAAGACACTGGAGCATAAGTAGCACTCTGCCATATTCTTTATTAAAGTTGTATTTCAATAAATACTTTCCAGGGATCTTGGAGGGTTGCTAACAACCACCACATTCCTCCCATCCTTTGTAACTAATGAGAATCTGAGCCTGTGGCTTGAGTGTCTAGTCAAAGCCAGATACCTGTAAGCACACACCTGGGATGGGACTACAGGTATCAGATACATTTCAGGTACTGCCCAAGGTGAGAACACAAAGGAGTCAGATGATTTTCAGGGATCTGGAAGATGACAGTGATCCTACTCCAGATGATGGTGAATTCGTGAGTGAGAAGCTAGAATTCAAGCATCAAACTGGCAAGATACGAAAGAGCTCTAGTAGGGGAGGTTTATTATGCCTAGAGGGTGGGTAGTATAGGTTGTGAACCATTTTAATGGTGATGGCTTTGTCAAAGGAGGAAGAACCTAAGCCACATAGGATTTCTCCCCCAACCGTCACAGAGCTGGCTCCCAAGAAGGACACGGAGAACCCCAAGTCAGTCAGCACAGGACATGGGCTGTTTGTGTCTTGGGAGAGGACATTGAGCCAGAGTTGGAGGGAGCGGTTCCCAGGAGTCTGTACTGACCTAGTATAGTCACTATGAGGAATTTCCTGCAGACAAGTGACTGGGAGCTGCCTGGGCCACTCATCTGAGTAGTGCCCAGCACAGCCCCTTGGGGATGACTTTGCAGCTGGCAGATGCTGTCCTCTAGTTAGTGGTGGCTCTGCAAAACAGCTCTCTAGTGCCAGGGAAGCCTCTCCTACATGGGTGACTTGAGCCTCTGCTCAAGGTAGAAGCATTTGGCCAGTTTATTCTACTTGGACTTCTATAGCTCACTGGGCCTTAGTCAGGCCCCTTGATTTTGGGCCATTTCTTACTAAATTGACTGTGTCTTCCTCCCTGCAGGTGGGCAAGACAACCATTGGCCGGGTTAACTTTGTCTTGAAGAGGGTCCTAGCAGAGGAAATCCCTATCAAAAATCACTATATATATATATATATATATATATATATATATATATATATATATATATATATATATGTATGTATGTATATATATATGTATATATATGTATATGTGTGTGTGTGTGTATATATATATATATATATATATATACACACACACATATTTTTTTAAAAGACTAAGAATGAGGCCCCTTTGAATGGTTTCAGATGTATCAGCAGGTATACCAAGATAGGTGTCGTTGGTTGGTAAAACTGTGTGGTTTCTCTAGGATGAGAGGGAAAAGAAGGTGAAGAAGGGAGGAGGTGGCATTTTAACGACAAAATGCTGGGACAGCAGCACAGCTGGCACCTGAGGCATGAAGCCAGAGTAGTAAGGCTTATCAGCAAAGCCTTTGCATGGACTCCTGGGACACATTCTAGTGGCAATGGTCGAGTGAGTGTATTGCAGCAATGTTGGAGCCCGAGAAAAGTCTTGACTACTGCTGAGTAGCCCAGAGGAACTAGGGCAAAGAATCTAGCTAGACGGAAGGTGTCTGGCAGACACTTGTAAACAAGCTGAAAAGGTCAAGAGGCAGCTCAGGTGGGGGCCATCCAGAGTCAAGGTGCTCACTGAGTCAATAAAATGGTTCCAGCAAATGGCTTGTGCCCTATTACAGAGCAAACGCTTTGTTCCCTGGCCTGTTAGAGAATGTCCATCGGCTGTGGTGTGGATTACAGTCAGCAGGTCAGAGGCCTGTAGCAAATTCAACTGGAATGGGGAAGTTTAAGCCCCAATTCTATGCCCCTTCCAAAGGTTAACAATGAATTTAGGTCAGAGAATTGTAGTTGAATTGGCAGTTTTTCTGGGCTTAACCACATTCTATAAAGAACTGTGGTTATACAAGGCCCAGGTGAAGTCAGAAGGAGGCAAAATGTGACTGTGAGGTTTTTTTTCTGATACTACTCTTAACACTAAATGTATGTTGTTTATACACATACCAACCAATTCTATGACACCAACTGGGTGCCCAGCAATTCAATGCAATCCCAACACTATCCACAGTACCGAGAGTTAGGGTCAGATCTCACCAGTTAAAGGGCTCAGTCCCACAAGACTCTCTCCACATCAGACCCCAGCCTCAAACGGGTTACGTAGGCTACCCACACTTTTACCCAGCCAAATACAAATTTGAGAGTGCCTATGAGCTCTTCTCAGGTTGATAATTTGCTCACAGAATGACTCACAGAACTAAGGAAAACACTACTTACATTTACTGGTTCATTATAAAGGATATAATTCCGGAACAGCCAAATGGAAGAAACGCATAGGGAGATGGGGGTGAGGTGGGAATTGCTGCAGAGCTTCCACCCTCTCTCCTGTCATGCCATTTTCCCAGCACCACAAAGGGTTCACCAACCTGGAAGCTCATTAGCATAAGATACTCTTATCACTCAAGAGATTTTAAGGGTTTGGGGAGCTCTGTGCCAGGAACTAGAGAAATAGACCAATTATATATATATATATATATAATATGATATCTGATATATGTATATCACAGCCCCCAAATGGGTCCCATCATTCACTCTATCTACCAGAGTAAACAGGTCAAGAAGGAGAAGGGAGGAACTTCTAGAAAGGGCAGTCATTCTCAAACTTAGGTGCACATTAGAATATTCTGAGAAACTTAAAAATGTAGGTTCATGGGTCTGATTCTCAGTGACTCCGTGACTCTCAGTCACTAAGGAGGAGACCTGGGTATCTTAATAGGTTGGTGCAAAAGTAATTGAAGTTTGCAATTATTTTTAACCTTTTAAATCGCAGTTACTTTTGCAGCAACCTAATATATTTTTAATAAGCTCCCTAAATGATTCCTGTGCTCCCTGAGATTTAAGAACCATGGAATGAGCATTTCCTTGAGTCTCCCCCACCCCCAACACCACTGCTTTCCAGAAGCATGTCTAATCATGTCCTGAAAGAAGAGCCCCAAGTCTGACTGTGGGTCTTGCCCCTACTTTAAGGACAAGGAGGGAATACAACTGAATACAGAGGACCCCTAGGTGAAGTAGATCTTTAAGATCTGGAGATTCTGCCTCAGCCTGGAATCAGCATCTCAGGAAAAGGAATCGGTATTAACATTGGCCAGTGTCTGCTGTGTGTCAGGTGATGTGCATGCCAGATGTTTTTATGTGGTTTATATGTGAGGGAAGTAGAACTATTATTATTTCATGGCTGAGAAAACTAAGACTCAGAGAAGACTGGGGCAGAGGAGGTATGGCTGGTATTCCAATACCTACCTCAAAATGGTAACTAATTAGAAGGGAACATGTCAAGCTGTGTGACTTAGTTGTGAGCTGGAGTCACGGTAGCCACAGTACAGAGTGCCAATCACTCCATCATCACCACTGTAAATGGCAGCACTGATGGGCAGCTCTGCCCCGCCAAGTATGGAAAGCTTCAGCCCACAGACACTGCTCACTGAGGCAAGTGCTTTCTCAGAGCCTTCCTGCGAAATCATCACTCCTACTGAATGAATGTTTCCCTGTCTTTCTGCTGAACTCAGATCCCTGAGGTAGAACCCAGCCAACAGTTCTGAAAAGTGCTGGAACCTGCATATCTCGTACTGCATCTAGCATGCTTGATGCCAAATTGTGCCTCTTCTGACATGATGAGTGTGTCCTAGATAGTTTGATGGGTCCAAGTCCTGTCTTTAAGGCCAGTGTAGGCTTGGTGGGAGAGCAGCCCTTTTGTCCAATATTGGGGTAGAGGGAGAGAAATAGAAACGGTGTCAACCAAGGCTTTATGAGTCAGCCAAAGTCAAATCCACTGGGAACAATGGGGAAATAAATAAGAGAAGGGATATAAAAATCTGCAGGCAGAAGGAGTAGGTCAGAGGGAAGTGGACTAGGTAATGGGACATGGTTCAAGGATGAGTCAATGAGCACACAGCTTAGCCAACATACCTGGACTGTGTCATGGGGCAGGTACAGGAGCTTACAGGAAATATGTGTATGTAGCTGGCCTATGTTCTACTTCTATGTAGCTTCTTGTCCATCTTGGGTAAAGGCGGCACTGTGACATGACGCTGACAGAGGGGGCAGTACAGGGAGGTAATAGTATCATCAGGGAAACTGGCCAAGTGATCACCAGGGTGTGGATTTATCCATGAGTCCAGGCTCTGGTCCTCAACCTTTCAGGCAAGAAACAGTCTTGTCAGGATCCGGGGATTCATGCTGATTAGGAAGACTAATACAGGCTACAGTCTTAAGGGAGTGATGTATGAAATAAAAGCTCACTCTCTTTCTTTAAAAGGGGATTATACTTTTCCAATGCCAGTCTCTGGTATTGAACCGGAGACAATGAATTAATAATCAAGGGCCATTTGATGAGCATGGATCAGAGCAAAGAGCTGAGGAGTCTTGAGCTAGAGCCAGCCAAGCTCCACAAAATATACCTGCTTCACAAGTGGGGATTGTCTCTGATACCAGATTGCTGATGTCCCCTGAATTCAGTGCCTCCCTGGACAGTGGTGAATATAATCAGCCAATGTTTGCACTTTCCACTCTCCCTTTTCGGTCCTTCTGCATCAGAGTTGCATAATTTAACTTGTGCTACAACTTGTTGTGCAGAGAAATGGGTTTTCCTATTTATTTTGTCCATAACTGATCTGGGCTTCTTTTGAGCACCCACCTACTGGTTAGTTGTTGTTGGTGGTGGTGATTATTTGAATGTCTGATCTGGTTTAAAGCATGGTAACACTGATAATTGAAATGATCCCTTTAGGTATGTTAAAACATAAACTGAAGCATATTTAAAAATTTAACAGTCTATTTCAGCAAAAATCGATTGGAATCAGGGCGGTGCCAAACCATAACTAATTAGGAGCACTCTTACCAACAGGAGTTTAGGGAGAGCCTTTTATAGAGAAAACGTAGAAGCAAAGTAAGGGGATTATTGAGTGGTTATGGCTTAAAGCCTAGTTGGCATTTGTGATTGGCTGTCTTAGGTTTCAATTTCATAACCTTGCAGCATTTACACACTTAGATTTTGGTTTGCTTATGTAGGTCACCATGGCATTAGAGCCACTTCAGTCTAATGGCCTCTTTGTTCAATTCATTGAATAGGTATGTTCAGTTTCTCTCAGATAAAAATAATAAAACTCTCAGATAACACCCGCACCCCTCCCACTGCTTCTTTTCCTAACAGGTGTATGGGGAAGAGGGAGGGGTGTGGCTTATGAGTCTGTCACATCAGGAAGAATCCAAGTCCTCAGGCTGGGGTGGGGGGTCCTCTGCCTTCTCTATTTCCTGTCCACCTGTGTGCTTTGTGTTCTGATGGTTTCTGAAGCTGCAGCCTGCAGCAGTCAACATGTGACCCTTAACAGCCTTGGCAATTCTTCCTGGAAATGTTGATTCCCTCTCCCTGGCAGACTTGGCCTCCTCTCGGCTCCCTCTGACTAGGGACCCTGAGCCTCTCTGCTTTGTCCTCCATTGGCCTCCTGCCCTGGGGGACCACTGCAGTGCGGTCATCTCTGTTCAGACACTTATCCTCTCTTTTTAGTTCTACTGCAGTAGTATCCAAATAGCCTCTCTACTTTTGGTCTTCTCCAATCTCTTTTTCTTTCTTAAACACCCCTATGATCATGTCGTGCTCTTCCTTCAAAACTTCTAAGAGGTTTCTGCTTTTTATAGGATAATGTTTAAACTGCTTAGCCTGATACACAAGACTCTGAACTATTTGACCTCAATTTGCTTTCCAGCCTCATCTCCCCTTCTCCACCCTCACATGCCTAACTAACACATCATGCCCTTTCAGGCCTCTGAGTTTACGTATTCTTTCTGTCTGGAATTTTCTCTTCCTTTAAGGCCTAGCTCAAAATGCTTCTCTGTAAAACAGTTTTTTCTTTTTCTTCATCTTTGCACAGATCTCTAGTATGGCACATATCTTCTCTATAAGGAAGATAAAATATTTTAAATTAAATTTACAGGCTTAGGAAACTTTGTGTCTTCAATCAACTGTATAATAATTTTAAAACGAGTTAATATAATGGGTCTTTTCTGTGCACAAGAAGCAGCCCATGGACATCAAAATAAACCCACTTTGACATTGACATATCTAATTTTAAAACATGGAAGTCTCGTAATTGGCTTGTTAAGAGTGCTTTTGGTTACAAGTAACAGGATACCTGTTTACAACAGCAAGTAACAGTAGATTAACAAAAAGAGTTTTCTTTTTATTATGTAATGAGAAGTTCAGAATTGAGCAGTCCAGCGCTGGTACAACGCCTAAGGAATGCTTACAAGGAACAAGGCTCGTTCAGTCTTTCTGCTCCACTCTTCTTAGCTTATGGGCTTTTATCCTCGTGCTTGTCATCTCATGTCGCCAATTAACTGTTGTATCTCCAGGCCCATGTCTGCTTTCTAGGCAGCAAAAAGGGGGGAAAGACAATAGGGATGAAAGGCGCAAAAGGGTTCTGCCAGGTGCACCTATCCCTTTTTATCTGGAAAGGAAAACTTCCTGGAAGTCTTATCTAAGAGAGAGCTGCTTACGTGGTACTGGCCAGAATGGAATCACATGACTGCTGCCAGCAGCAAATAAGGAAAACCAAGTATTTTGCTTTCTGGACTCTATAGTAGAAAAGGGAAGAGAATAGGACATTGTGAATGGCTTTGGGGCTGCCAATCCTTACTGTCTATCCCAGAGCTATGGTCATGAGATTGATTAGAAAGAAGGATCTTGATGGGAGGTGGGAAGAGAGAATGGTAGAAGGTTAGGGTATATGAGATCAAAATACTCAGGTGTGCTCTGGCCTTAGTGCTTTCATAAAGAGGTGACTTCTCTTTATAGTACTCTTCTTTCTTTCAGATCCTTCTCAAAAGTAGATTTTAAAATGAAAAATTATTGAGTTAACTTATAAGCCACAAAATTCACCCATTTAAAGAGTACAATTCACTGGTTTTAGTACATTCTCAGAGTTGTACACCCACCACCCAAATGTAGGTTCAGAACATTTACTCCAAAAAGTAACCCCCTACCCAATCGCAGTCACTCTCATCCCCACCCCAACCCCACCCTCAGGCCTAGGCAACTACTAATTCATTTTCTGTTTGAGAACAAATATTTTTAAAAGTTTGATTTTTCTGCTGGAAAGTCAGTAGAAAGCACTATAAAAATGAACTTCAGGGTAAAAAGTTAGATTTAAATATATTATGAAAAGCATCTGCTTTTCATCTGCTGTGGTAGAGTTTTTTTGTGAAGGAACTGATTCAGGATCACACTCAGTGAAAGCGGAATTTCTAAGCACCTCATCCCTTTTCTCATTTTGTTCTGAAGAATCATGCTGTTTTTCTAAATTTTGTCGGTCTTGCATTTCAGCCTTTCTTTAAGATGAGTGAGATTTATAAAGATGTAAAGTAGATGTAAATATACAAAACTCCAAATTCAAAATCTCATAGTGGGAAGGCTTTAATTAAAAAAAAAAAAAATTTACCCAAGGTCTGAAAAGGCCAAGCAAGCTGCTGGTTGACAGTGAGTACTGAAGCCAGGTGACTTCTCTTCTCTGCTTGTACAGGGACAGCCCCTGTCCCACTTTTAGCGTTATTTTCAAGAGATAATATCATTTATCTACTCACATGAAAATAGGCAAATGGGCCTGCGACTGAGTAACTGCTTTCATTATTGTTTGCAACATTCCCTCTAAATGTCATATCCTGCTCTCCTCATATCTGTGGCATCAAGATGAGAGAGAAAACAGGAAATGAAGCATGTATGTAGCATAGGCAAGGGTCTGTCACCAAGGAGTTCCAGGGTCAGGGCTTTCTGATCAGAGGTTTCAAGAACTGGGGAGTGAAACAGAAAATTTGTGCCAGATAATAGTGAAAAAAAGAAAAACTGTGCCCGAACAGAAGTGAGGGAACATTTCAGTGAGTCACCTTTGATACTGGGCTGTATACCACTTCAAGTGGAGCTCTTAGCCCTGAAGACAGCAGATTTGAATATTGTTCCTTTGGTTTTAGTCACAATCAAACTAACACATTTCTTCTCTTACCTATTTGTTTTTCCCTTTTGTCTTGAGGTACTATCACTAGAACAGGATAGTAACTCAAAACAGTTTGCCATTACAAATGCTGTATAGTTAGCTTTATGTCTCTCCCAGGGAGCACTCCCAACGGCCTCACGGTGGGCTTCAGTATCTGAGGCTTTGGACAGTAACTGCTCTCTTGTCATCCCCCAAATTTTGCAATTTTTTGTAAACCATGTAGCCTATAGTTTAAGTCAGATTTTTCTTTGCAAATATTCAATCTAAATTTAGCAAAAACTGGTCCAGAATCTTACATTTATTTAATTAGCTAGGCAATAGTGGGTTTTACCACTGACTCGTTATGTGATGTGGGTAGGTTATGTAATTTTTCTGAGTCTGAATTTCCAGTTGTAAAATGAGGCTAATAATACCGTATAAGGTTCCTATAATGAGGAAATGAGCCAGTGTATTTAAAGGATCTTGTGGCAGGGCACATGGAATGTACTTACTAATAATGATGATGACAATAATAGCAAACACATTGCCCTTACTAAGTGCTGCATTATTCATGTGCCTTATGTATGTATTGACTTGAATAAACCTTACAATAACCCTATACATAGGTATTAGGATTATCCCAATGTTACAGGTAAGAAACTGGAAGAAGAAGAGGTCACATATCTAGGAAGTGACGTAGCTTGGATTTAAAACCGGGCAGTCTGGCTCTAGAGTCCATGCTCTTACTCCTTTATTCTTATTGTTCTCATGTTGCCCTAATAAGAATAAAAGAAGAGCGTGCTCTAATTTCTTGGCTATTGTAATGCTGCAGTGTGTACCTTTGTTCTCATATCTTTGTCCATATATCAGATTATTTCCTTAAGACCCTTGCATATTTTCATTTATATTATGAAATCAAAGCATGGAAGAAGCTTTAGGGAATGGAAGGGACTTCAAGAATTTAACACTATTTCAGTAATCCTATGAGAAGAGGGACGCCTCCACACCATTTGCAAAAGACCTCTTATTTCACAGGTCAATAGTCTCTCAGAATCCTTTCTGAAATGTCAGGAAGGAGATCAAGATCATTACACTGATCCCACCATCACGACGAACATGTCTACGAAATGGTATATATGAGGCATATAAAGAGGAGAACATGATGTACACATACTATGTTTATATTATCATGTTACTGTAGGCTGCACCCTTGCCTCTAAACTGAACAAATATGAGTCTAGGAGCAATTCTCTCTTGCTTCCTTTCTGGTGTGTGGCTCAGGACCTATTTAAGAGCAATTTAATGCAGTGAGTGGTTGCCATGGTAAATACTTTTCATAAGAACTAAGTAATTGTTGGAAGCTGTTAAAATTTATCATTATTTAGTTTCAGAGTGATTGGAATGTTCTCACTTTTCCCCTTAATTTAAACATTTTATCGGCATTAAAACTTCTATTTTAATTTTCTCTGGAAAAGAAATATCTCATTAAGTACTGACATACATAATCATAGTGAAAATATATGCATTTTTTTCCCCCAAAGAAAATGGGGCAGGGTCATTCTGTGCAATTTGATCTGCAAGACTTAAAGCATCCGACTCTGACCTCACGTTATAGGCAGTTTTTTAAACCAAGCAACAGATCTCAGTCCTCAGCAGTTCAGGAAAAAAATGACAATTGAGCCACTTTATCATGGAGGGAGTGTTTTGGAATGATCACATTATAAATAGGCTCAATGGAATCATACTTCATTCAAACTCTACAAGACAAAATTAAAATGCCGTTTTACAGTGTAGATGAGTTCTGCAGCTGCGGCAATAGCATCCATCTATTGCCAGGTGTCCTGTGTCTTATACTGTTAATAGATATGTGGTACCCAAAGATACCAAGATAATGAAGTATCCTTAAAAAGAAAAGGACTCTAAAACCACAGTGGCATCAAGAACCTGAATTGTAGGGTTGAGGACCATGAGGTGGAAGATTTTTGTTGTAGCCATGCACTCATGAAAATAGCCAACCCAACAGTGCCAAAAATGTCTAGGTATACTTTAATCGCAGGGTTAGAGCCTTGCCATGTATCCTTCTAGGGCAAGCTTTGCTTTTGTTCCTCAAAGTCTAAAACTTCTTACTTTCCAAAATTATATTGTGGAACATTTATTGTGGACTTATTTGGTTTTTATTTCTTTTCTAGAATGCATGAGAATCCTGCTTATTAGTGAGTTAGTTGGACATGTATTGATCTCTCTTCTTTCTCCTTTTCAGTCTCTCTCCACCCAGCCCATTCCTTCCTTCCTCCCTCCTTCCTTCTTTTTTCTTCCTTTCTTCCTTCCTTCCTTCCTCCTTCCTTCCTTTCCTTTCCTTTCCTTTCCTTTCCTTTCCTTTCCTTTCCTTTCCTTTCCTTTCCTTTCCTTTCCTTCTTACTTGTTTCTAGACCATTCCAAGGAAATCAGTGACATAGTGATGGTATACATATGAATGATAATGAGTGGAAAAGATTAAAGAAATGGAGAATGTGTATTTGAGTTCAAGTCATATGAAAAATTTTGAATTATTCTGAAATAATTTCTCTTAGCTTTCTCTTCTATTAGTAATAAGTGAAATAACTTTCAATCTGTATTACTGTGAATTGGAGTCTGGGTGTTTTACATAGGTAATTTAATATCACTAACTGGCTCCTGAAAAACAGGGGCTTTCTCCAAACAGAAAGCTCCTAGTCTTTGACCCTGGTAATTCTCTCCCTGAGGTCATCCAAAGTCCATTTCTTACAATTGGCTTCAAAATTCATCTTCTTCAGGAATCCTTTACTAATAATATACTGCCTCCTCCTACAATATCTTCTATTTTTATTTTTTTTTAAATTCAAAATAAGTAAAAAATGCAGGTAAGGGTAAAGTACAGAGTTTTCTTACCTCCCAGAATTGAGAGTTGTTAGCATGCTAGTATATTTGCTTTTAGCCTTTATGTGTATTTCTAGGTAATAAAGTATTCCCCAATACGTTTGAAGTACCTTTGATCTCCAGCATCATCACATTCCCACCTCTGCCTCATCCCCTGCAATTATCAACCATGAATTTGCTGTGAATCCTTCATGTTCATTTTTCGTTTTCTGCTATTTCTTCATTCTGTATCATGAATGCTTTTCTTTTTTTATATGGAGTTCTTGGTGGTGGCTCTAGGACAGTCAGTTCTCCCTGCTAGATGGAAGTGAGCCAAGTGGCAGCTGCGTCATCCAGAGGCCAGCCTTTGCTGCCACTGGTCTGTGAATCCAGGTAGCCAAAAGATTTGGTGAGCAGTATGTCTTGCCTCTCTCCTCAGCATGTATTGTCTGCTCCATACAATTCTGCACCTTGGCCCTTGGTAAAAACAGATTTGTAGAAGAGCTCAAATAAATGCATGATGCTGTAACTAGCAACATCTGGGCCCTGTTTTTTGTTTTTGGTTTTGGTTTTCCTTGGGGGGAGGACTCTGTGACTATAACTCCCAACTTGGCTTTTGATTTTCTAACTGATCTAATTTTCCTCTTGTTTGGTTGCTGGAAGCTCGAAACCAAATATACAGCTGACCTGTATTAACAGGAAAGATCTTCATGACATGGCTTTTGTGTATTAACCACATTAGGCCTTTATTTTCTAAACTTCATTTACCATTTGTCTCAATGTTCTTCCTTTATACATTCTTATCCTTTATAGCTTGTGAATCTCTCTGAGATGCCCCACAATTTTTTTAAAGTAAGAAAATAAAAATCTAACAAACAATCTGCTATAGTGGGAGTTTTCATTGTTCCTGATCCAGAAAAACTCAGTGAGCTGGCGAGTAATAGAAAATTTATAATTAGGAGGATTAATTATATCTTGTCCTGAGGTACATTTTAGGTGTGGTAGATATCTTCATTTATTATATTCTATGAACACTGTGTAAATCTCCTTTATCTAAGAGTTAAATAGATTTTTGAATGCATTAAATGAAACTAATGAAATATGGTTTGGTGCCATGGCTTGAGGGTCTCCTTTTGCTTCAACAAACAAAAATGAAGCCTATATGCTGTCAGTTTAAATATTTTCCTTTTTACTTTATTTGAAGGTAGAAATAATCAAGATTATTTTCCTCAGGCATGTAGAAGATTTGTGACTAAGCTTAAGTAGGTGGCAGATGTAACCAACCCGTGTGCTGTGAGTCAGGAATCCTGATACAGCCTGGGGCCTCTCGTGTTTCCCCACTGGCCTCTTATATTCTTAAAGCACCAATGTCAGAGTTATGTTCCTTTTGATCTTTAGATTTGTTTTTGGTCTTTCAAAAACTTTTTGAAATGTAATTATCCCATAGAAAGGTAAACCATCTTAATGAGAATTTATTTATGAGGACGTTTTATATTTGCTATCTGGCTGAGAACAAGAGTTTGAGATGATACAAAAATAGGTAAGTTGGAAAGGACTGGGAAGTATGACAGCAGAAGGAGAGGAAACTTGCTTGTAATTCTATCTAGACTGAATCCCTAGCATAATTCAAAGTAGTTCTTTTTTATTTCCCCTAGAATTTTAAGACCTTTCTTCCTTCTCTCCTTCTTTCCAAAAGGTTTTGGTCTATGAAAAAGAATTGCTCTAAGCATTGACCAAAGAGGGGGAAGTAGTTTGTGCCACATAAGAAATTTCCCCTAAAGGAAATTTTCAGTAAATTTTTCCTTCAGTGAGTCTCTATATGAGAATTTTTCCCTTCAGAAATTTTTAATTTAATTGTCCCATAGAGAATCAAATTTTACCTCTCTAAAGTATGGTTTCCCAACACCATGAAGTTTCCTAAAATGAGATTATGCCTCAGTAGTTGTAGCACCAGCTTAAACAAATTCATCTATGGAGTTGTCAGCATTGCTTATAGGGTCAGGGCAAAACTTCTGCCAAATTATGTAAGATAACAACCAATTACAGCATGAACTTGATAGATTCTTTTCTTAGTTTTGCAAGATTGCATTCTGCTTTGAAAAAGGTCAAACCAGTGCTCCTTCTTTACTGGTCTTTCATGAACTTGTCACTTGATATAAGACGCAATAAGGACAAAGGGGGAATTTGCCTTATTTAGACAATTTACAGTTTCATCTCAAGGTACCTAATTTTCTGGGCCAATCTTTTATGGATTTATCCTGTTATTTTTTTTCCTAATGAATGATGCTAAACCATTATTACTTTGAAAAATTACTGACTGTATGGATATTTTAAATTAAAAAAAGTTTTTCCTTTGTATGGCTTGTAAAGACTTGTGCTTCCTTTCTCAGCTTCTAGAAAACCTATGTCTTCCTGATTCCACCTACTTTTTGTTCGCTGCCATGCCTTACCATTTCTATCAATGTCTTTCCTGGAAGTGTAGAAGTTCCAATGTATTTATTGTCTCAGAGTTACTGGTCACATAATTGGGCCAGATTGGCCAAGCAAAAGCCATAAAACCAACTTTTTACAGTACAGGTTGGACATCACTTTTGAAGATCCAAGTAGACATTGGGCAGTGAAGAGGTAGGATGAGAGAGTGGGAGTTGGCCAGGTTAAATGGTACTCAACTTCCTCTTCCGGGAAGTGCAGGCAATATCTGGGGCTTCTCTGGAGACATTTATCCTGACCTCATTTTAAAAACACAGTCAAATGTTGTAGCCAAACTCATCACTAAATCAAGCTTGAAAACACTCCATAATAACAGAATGAAATTTAAAGAGCCCACTTTCCCAAACGTTAGCAAGTACTTAAAACTCTATTGTTGCCAAATAAAGCAGAGAGGTGTGGGAAGTGGGAGGAAAAAATCTCACACTAGGAGGCAGGAATCTTCAGCTGTCCTCCAGCCAAAATGAATACTTTAATGTGACCCCCCAGGCCTGTTATCTAAACTCTGCTTTAGTTGTCTCTTCTTGGCAAAAGATGCCAAGGCAAAAGCCTGGGCCAGATGACTTTTATTAAAAGCCCTTACTGAAAAACGTAATCATGTGCATTGTAACAAAAGACAATAAAGCAAGAAATTGTAAAATGCAGAAAAAGATAAAAGAATTACAAATGGATATACATTTGGAACCAGAGTTCTACTTTTAATAATGATTTCTAGAGATAGTATCTAAGAAATATTATTCATTGCAGTATTCCTTCTGTAATAGCAAAAAAAATGGAAGCAACACAAATGTCAATATAAGTCTTGCTAAATAATTTATGGTTTAGAATACTATACAGCTACTGAAAAGAAGGAGTAAGTGCTGTTTGTATTGATTTAGAAAGATCTTCAGGACATACTAAATGAAAAAAATCAAGTTGCTAGAAAAATGTGTACAGTATTTTATTCTTTGTGTAAAAAAAGAAGAGGACAAAAAATTGTCCTCTTCCGGGCAGTGCAGGCAATATCTGGGGCCTGCACAAAAAATTGTCCTCTTTCACTGGGAACGACTCTTTGGAAGGCTAACCAAGAAACTACTAATATCAATGACCTGTGTTGGGGTTAGAGATGGGAACCAAGTGGGTCTGGGACAGGATGAGAGTGAGACTTTCTACTGTGAATATTTTTATACTTGTTTGATGTTTGGACAATGTGAATGCATTATCCATTAACATTAAATTAAAATAGAAATAAAAAGGCGCTGTCCTTTGCTTGCTAAGATGATACTATTGATTCACCATGAGTAAGACTTTCATTTTTAGTTTAATTTTAACAGTAATACATTTGCATTGTATTATCTTACATTTCTTCAATTCTAAGATGTATATTTTTCCATGAATTAACATTTCTGAGATGAGTAACTTCCTCCCTCCTATTGTATATAACTATACTCTAAAAGCCATTTGGCTATTATTGGACATTTAGATTGTTGCCAGATTTTTCCCCCATGAATAATTGTCTCACACTGTTTATTGAATCACTAAGTAGTGTTTTGTTTTTTGATTATTTAGAAACAATGCTGCAATGCTCCAGTATAGTGTGGCACTTAAAAATATAGGTTATAGAATCACAATGCCTGGGTTTCAATCCTGGCCCTGGGACCTTCAGGCTGAGTAATTTGGGCAATAACTTAGCCCAAGTCTCCTTATTTGTAAGACCGAGATTACAACACCATCTATTTCATATGGTTTAGCACCATAGCTAGCACATGGTGTTAAGCATTCAGTAATGTTATTTTTGTAACAGAAAATATTTTTGATATAGAAGAGCAATTTCTATAGAACAGATTCCTGGAAATGGTATTGTTTAACCAAATGGTATAAATACTTTAGGATTCTTGATAGGTGTTGATAAATTGCTCTTCACAAACTTGTGTGTACTTGCCTGCCTATCAGCAGTAAGGATAGTGCCCAAAAATATTTTTAACCTTTTTAAAAAATATGTGAGAGGATAGTATTTAATGTTAAATTTTAACTTCTTTTACAACTAAGTTGATGGAATGTTGTTTTGTGTTTTACTGCATATGTTTAACTGCTATTTGTAATTCCTCTTGTTTGAATTTGCCTACTCTTAACTTCTAGTCCATTTTCTAACATGATCTTAGTATTTATCTGATCAACTTATATGAGCAGTGTACAATATTGATACTTGAACTCTGTTATTTATGCATTTTAAACCGGTATTTAATAATTTTTAAAATGAACTCAGATTACCTTTTAAATTAAAAATATGAAGATATTTAAGCAAGAGTATATATAGCATATTTGTACAGTTTAAAGATTAATAATAAATCGAGCACCTCTGTGTTCCCCACTCAGCTTACGAAGTTCAGCATTACCAATACTTTTGACAACATCTCTGGAGTCACCAAAGTCTGAATTTCATTCCTTAAAAATAATTTTACCAGGTACATATGTATCCCTAAATAATATATTGCTTGAATTTTCTTATTTTCAACTTTTGTGTAAATTCAATCAGACTGTATGCATGCTTCTATTAACTTGTTGCAATGCTGGTTCTGTTATAGAGCATGTAAGTCTATTTATGGATCATCTAGTCGATTCTGTTAGTCTGTTTGTCTCTGGCTTAATATCACAAAGTCTTAATATTATAGCTCTATAATGGCTTACTGTTCAGTAGGACAAATCTCTACATCTGTTCTTCAGGAGTGTCTTGGATATACTTGGCACTTTGCTCGTCCATCTAAGTACTAGAAGAAACTTATAAAGTTCAATGGGAAAAAACACAAAAACCTGATGGGATTATGATTCAGAATTGCATTGAATCTATAAATCACCTTGAGAGAACTGACATTTCTAGGAGGTGCTATTTATGAAAAATACATGTCTTTCCATTTATATTTGTGGTAGATCGATTTTGCTGTTTGTTGTTTCTGATGAGTGTCACTTATGGTGGTTTGATTTCTCATGTGTTTTATGATTTTTGGTTGTGAGGTCATGTTCCTTGGAACTTGGAGGGAGTTACGTGAAGCCTCGGTTTAAGGTAAAGAGAACAATTTTTGTACCTGCTAAGTGCTCAGGAGCATCGACAATCGAGGATCACTTATGCTAAGTTTTCAGATTGGGGCATTTCAGGCCATGTAGTCAGTGTGAATGGCCAGGGTTTATGTGAGAGTACAGGGTTTGTAGCTAGGCTATCTCAATGCCAAGACAGGTAAGGATTTCCCCATCTCACTTTGCCGGCTGAATTTTTTCCTTAGATGATCCATTGAGTGGGTCATCTTTAGAGCATTCTAGTGAGGGTCTCTGTTTTGATCTCTCATCTTGTGAATGACTCAGGTTTTTCTCCTGCTGCCCATACTCAAGAAGTTTATTAAAGCCGGAGTGTTAGGTCACCAGGGATCAGCAGGGGCCCCAGAGCAAATACTCACAGTTTACTTTTCTGGTTGTTTCTGGCCCCCACGGATTTCCTTTATAATCTAGGTAGCTCAACCATGCATTTAAAAAACTGTTTTTTGAACATGCATTTAAAATAAAATACTTTACCCTGCTTTTTCAGGTGTTCTTTACTGGGAGAGTTACTCTGGTGAGGCCACCATGTTGCTAATAATTAAACTCCTTGATCACCTTTTAATTTTTCCCCCTAAAATCTCAGTATTTTATGATGCTTTCACTTTCAAATTATAAAGTATTTTAGATACACAAAAGTGGATGAAATATTATAATGAATGTCCATCCAGCTTAATAAGTAAGAAATTACACATACATTGTTTGTGATGACTTTAACAATGTGAAAATCCAGTAGGTATTCAGTTTTCTTCTTTCAGAATAACATGGTAGTTAAGAAATCTGGCTCTGGAGTCAGAAAAACCTGGGTTCCAATTGGATCTCAAGCTCTGGAGAATACACCCTTTGGGAAGTCTGCCCAGACCATAAGCCTACTCTGAGAACTGCCCCCAAGAGTTCATGTTTATATTGTGTGACTGTCTGACTGAACACATTTGATTGGATCAGAAGAGGAAATAAGATTAATCAAATTCTCTCTCCTAATATTTAGAATTGTGACCACCTGGAGTTAGAACAAGTAAACTTGCAAGTTGGGGTGGGGGTGGGGCAACTATATTTGGCCATTCACATATGACAGAGAAGCAGAGCATATGCCTGAAGCATAGAGAACAATAAAACAGAAGGAAGAAGATATGCAGAGAATGAGGCAAGAGACCTTGAGGAAGGAAGATAGAGAGGAGAGAGAAAGAGATGAAAACCTAACAAAATTACCCTCATGTGAATTCTGGGCATTCACACTGTCCCTGACAGATTTCCATTTCCTGATTCCAGTCCATCTTGATGCCTGATGTTACTTCCTGACTCTTGGGTTCCTGGTAACACTGATCTTAAATTTCCTTTTTGTGTAGGAGGAGTATTTTAATTTAGCTCGAGTGGGTTTTTGTCATTGCCTGCAATGTAAAACAAAACAAAACAAAACAAAACAAAACAAAACAAAACAAAACCCGATTCTAACAATTATTTATTAGCTGTGTAATTTTAGGCAAGTTATTTAACCTCCTATCTTCATTTTCCTCATTGCTAAAATGGGATAGTAAGAGTTTTCCCTTGCCAGGGTGGCTGTAAGGATTGAGTTCACATATGTAAAATGTTTAACAAAATGCTTGGCATGTGGTATGTTCTCAATACATTAGATGCTATTTTTATTACTGAGTTTATTACCGCCACCATGCTAAGCAGAGGATATCTTGTGACACCACCAATAATTACACAACACTGTTATAAGGTGACTTGCCACCTCGATTCAGATACACTCCTGGTCTTACCATCCTCTAAAGCAGAGAGCTATATCCCCTAAGACATCCTGAAAGTCTCAGGTTACACAAGAGACCAGAGTCTGGGCTGGGTACAGCGGAGGGGGATGTCCACAGGAAGAGGTGTTTCTCCAGAAGGACCACATGGAACGCAGCAGAAAAGGGACTGCTGCTGGCCTCTGGCCCGTTTTCAGACCTGGGGATCTGTGATGGTTGTGAGGGAAGTTGTTAACAGGACTGGCTTGAGGTCTGCCAAAGGCTCCGAGGCGTATTTCCTGGTTTTAGTAGAGCTCAATTCCCGGTTTGAGGACTCTTGGTTTAGACTAGTAATTGTTAAATGCTGGTAATCAGGTAACGATCATTGGTAAAATAGCATATCATGCTGGCACTGATACCTGTTTCCCTAACAAAGCTTTCTATCTAGTTAACTGGCAGTTAGTGTACCCATGTGAGACTGTTATCACCAGCATCAAAGGAGGTAAACCAGGTCTTAAGAAAAGAGTTCTACATGCACATCATTTTGCTTTTGTTTCCTAGCCTTACTGAGATATAATTGATATATAACATTGTGTAAGTCTATGGTGTGCAATGTGATACATGTATATATTGCAAAATGATCACCACAATAAGGTTAGTCAACACCTTCATTATCATCTCAAATAATTACTCTTTTGTCTGTGGTGAGAACATTGAAGATCTACTCTCTTAGCAACTTTCAAGTATGTAATAACAATATGGTGCAACATCACATACACCATGATGTACATTAGAGCCCCAGAACTTATTCGTCTTATAACTAGAAGTTTATACCCTTTGAGTAACATCTGGATTCCTTGGTTGGCCATTAATTTTCAAGACTGACTTATAAAAAAGTTCTTTGGAAGCTCTGGATGGAATGACAAGGTTTGTTGCCTAAAGGGCTTTGCTATAGGATGATTGGGTAGTGAACCAGCCTTATTACTGGGGACCCTTTCATGTCGATGTCTGGAGATCTTTACTCTGGGTTTTGCAGTTTCTTTCGAAGAGAATCTCTGATTGGGTGAAAGCAGGGGCAGGGCCGGTGGAAATAGGTATATGCTTGGTTGCTGGCATTCTGGGAGCAGGAAAGGAAGGTGCTTAAGGCTTCCATAGTTCAGTATATAGCTTCTTACATAACACACCAGCTTTCAGCTCTGTGACTTGCCCTTGCACTGCATGGGCAAGTGGCTTAGTCTCCAAGTCCAGAGCCTCTTGGGTTAATTTTTCCAGAGTATGAACCTCCATTCTCCAGTGAGAAGGTGAGTAGAGAAGGGAATATTTGTTTGGCTACTTCAGAGTTGGGAAGGACCCACCATTTTCCATACATGTAGTCTACCAATCCTACTAATTTCAGAGTCACACCTTCACTTCTACCTTTTGTGGACCTAGCTGCCTCCAAGCACTGAGATTCTCAGTTTCTAGTTCATTATTCATTGGAATTTCCCTCTGAGGTATTTAGCTTTCAACTGCTTCCGTTCTATTATTAGTTAGGACTTCTCCATTCACTTTCCATCTTCTATATGTTGGCTGAACATTTCTGTTTCCTCTCCATTTTGTTGTTGGGAGCTTACACGTATACCTTCTCACTGTATTCCTTTACCATAATTTTACTGGTGTTTAGGAGGGGGCGTGGGCATCTGGTCACTCTACCAGGTTTTCCTTCCTTTTTCTACTTAACCTAATTTTGAATCCCCGGAATTATGGTAGTGAGTATCCCAATAATTGGCTGTAGGAATAAAAACCCCTGAAAATGGTTTAATAGTTCAGCAGATAGTACCAGGAACGTGAATCACTTTTTAGTGAAAGAGGCCCTGACCAAATGGGCTTAAGCAAAAGTAAAACTTATTGGCTCATGAAAGTTGGGAGGTTCAGAGGGCTGAAAGGACAATTTTAATTTAAAAGAGAAATTCAGAGAGATAATCCATTATGTAGGAGGAAGAAAAGCTATTAGTAGAAGTACATTAAGTTAGTAAACTCAGGGCAAAGTAAACATGTCGGTTAGTAGTTTTGGAAGAAGAAACAAAATAAGGAGACACGGGCAGGAACTGCAGAATGTCTATGCAAGGGGAACCGAGAACACAGTGGGGACTGAACCTGGTATGGTTCAAGCTTCACTCGAGCTGTAACGTGCTCTGTCCCTACAGTTGTTCTGGCAATGCAACACCTTCTTTATGATAATGACAAAGACCACATGCAAACGAAGTAAATAACAATTAGGGGACAAAGCCATAGGTAGTCCAGCTAACTGGACCTTGGGGGACTATCTGGAGAGGAGTTTTGCAAGTGATTTGGAGAGAAGTCTTAGAAATGATTTGACCACAGATGAAAGTAATTATCATGAGGAAAATAATGTGTTTGTCAATAGGATTATCTAGATACTGTGGGCTTGAGAGCTTCTAGCTATTTCCAACTTGTTGTCTTTCTCCCTCTTTGATCGAAGTCAATGAAGATAAAGAATCATGTGCTCGCTTATTCTTATTGTTTCATCAGTTGTTTCATTGGCATCACTGTCTGGAAGGAAATCCCAGGAACTCAGGACTTGGAAACTGTGGGAGTTTTTACTCCTGGTAAGCTGGGTAAATTGTTCTGGGATTGGAGCAACTGAGCCTATTGCTCCAGAGTGGATGGTAGAAGAAGAAAGGGGAGTTAATATGGAGCCAGTGTCAGATATAACTGGATCTAGGGGCTCAAATGATGTCATTAGGGCTGTTTCCTTATCTCCCAGCTCTGCTGAACCTTTGCAGTTTCATTTGGGGCTTCTTCAGTTCCAGATGCCTGTGTTCCCAGTTTAGCAAATCCAGCAAAGAGAGCAATCTTCCCCAGTAGCTCTGACAAAAAACTCCCGGAGCTGATTCTGATATGTTCTGCTACGTGAAATATACATCTCTGAAACAATGACACTAAGAAAATGGGAAATCCTGGTTGGTCTGGTGTGGTCACTTGCACAATCTTGTGACGATGGCTGTGTAGCAGTGAGTAAGCGTTCAGCCCCAAATAAGACACCTGAATTTGGTTTGTCACAGGAAAGAAGAGTTTTGTTAGAAGGGGGAGGAACCAGACTGTTGAAAATGAGAGATGTCCATTATAGGTTCGTGTACCACAGATGGATTAGAATCTTATCCTTTTGTGCTGGCCAGCATGGCTCCTAAAACATTCCAAATGTTTAGAATGAACATGGAACTGATTTGTTCTATGTAACTTTAAGTAAATGTTAATTTGTTGTGAGGGTCATAGTACCTGCAGAAATGATGCTAGTACAGCCTCACTCTTTAGACTTCATAAATACTGGGAGCATAGACGTTTAGGACTGAAGAAGCCCAGAATGAAACTGTGCAAGTTCAGCAGAGCTGGGAGATAGGGAAACAGCCCTAATGACATCATTTGAGGCCCTGGATCCAGTTATGTCTGAAACTGACTCCATATTAACTTACAAGCTTAAAAATCGTGTAGCTGTGCAGATGAAGACTATGGCAGTGGCTAACAGGAGGAATCATTTCAGAGTAGAGGGTGTGCCCCATTGGCTTGTCAGTGCCCGGCCTGTTCCAATCTAGCCGTCAGCTCAATGCCTTTCATTATCAAAAGTTTTTCATCAATTTATTGGAAATTTGCCCCGCTGAAATAGAATTTAACAGTGTATATAAATTATACCTACAAATGGCTACCTATGAGAAAATAGGATTTGCTTTACATATTATTTATAGTCAACTTTTCTGAAATATTTATTTTATAAAGTGAGGAGTACCTATGGAATATAAAACTGGGAACTGGTGGAGTATTTTTGTAAATCAGATGTAGTGTAAATGCTCTCCCACCTAGTCAGCCTGTGGGAACCAGAAAAGGTCAGATTAATAATACATGCCTACCTGAAAGACTTCAATAACTTTCCCTCCCCAAATCTTCACCAGCTAATTTGAGAATTGTGTTTCTTGCATGTGCTTAGGAATAAATCTGCTCATGTTCCTATGGTGATCCAGTCTCCTAGTGGAAGTCTCTTGTTCAAAATTTGTCTGAAGGAGGCATCCACCTTATTCTAGGACCCGCCATGTAAATACTGCTTTGATGTTGCTCCATTCCATATAGCACTTAGTATACTTGCTTTGTTCCACCCATTCAGAAATGAAGACAATGCCCCTGACCCACTCTGTCCTTTATTACCTGAGTCTCAAAATAGTAGTGTGCATACACAGTCTGAAAAAGTATCCTGAGAAAATTTCTTCAACTTCTGATTCTAACACTTCTTTTCACAAGGACCTAACAAATCCACAGGACCATGTGGATTGGGTGAAGTAGAGGTGGAGGGGTGAGAGGCCACAGCTTCTGCTCTACTCTCTCCAGATTCTTGTTCACAATCTTCTTTCTTTCTCAGTTTCCAAATCCCCCAAGTTTCCAGACATAACTAAGTCAAGTGTCAAATACCCCTCTGCTTGTTTACAGATTTAAATATCTGCCCCAGAACAGGAGAGAGTCACCCACACGACCCTCTCTGCTGAGGCTTAGGTCCACCAAATCACCTGCTTCTCAGATAGATTGCTTTCCAGAACAATGTCATTGAGACTTTAAAAAATAGTTTTTAATCATCTGTTCTAATGGAGCAGGGAACAGAATGGCTATATAAATGTTGACAATGGTTTTACTCTTTCCCAATCCTACAGTGTTAGAGTAGCCTATATTTTCTTTGTTCTATTTTATACTTGCTATATTACTCAGCACTTATTCATAACTGAGGCTCTATTTCTTGTGCTTACATCCATTAAATGAGAGAATGAACCACAGTAAAGTATTCTGCAAATGTTAGATGCTGTCATACTTAATAAATTTTTAAAAATAAAATTGGGCATTGTAAAAATATTTTCAATTACTTTCCCATTGAAGCCAAAGATACATTAAGTTCTTACCCAAGTCCAGTAATGGGGATCACTGATGAAATAATTCTAAATTTATTTTTTGTTACTGTACAAAGTTTCCTTTGAAATCAGTGGCCATTCTGAATGTGGGCTAGCGCCAAGAAGCATTCTGCAGAAAAATAATAATGTCTAGTATTAATGAGTCATTCTGTCTTTCTTCCCCATCTGAATCACATATCAATTTGGCTTTATGGGTTTTTAAAAATGACTTTACAATCATCTAAATAAAGTTTCTTTTGATGATATGATTACAGTGGTAACGTTAAAATTATCTCTAATAATGAAATGTATACTAATCTTTAAAGATTAAAACTCCTTAGAAGAGTTTGTGAATCATAACAATAACTCAATTTTATTTTAATGCTCTTAATATTTTCATTGCAAAAATATTAGAGAATGTTTAAAAACTTCAATAACTTCATTATCCTATTGAAAGTGCCTTGTGTAATTTTTCCAAATTTCCTCCCAGTTGTCTGTGCATATGTTTTATATAACTGTGATCATAGAATATACATTATCTATTTAGTTCATCTACTAAGGATTCTCAGCGGGAGGTGATTTTGCCTCCCACAGAACAGTTGAGAATTCCTGGAGCCATTTTTTATTGTCCCTAATAGGGGCAGGTGAGTGCTATTGGCATCTCGTGGGTAGAGGGCAAGGATACTGCTAAACATACTACAATGTATGGTTTCCTCTCAAATAATTATCTAACCCAAAATGTTAATATTGCCAAGGTTGAGAAACTATTGTGTACACACACACAAATACACACACACATTTGTATTATGCTTTTTAAAACTTTGTTAAATAAATCCTTTTTTAATTTTCGCCCAATTCTTATAATTATCCCTTATTTAATCTAGTTGAGAATCGTAATTTATATACTTTCCCCACTCTCAGACATCTTCAATAATGTTATGAACATCTTCATACATAAGGCTTCTATATTAGTTTACACAAATTCTCATGAGTAAAATTACTCTGGCAAAGGGTATTATCATTTTAATGGCTCTTAAACTTGTTAGAGGGACCTTATAAATGTTAACTTTGGCAAAAGACATTCATTATTAATAGTTTATCAAAGAGAATTAAAGTTTGCCTTTAACCACAGTTTCTAATGCTATAATTTTGTAAGTGGGAAATAATGGTGTTGGTAAAGGATTATATCTAAGAGTTAATTCTAGCTTTTTGGATAGACAATGTGATTTCAAGAGCAGAAAAGATATTTCTTTACCCTCAATTATGTTCCTCACTATTTTTTGACATCTCACGTAAGTCTGTTGGAGGGAAAAGGTAACCAACCATATGCCTTAGCCTCCTTTAAGATATACGTACTGACATGGACGGAGAGGGTTGTGATGGTGTCTCACTGTAAGTCCTTATTATAAGAGTTGAGTTGATGATATGTAAATTGATTATTGCTATTTTACTTTTCTTAATTTGTTGCAAGAACATTTAAAAAAATTTTTGCTACTAGTAAAGGATTCCAAAACAGAGCACACGTAGTGGCCAATACTTGACTAAGACTCAATAACTGACATATTTATCCAAGTAGTATGCTTCTCACATCATAGCATAGAAAATATTAATATTTTTTTCCTGGCACCCTGATATAAGCTGGAAACAACTGGCCTGGAGGCTCTACCTGCACCTGGCATCACCTAGCTGCCCCAAAGGGAGAAGGGAATCGTTGTCTCACCATACCCACTCATGGGGCAGCCTGCCTGGCCACTGTTTATCTAAAATGCTGTTATTCAAAATGTGGTCTTCACATTGTGCAGCTTCAGCAGCACCTGGGAGCTTGTTAGAAATGCAGAATCGCAGGCTCTATCCCAATTTACTGAAACAGAATCCGCATTTTCATAACATTTCCAGGAGATCTATGTGCACATTGAAGTTTGAGAGCACCCATCTATTAGGTTGGTGCAAAAGTAATCGCAGTTTAAAAGGCTAAAAACAATTGCAAAAACTGCAATTACTTTTGCACCAACCTAATAGAAAGTAGTGGGTAATATAAACTAGATGGGAGGTTGCACTTACTGGGCATTAACAAAGTAGCAAATCATTAAAATATTTTTTTTCCCTTGGAAGAAGTTGTACTAAAATGGCGCTTGCCTGGGATCTGAGGTTTGATTCTGTAACTTTCCTGCCACTATGGAGCACATGCGCTTTCTCTCATATATGTGATCTTTCAGTATTCTACAAATGTGTGCTCTACCAAACATTCAGTTTCTTTAGGCGAGTGTAGAGGATAAGAAGAATTGCACTTAACAGCTGTTTCATCCTCCTTCAAGCTTCAAGTATGCTTCCTGTACTGCAGACTGGTAAGCCAAAAATCACATCCTCCAGACACTCTTGCAGCTGTTAGTATGCGAGAAGTTAGGTTTATACAATCTAAGATCTGGACGGCTGTTTCTCTGATAGGCATGGAGGCATTTTGTTTTTTTTCATTTTCTTCTGTAGAGGTCCCATTGTTCAGTTATTAGCTCTGTGAACATCAGGAAGCATGGGATGGTACATCCATTTTGCTGCTTCAGATTATGGTTGGTATGGTGTGATTCTGGAGCTGACCGTGCAAGTGGCAGCTTTTTGATCCTGGTGGCTTTCAGACAGTGGCTGTGGTGATGTAGTTCTGAATCACAAATTACTTGATGGGGTGAGGTGGGTTATGTCCAAGATACTTTTATTTTGCTCAAATTAAAAAAGACAGAAAAGAAGAATTGAGAGCTCATACTTTTAAAAAAAAAGTTATTAAGAGCTACTGATCATTTCCAATTATTTCGCACTCTATCTTAATACCTTTTTGTTAAGTGTGAGCAACTGCATGTTAATTTTATCTATATTTTCATATGCAAGATGAATTTACTTCGATAAATTCTATTTACTCACAACTGTGGAGAGAAAGCTATTTTACTCTTTTAGTTAAAATTATTTTTAAAGATCTCTAAAGTACTATCAATTCACATGAGTCAGAGAGAAAATGAAATGAAATAGTATTGTTTCTAAGACTAAAGGTAAGTGGTGATAACTGCTAATGAGAATCTGAATTTTACAAAAAAAAAAAAAAAAGAATCTGAATTTTACCTGTCATTATTTGGTATATGAGCTAGTCCTTCTAATGTCATTCTATTTTATTTTTGCAGATTTATCACAAATTGTTATTTTTGTTAAAGAGGCTAAACACAGTGGCAGCTCTATCCCCAAAGCAGATGTGCATGACAACAGCACCCGAAAGAGAACACCACTGTGGTTACACTTGACTACACAGTGAGCAGTAGTGTTCGAGTCACTTCCTATGGGGAGCGTCCTTTTGGAACGGTGGCTTCTTTTCACCAAAATAACAAAACGTGGATCGAATTAAAGGGGCTAGTTTGGGTATCAGTGCCACTGTGCTCTTTCTTGGTGACCTGTCAAACAAAGAAAGTGGTATCATCACAAATGATGTACTCTGAATTTGACAAAGTCCCATAGGAACGAATTGAATTTCTATGAATGGACTTTGTTCTAAGCTGGATTTATGTTAAATGTGTCTTAATTAAAATACACCTCTATGGTTCCAGTCCTTTGGAAACGTGGCTCATAGATGAGGTGTGCGTAAAGGTGTTGATTTTTGCAGGAAACAAAAATTTTGTATTTCCAATGAAATAACAATATTGGAAACTGAGTTTGGGTATGAAAAGCTCATAGTTTGCTTCTCTACTTGTTCAAATGATGTATCCATCAGAAAGTGATCACATTTTTCTCATGATTTCTGAGCCTTTTCTATAGAAATTAAATTTAAAATGAACATTAAAATTGTATTAGTTTTGCAATTTCTTATGGAAGCTAATTGAATTTCCATATACCAATGAAAATGGTGAAAACTGTAATCTATTCATCCCTTCCCAGAATTACAGCTGTATAAGCCCTGGTAGAAATTAGTGAATTAGTATCATAAGTGACTATAAATTAGATCTATATGTTCATGGCAGTAAATACAATAATTAAATTGTCCTTCTTCTTGAAGAGTATTGGCTCTGGAATCAGATTGCTTGTGTTCCAATCCTGCTCTGTACCTTACTGTCTCTAGGGCAGGTCTCTTAATCTCTCCTATGTCCTTTAATTATACAATGGGCATAGTAATATTAATACCTCTGTTAGGGAGCTTTTATCAGAATTTATTGACATGACTCTTGTAGTAGTTAGCACAGTGCCTGGCTGTTATAATTATTGCATGTTATTATATGTGCGTTATAGCCTATCTTTTAAGTATGTACCTTGTTTCTTCAACCTGATTGTAAGCTTTGAGATAGCAGGGACCAGCTCATATAATTTTCTAGTCCCTAGCACAATGTCGTATAAATTACATAGTCAGCAATGAGATTTAAAACTAAAGGGCAATTTGGGGCTAGATTATAAGGGACCTTGATTCTGTTTCCCTAGGCCTGCTCTGGACCTGTCTTCTACTCTATCTAGTATAACCTGAATCCTCTGAATTGTGGCAAAGGGAGTTCATGGCTGCCTCCTATTCCAATCAACAGCAGCCAATCCAATGGAGCATGCAAACCATCTGCCAAAGGCCCAAGGCTGTATATAGTAGTGCAAAAGATTCCAGAAGGTCACGCCACTTAGGAGCTGTTTCTGAGTTTCTTAGGCATTTCTGGCTACTGTGCAGTTTAATTTCTTAATCTCATCTAAGTTAAATCATGTAGAATAGCATTTATACCCCCTCCTTCTTTACCTCTTCAGTTTTTTTACTTAACAGTTTGATTTGAACTATTCCAAAAAAGAATTAAGTTTAATGGTACCGATTGTCAGTGAAGTAAACACTGTGTATAGCAGGTAGGTTCGGGAAGGCTGGGTTTCCCTACCAATTGGTTTGAGTTGCATTTTAACCTGGTAGAATCCGTAGGTTGGATGTAGGCTTTGAAGATTAAAAATATTTTTATCATCACACTAAATATTTGGAAAGTTAGTATAAGGCCTGTAGGGCTCTTCTCATTCTTTCCAGTGCTCTGCCAATGACATTTCCTTGTCTGCAGCCAGCTCTGCAGCTCCCTCTTTGACGTATTCTTTTTTTTTGGTCCACTTCCATTCTATCTTAATTTACAAAATAAATTTCTAATTTTTTTTTTAAAGTTCTATTTTGTCAGTATACACTTGCAGCCACACATGAATTTGATTATAGTTGCATGGTGTTGTGAAAAACCTTGCAATTGGATTCCAAAATGACAGGCAATGTAAATTATAAGGCACAAAACACTGTGTGTTAAAGCCCTGTCAGAAATGAATAAAAATACTTTTGGAGGAAATAACTTTGGAAAGGAGAGAGAACTAGGCCGGGAGAGGAAATAATCCACACCCAGATAAGGAAAAGTAACATTTAGGAAAGCATTTGAGGGACAAGGATGATGGAAACATGTGACTTTATTTTTATTAAAATATAGGTAACATACAGTATATTAGTTTCAGATATACTGTGTATTCAACATTTATATACCTAACGAAGTGATCACCACAAGTCTAGTAACTGACACCATAGTTATTACAGTATTATTGACTCTATTCCCTATGCTGTACATTACATCACTGTGACTTATCTTATAACTGGAAATTTGTACCTCTTATTCCTTCACCTTTTCTGCCCTTCTCCCCACCTCTTTCCTTCTGACAACCATCAGTTTGTTCTCTATGAATCTGATTCTATCTTTTTTTTGGATTCCATATATAAAATCATATGAGGGACAGCTGGTTAGCTCAGTTGGATAGAGTGTGGTGCTCTTAACAAGATTGCGGGTTCAATCCCCATATGGGCCACTGTGAGCTGTGCCCTCCACAACTAGATTGAAACAGCCACTTGACTTGGAGCTGATGGGTCCTGGAAAAACATACTTAAATAAATAAAAGTTAAAAAAAAATCATACGGTATTTTTCTGTCAAACTTATTTCACTCAGCCTAGAGTCCATCCATGTTGTCGCAAATGGCAAGACTTCATTTTTTTAATGGCTGAGTAATATTCCATTGTATATATGTCACAACTTTTTTAACCATTCATCTATCAATGAACATTGAGGTTGCTTCCATAGCTTTGCTGTTGCAAATAATGCTGCAATGAACATAGGGGTGCATGTACTTTTCAAATTAGTTTTGTTTTCTTTGGATAGATACCCAGAAGTGGAGCTGCTGGGTCTTGATCATAGGCAGTCCTCCACAAAGGTTGTCACAGAGGGCAGTTAGGTTGCATTCGATTTGCCAATGACTCTCCTGAAAGATACAGTGGATCTTTATTTCCCAAGGACCACTCGTTCAGCATTGTTGAGCAACTAACTTGTGAGGGTACTGTACAGGAACTGGGTTTGCAAAGATGAAAATAGCATAGTTCCTGTCTTTAAGCGCTTTTAGTCTTTAAAACAGAACGTCCTAAGAGATCGGTATAAAGTGCCCTGTTGCAAAAAAGAGAAAGCAGCAACTAGAAGCTTGGAAGAGTCCTCAGGGCCCCACAGAGGAAGTGAGCTGTGGTCCCAAGGACAAAGAGAATTTTGATAGGCTTTCGTATCTTTCAAAAAATAAATGAAAATGTGAAATAGTCCAGAAAGGCAAGGGTTGGGATGAAAGATGAAATTTTATGTAAAAGGTTTAAAACATTTAATTGGAGCAGGAACATACAGATTAGTATCTGTAATTGTCAGGAAATAGGAAAGGTCCAGATGACAAAAGAGTGCTAACTGATCAAACTGAATTCGCTCTTGTGGACAGTCTTCTTTAGACTTGCATTTATTGCATTTGGTAAATGTTGATTGACTATTAGAAGTCCACCCACTTCTACCGGATTTTGCACAGCATAGGGAGAAGGCTACTTGCACGGTTCTAAACCCTTTTCTCCTCTCAACCCCTGTACTTTTAGGGCTGCGTGAGGTATATCTGCAGGGATTTTAGACGTTTCCTTCACCCTCTTTTTGAAACCGAGTAATACAAGCATTTAAATTAGCGGAAGGGCGGTTAACACCCGCAGCCCTAAAACCACCGCATGCCTCGTCGCCCGCCAGGGTTCGCTCCGCGCCCCGCCTCGGGTTAGCCTAATAGCGTTAACGGCTTGGGGGAAGCAACCGCTCCCGGGAGGCACGCGGGGAGCGTTGCGCGGTCGGGACTCGCAGGCCAGTGTCTAGTTCAGAAAGAAGGTGCAGGGAGGGGGGCGAGGCGGGGCAGTGGACTGTTGACGAACAGCCCTCACAGCCAATTGGAAGCCTGGTCGACTTCCCCCCTGCCAATAGGGAGCGAGATCCAGGCTGGGGGGGCGCTTCCCGGGGGCTGCGGCTGGATTCAATCCCGCGCCGCGACAGCGAAGGTGGGGGCGGAGGCTCGGCCCTGGCGGCGGGGAGCGGATCGGGGGAGGAGGGAAGACCGGAAGCCACCGTCGCGTCCCATCCTTAGACTCGCTCCCCGGGGCTGGGAGCGGAGCCGGAGCAGCGGGCAGAGGCTGCATGTGGGCTCCCTAATAAAGGGGCAGGGCCGCTGCGCAGCGCGCTCACCCCGCCCGCTCTCGGCACCCACCTGGCTCCCGGGCGCGCTGCCCTGCGCACGGCCGGCCGCGCAGACCTCGCCGAAGAGGCGCTGCCCACGGCGGGGACTGACCCGTGGCGTCAGTGCCACGCCGCCACCCCCACGCGCCTGCCCGCCGGGCCCTCCGGTCGCCGCCATGTCCTCCTCCTCCTCCTCCCCCAGGGAGACGTACGAGGAGGACCGCGAGTACGAGAACCAGGCCAAGCGCCTCAAGACGGAGGAGGGGGAGATCGAGTACTCGGCCGAGGAAGGCGAGAACCGCCGGGAAGCGACGCCCCGGGGCGGGGGCGATGGCGGCGGCGGCGGCGGCCGGAGCTTCTCGCAGCCGGTAACAATGCGCGGCGCCCCGACCGCTGTGCGGGGCGGCTCCCTGGGAAGCGGGGCCCAGTGGCGGGGACTCGGCCCCAGGCCTCCCGCCCGCCGCGTTTCCCGTTCCCGCTGCGCCGAGCCGGTCGGGAAGCGCCGGGTCTTCCTTTGGGGCTTTTATTCTGCGCCCTCCCTGCGCTCCGCATCCCGATCGCGAACCCGCCCCGGCCCGGCCGCAGGCCCCGGCGGGCGTCGGCTCCCTGGGGAGGCTCAACCGGGGAGGGTCGCGGGGCGGGGGCGGCGGGAGGCGCTGCTTCCGCCTGGGGGTGGGGAGTGGGCGCTTCGGGGCGCGATTAGCTCTTTGTTAGTTTAACTCTCCCGGCTGCTGGCCTGCGTCCCGGCGACCCCCTCTCTTCAGTGCCCCTGCCCGCAGCACCCGCGCGCTGCCCATCACAGGATTGTTGCGTGGGTCACCGAGGACTGGATTCGCCTAGGTCCGGAGGAGAGTCGTAACTAAATGACAGATTACGCTGTGGCGCTCACGCCCTAGTTCCCCTGAAGGTTTAGGGTTTTTTTGTTTGTTTGTTTTGTTTTTTTTTGCTGTTGGCAGGCCTGGCGTGCATGCTTTGCTACCCAACGTCACGATTATTGCTCGGTACAGTTAGCTCTTCGGTTTAAAAAAAAAAATGTGTTGGTAGGTGTTAGAACATCCCTACTCTCTAGTAAAGCAAATGTTAAAATCATCTCAGTTCCTCATTGACAGTTTATCCCAAATTTGCCCCACGAAAGGCGGAGCTGAAATCAGGATTGCATTAAACACTCGCCTAGGTTGTTTCTCTCTCATCAAAAATGTTAGCTGGAGGCAGAAGGAATGTGAAAAGCGCTTTATCCACAGCAAATAGTAACTCAGCTTCAGTTGGATGGAGACTTTAAGGAAGCAAAACAAAAGCCAACGCTTTTGCCCTTTTTTGATGCATTAAGGTGTCTTAATGACTTAGATGTTCTTTAAACATTTAACACATTTTGTGATTTTTTTTAAAGCAAACTTTCCCAGAAATTTGTGAAATAGGATACACACTTATATTCTATTAATAGATTAAAACGTTTTCACCTTTGGTAGGAATCAAATTAGAAGCCTGTTGGGTATTGTTTGAATGTTTATGTAAAAAATTCCGATCACCAAACTTCGGTTCGAGTTTCCAGTTCGAGTTTCCAGATACGTTAATGTGATGGATAAGGTTGCAACACATTTAAAAAAGAACTCTTTAAATAAAATAGTTTTCTGTAACTAGATACTTTTACTTTTGTGCCTAGCTATTTGGTATATTCAAAATGTAACTTGAAAGTGTAAATAAAATAAGTACATTTCTTCTTTAAAAGTTTCAGTTCAAAGCCAATTCCATTGTGGGAGTTGGAAACAGGAATGTTATAACTGGTTACTTAGATGCATTGGATCAGCGTATTTTTTTTGGCAGAAGGCTTGCTGGAGTTTTTGTGCAGCATCATGAAATGTCTACCATTAAGTGTCTTGAAAAGATACTTTAATCAGTTTATAAATTTAAAAAATTTAACCTTTAAAAATAAAATTCCTCGAATATTAGAAAGAACATATTAAACATTAAGCCAATAGTATAGGGTGTGTTGGGAAGAAAATAATATATAATCAATATATCCAGAGTGATTGTATCTAGCATTGGAAATAGCACTGGGCAGGGCTTGGGGATAGTCAGAAGTCTTAGCTAGAATACGATCTATGTGACGTTTAGAAAGTCAGTTTACTGTGCTGAGTTCTCTTAGTCTGTAAAACGTGAAAGTTGAACTACCTGCCTTCCATACCTGACTTTGTGGTTCAGTAATTAATGTAATGCAGCTTTTAAATTACCCAGGCAGGAGTTATAAATTCTACTTTTTATCTTACTGTTGTTATGTTTCTTTAAGAGAGGGTGAATTGCTTTTAACAGTAGAACCAACATTGCACTGTGAAATCTAATGAATGCTTATTTTTCCTGTTTTTAAACATTTTTCTTCATGTAATGTTTGGTACTCTTGAAATCATAGCAACTATGGAAACCTGTACATAATAAAATTCTATTAGGATAGGAATTTTCTGGATAGCAGTTTACTGCCTAGTGCGTCATCATCCAGAAATACGGTAATTCATCAAACTGAAAAGGGTTTTGGTTCAACCTCAGTCAGTGGTCCTTCAACCCAGCCAGAGAAGAAATACTTTGTGGTACATGAAAATTAGGTACAATGATAAGCAATCTTTTTCAACTTTAGTTGGAAGTTTGTAATGTGCAAAGTAAGACTTCAAAGATTTACATTGTTTGGCTTTTCATAATTATTTCCGTGATTGCTTTAATAATAGATTTAAAGAGGAAAGTGAGTACATTCAAGAAAAACAGTGTTTCTAACAATGCTCCTAATTTAAAGATGAATCGGTCATTGTGAATGATTGTGCTATTTTAAGGCATAAAGAGAAATAAGTTAATAGTTTGGACATGAGAAATAAGCCATCCTTTAAAATGTGTGTCTTCTGGTACTTATTTTAAAGAGCAAAAGTGATTTAGATTCATTGGGCTGCATTGTTGAACAAAGCTTGATTGTGGAGGTTCCTGCTGTGTATTATAGTCACTATTCTTACAGAGTAAATGGTATTCTTAAATTTAGTAAATCATATTAATAGTCAATTTCTGTATCTGCTTACTTTTAAGAAAGCAACTTGACTTCCAAACATTAGGGCTTCCCTTGGCAAAACTAATTGAGGAATTGAATTGGGAGGATACATAGAAAAGATCTGCTTTTATAAAGACTGATACCAATAAGAATTTATGGAGTACTAATTTATTTTGGAGACTTTCAAGTTTTTCTTTTACTCTATTCTGCTAGTGAGTAAACAGGCAAATTGAAAATTGTTAAAGTGTATCACCTCACCGGAGTCAGAATGGCTATCATCAACAAGACAAATAGTAACAAGTGTTGGAGAGGCTGTGGAGAAAAAGGAACCCTCATACACTGTTGGTGGGAATGCAGACTGGTGCAGCCGTTATGGAAGGCAGTGTGGAGGTTCCTCAAAAAGTTACGAATAGAATTACCATATGACCCAGCAATCCCTCTCCTGGGTATCTACCCCCAAAATTTGAAAACATTTATACATAAAGACCCGTGTGCTCCAATGTTCATTGCAGCTTTGTTTACGATAGCCAAGACATGGAAACAATCAAAATATCCTTTGATAGATGAATGGATAAAGAAGTTGTGGTATATATACACAATGGAATATTATTTGGTGGTAAGAAAAGATGATATAGGAACATTTGTGACAACATGGATGGACCTTGAGAATATAATGCTAAGCGAAATAAGTCAGACAGAAAAAGCAGAGAACCATATGATTTCATTGCTATGTGGTATATAAACGAAAAACAACAAAAGAACAAGACAAACAAATGAGAAACAAAGTGTAAGGGGGTGGGGGATGGGAGATGAGGGTAAGGGGGATCAAATATGATGGAAGGAGAACTGACTGGGTGATGAACACACAATGGGATTTATAGATGATGTAATACAGAATTGTACACCTGAAATCTATGTAATTTTACTAACAATTGTCACCCCAATAAATTAAAAAAAAAAAGAATTGTTAAAGTGGTTTGTTTACTGATGAGGTGAATGTTTATTTCTCAACTTTTAATAAATACGTAGACTAACCAGATGGCAAAATGCCAAGATAAAAATGTAGATCCTAGAATTTTCAAGCAAAGGAATATACATTATGTAGAGAATCTAGATTGGACTTAAGATACACTGTTATGCTTTAATGATCTAAATTACAGAGATGGTAGGAATATTATGATGGCTTATTGGATGAAGTCACTTTTTCAGCCTAGCTCTTATAGGAAAGTTTAGAAACTGTGACAGTGAACATAGTGACTACACTGGGGAATAAAACATTTCAAGGATGTGTGTCCTGGAGGTGTGTGCCAGAGCCTTGAGGCTTCTATAGCAGTAATGTTGTTCTATGTCTCCTTTAGCTAAGCTGCTACACAGTAAGTGAGAATCCTAGTTTTGAGAAAGAAATGAAAAGTAGTAGGTTTTACCGTCTTTTGGTTTTAACAAGTGACTGTTTCTTCGTGTTAATACATAAAATGCAGAACTGTTAATAGAGCCATAAGCTGGTGCCTTGGCTCTGCTACCAACATGTTTTGTGACTTAACCTCTCTGGAACTCAGTTTGCTACTTATAACATGAGATGGTTGGATGTGATGATCACTGATCACTTAACTCATTAAAAAAGTGATACGTAAGCCCCTATCATGTGCTAGGTGTTGTTCTCGGTGATGGAGATGTAGTAGTGAAAAAAATTCCATGTCTAAAAAGCTGTGATTCTGCATCATTTAGTGTTACTTTCTTTTCTCTGTGAAATTGAACAAAGCTTTCACAATTTGCAGTTGCAGCTACAGCAACAACTCAGATGAACTTAAATAAGTGATAAGAGGGCGAGGCAGAGAATTTGTTGGCTCACATAACTGGGAAAGCCAAGTTGTGGCACTAGTTTCAGGCATGGCTGGATCCAGGGTTTTAGATAGCACAGAGAGTTGATTCTGTCTCTTTTCATGTTTCCACTCTTATTTTCTCTAGTGATAAAGCTAAGCTTATAGTCTTATAATTAGTAAGTAAAGAGAGCAGTCTCTTCCCCAGTGCTCGTATTTGTCTCCTGATCAACCATTTTTTATCTCCCCCTTCTTCCAACTGATCACTGGGCTACCTCTGAAGTTGGGGAGACAGGACTGTGTGACTGAGAATACCAACATAATCGGGAGTTGAAGAGTTGTGTTTTTTTTTTACTTAGGTGTGTTTAACCAGAAGAAGGGGGAAGGGCTTCTGGGTAGGCAAAACCAAAGTACTTCTATATGAGTAAATAAATGTTACTTGAATCATATGGTGGTTCTTTTTTCATCTTTCCTCTGTTATGTGATCAAATATACCTAAGAACTTTGGATAGGAAAATTAAAGAGATTCCCATATTTTGGATCTGCTGTACTGTTTCTTTTAAAAAAGAAAAAGACCAAATTAAAGAGAGACAACTATTTAATTTAACAAGAAAAAAAAAACCCTCAAAAAACGTAGTTAACTTGAAGCATATTGTAAATTAAAAAATGTTTGCAGCTGCCTCTTAAAACTAGTTTGTTCTTGGTTTATATGAAGTCTCCAAAGTCCAAGAGGGGATAATCTTAAATATCTGGAAATACTGTACTCACTTCTTAGTACTATGTTGATAAATTAGTCCAGAGAAAGATTACCAGAATGGAGAAGGCACTTAAAATCACGTCATAAGAGGAATGACAGAAGAATCTGGGATAAACTTAAGTGTGATTTAAGAAAGCATTACAAATAATTGTAAGGTTATCGTGTAGAAGAGGGAAATGCAGATAAGGGTAGGGAGTGCCACTAACACTTACTGAACCTTTACCCAATAACTACAACTAGCCCTGCTAGTCATTTTATATTTGTTGTTTCATTTATTGTAATCTTGTGTGATAACGGTTTTGATTTTTTTTTGTCTTTAAAATAGTGAAACAGGATCAGAAAGATTAAGTAGCCTAAGATCACTGAGCCAGTAAGTGTCCAAAGATTCAAACTCAGGTCTGACTCCAGAGGCCATTTTGGGTAGGAAACTACAGGAGACAGATATGGGTGCATATTATGAAGAATTTTCTAAAAATATAATGGATTGTCTGTCTCACTGGGTAGTATGTTTCCTGTCATTGGAGGTGTTTAAGGAGAGGCTGGATAATCACTTGGCAGTGGGTCTGTGTGTATGTTTCGAGTAGGGGGGCGAATTATTGAATTTCAGGTTGGTCTTAATCCTGTCACTATAGGAGGGCAGAAAAGATTGTTATTGTTCAGCAGCTCTATTGTTCAGCACACGTTGTGCATAGAGATACTGGGAAAACAAAAGCCTACAGACAGTGTGCCTGGCCTTTGAGTTTACAGTTTAATTATTGCTTTTCTGTATGAATAGATATTAATGGGCCCTGCTCATTCCTCTTAGAAGCTTCATTTATACTCTGCTGAGCTTTCCTTCTCTTTAATAAAACCTGGTCTTCAATCTTCAATGCCAAAATTAGCACTTAAGACTGGTATTATTAGAGTTTGTCCTTGAGATAGGCTTTGAGGGGCAGGGAGTTTGGAATGGTTATAACTAGACTGGTCTATAACCTGCAGTGGGGAAAATGATGGCTCCATTATAGTTGACCCAGTTTACCTAAAGAAGAGATTGAGTAATTTAAAAAGAAAAAATATATACATAAATTGCAGGCATACCTTCATTTACTGGGCATTCACTGTTTGATACTTAATAGATTATTAATTAGTCTGATATATAATAGATGTAAATTGGTCAATAGAGAGTCTAAACATTTGAAATGGAAAGAATTTGGGTTTCTGTATGAGAAAGGTTTAAAAAAAATTCATTAAGCTGGAGAAGACATGATCAAAGTATTAATATGTGGATGGGGTAAACATACTGATTTGTTCACCAATTTAGGAATCATATGCATAGTACGCTGCTTCAAAGAGGTAGTTTTAAGGTAGGTAAAAAGAAGCTCTACAGGTGATCAGTTTTATTACTAGTATATAGTTTAGGTAGGTATAAGAAAATATTGGTTTAAGAAAAGTATTAGTATTTAGGAGGAAAGGGGGTGGTGAAAATATACTTTGAAAAGTATCTTTAATATATCAGTTTTATATTTGGAAACATTAGGTTTTTTCTTTTTAACTAAATTACAGAAAGGATGAGAAAATTTTAAGTTAGAGAAAAGGGGACATAATTTAAAGATAAAGAAATATCAAGGTAGGTAAATTCTTGAATGGCAGATTCATTGAGTGGGTATAAGGGAAATACAAGAGGTTTGGGATAGTTTCCAGCCTTGAGATTGAGATCATCATATCTTCTAAATACCATATAGATTGCATTTACGTAACATCTTCCAGCTTTTATAGAATGACTTGAATCTTGATCTGTTTCGTTTAGGAAATATAATTAAATAATCACATATTAAAATAACCTTTTGAGGGATTTTTAAATCGATCCTGTAATTCGTTTCTTTGGGAGAAGACCAATTTGAAAAATGATTATATTCTTTAGCACCAAATACAAGATAGTGGTTATCCATCATCTGAAGGGAGGTAGGAGGAAGAGCTGTCAACTGATTGATAGGCTTTTATTTAGTAAAATGGTGGTAGGTTAATGAGTATTTTTTTTTTAAAGATTTTATTGGGGAAGGAGAACAGGACTTTATTGGGGAACAGTATGTACTTCCAGGCCTTTTTTTTTTTTTTTCCAAGTCAAGTTGTTGTCCTTTCAGTCTTAGTTGTGGAGGGCGCAGCTCAGCTCCAGGTCCAGTTGCCATTTTTTTTAGTTGCAGGGGGCACAGCCCACCATTCCTTGCGGGAGTTGAACCAGCAACCTTGTGGTTGAGAGGACGCGCTCCAATCAACTGAGCCATCCGGAGCTTAGGGGCAGCTCAGCTCAAGGTGCCGTGTTCAATTTTAGTTGCAGGGGGCGCTGCCCACCATCCCTTGGGGGACTCAAGGAATCGAACTGGCAACCTTGTGGTTGAGAGCCCACTGGCCTATGTGGGAATCGAACCGGCAGCCTTTGGAATTAGAAGTATGGAGCTCTAACCTCCTGAGCCACTGGGCCGGCCCTAATGAGTATTTTATATATTGTTCTTCATATGCTTTTTTGGTCTTAAATATTATATAATAAAATATTTTCCCAACTTTTTATTATGTATAATGTTCAATTACATACGTAGTTTTTAACATTTTTTACTTGGGCTTTTTATCTCTATATCTATATACATACTTTTTTTCTCCCTAAACTATTTGGGAGTAAGTTATAGACATGACAGTTCATCCTTAAATAGCTCAGCTTTCCTAAGAATAAGGATATTCTTATTACCATTACCATTATTCTTATTACCATTACCATTATCATAATGGTACCTAAGAGAATAAATAATTCCATTATATAATCCAATATGCTATCTGTTTAAATTGTCCATTTGTCCTTAAGATGTCTTTTATAGCAGTTTTTATCATAAAATGAAGGCTCACATATTGCATTTGGCTATTGTCTCTCTTTAGTCTGAATCTGAAATCTTCCACTATTTTTTTAAAGATTTTATTGGGGAAGGGGAATAGGACTTTATTGGGGAACAGTGTGTACTTCCAGGACTTTTTTCCAAGTCAAGTTGTCCTTTCAATCGTAGTTGTGGAGGGCGCAGCTCAGCTCCAGGTCCAGTTGCCGTTGCTAGTTGCAGGGGGCACAGCCCACCATCCCTTGCGGGAGTCGAACTGGCAACCTTGTGATTGAGAGGACGCGCTGAGCCACCAGGCCAGCCCTCTTCCACTGTTTTTTGATTCTAACTTCTTGAAGAGTCCAGGCCAATATAGTTTTTCTCTTGCGCTTTTACCTTTTCAGCCGATTTCTAAGGATCACAGGGATGACTCTTATTTCTTGCAGTTTATTATTGTCTAATTGTTTTTAGAGTAAAACTTGTTATTTATACTTTTTAAATGTATGTCTAAGTTTAGGTTTTTAGATATGAAGAGCTGTTTTCTTACATTATTGTTGTATTTAAGAACGTTAGGGTGATAATGCATATTGGTGGTTGAGTTTCACCTACGATGGGCAGTCATTTGCTAAAGTTGCTAATGTAGAGTATTGGTTTACATAGGGAACAATCAGAATAGTTTATTTCAAATTTAGTGACGTGGAATGAATATACGTGTTACCACAGAAAAGATTCAGCCTAAGCAATTCAAATGAAATTCCATGGGTTGAATTAGTATTTGCAAAGGACTGAATTTATTTGATTATGTAGAGTGGTCCCATGGTTACTTTGTATATTTAAATTAGTTCTTTTCTTTAAACTCTGACATAATTTTTTATTGGCAGGACATAAGTTTTACTATATTTTCTAAGTGTTTTATAGTAAAAATTGGTGAGTCTTTTAAAATAGCCATAAAAGGATTTAATTTTCTTAAAATGATTCTAAAGTTTTAATGGTAAAATATTAATGCTTTTAGATTAGTCTGTAGGACAAAAAAACCTTTAATAGATTTTTTTTGATATATATATATACATATATGTATGAACTTATCTGTGGGAGCATATTCTTTAATTTCTTGTTACAATATATATTCACATATATAGGAATTGTCCATGGAAGTCATTTCTGAAGTGATGCAAGGGAGGTTTCCAGTGGCTAGCTGTAAATATAAATCTTTGCCTTAACAGACCTTGAATAAGTAAATGAGAGAGCTATTTTCGTTTTCAAAGTAATTCTTATTCATAATCCCTTTTAAAATAAACTTTAAGACCACATACTTACATTTTTAAACTTCCTGCTGGGCATTCTGAAAGATACACAACTCAGATACATGACTCCACAGAAGCCCCAGAGGCTCGCGTTTTTGAGTACTCTATTCATCAGCAAAGATGATGCCTTGTATAAATTTTAAGTTGTGAAGTATACTGTTGTAGTGACACTAGATAACCAATTACACAAGGAGGAAGATACAAATCTATATTACAGGAAAAATAAAGTATATAATCTTTATATTAAAGAAAAGTTTAAATTGGGACTTTTTGTTCTTTTGGACTTACTAAGATTTTGATTTTATGGAGGAAAAGTTACGAAATTGAGTATAAAATGTGTTTCTGATCTTAGCATGCTCTGTGTCTCTGCTGAAATTTTTTCTGAGATTCCCTTGACATTGAAAATAAGTTATAAGTAACTTAGTTTCACTTCTTATTGAGAGAGAATACTCCCTTTTAAGAAGTCATAATTCTCGTGCCAAGCATTTAGTTGGTGATTTTACTCTCAGGTCCTGTTGCTTACTTGTGAATTGAAACTTGGTTTGGGTTTTTTGTTGTTGTTGTTGTTTTCTTAATGTTTGCTTTTCAAGGCCGAGCTGAATTTACTAAAAGATGCAATTTAGACTTCTAAAGTTTTTAACTAGAAATCATTTTCTCTTGCTAGGAGGCAGGTGGAAGTCATCATAAAGTTTCTGTTTCACCCGTGGTCCACGTCCGAGGACTCTGTGAATCTGTGGTGGAAGCTGACCTTGTGGAGGCTCTGGAAAAATTTGGGACGATATGGTAAGGACAGTAGGGACTCAGAGCAGACTGAAAACAGTGTGGTGGAACAAGTCTTGCTTCGCCGCTCTGCCTTGATGTTTAACCACGGTATATGTCGAGTTTGCTTATGACTGTATATGTTCGGAACCTTTTAACCTTTCTGGGATTATGCATGTGTCTATTTTTGTGGCCATGATCACCTCTCACTCCCCAACCAGGTTGTATGTAAAATTGATTATTGCATCTTTCATCTGATTTTCAAATGAATTCAAGATTCCTTCTTAAGCACTGCTTTAAACCAGTGAGTTGCTTATATCCTTTATTTTCAGTTTCAAGTAGTGGTACTTAAACACTGATTTTTAAAAAAATTCTTACTTCGGAATAGGAAGTAAGGAATTAGGAAATAGTTGGCAACTAAAAGTGGGTAGATTAAGGGCAGGCATTATTTGCTGAGGTATGTGTTGCTATGAGTTCTTGTGCGTATCACGAGACTCAGTATTTTATCCTAGCTTGTTTTTTTCCTTTTGTATTCACTCAGGCTCTTCCTTTCTCTTACCATAGCTGCTGTATGCTTAAGAATATTGACTTAAGTGAAAACTAATTAGAAAAGTGAATCTGCTACCAAAAATAAACACTTAAAAATTTTTTCTAAATTGTTTTTGGAGTATGCCTGTTGTTCTCTTCTTAGTATGGATAATTGAGTTGATTTTATTATTAGCTTTCCCATGATGAATATGTTTGGGGGTTTTGTTTTAGGCATCAGTGACACTGACTTAAGTCAAAATACATAAACAGGAGAGAAATTTCTATGTTTGCTGAGATATATGAGGTAGTGTTAGGTGATAGCTTCTATCATGGCATCTTTTTTATTAATTTCTTTGGTGACCTGATTGCGAGGTAGATGACATGGCAAACCTGTTATTCACAACTTACGTACCTCAGAAACCACTGACTTATATGTTTTTTATCCTTAGAGGTACAAACTGGAAATCCACATGGGCATAAGAAGGCCCATTTCTTGAAGTATCACTAAGATGACCATCTCACTTAGTCACTTGGAGTGGATCTTGGAAGTTATTCTGTCTGGAGAGTTATATATTGAAGTAGACTTCTTAGATCTTATATAGACTCGCATGTTGGCCCTAGACTAACTCCATTCTCTGTATAAGGACCTTCTAAGAGGTGCATCGTCCCATGGAGTTTTAAAGAGATGGTTATTTGTGGTTTATTTTTCTTTTTGTTATATGTTTAGGGCTTTTAAGTTACTATTTTCTTATAGCCAAGAAATACTGAAGCAATGTCAGAAAAACAAGTGGATGAGCACATATAGTTGGAAATTTTAATGTTCATTATGACCATGACCTGAATGTTGGGGATTAAAGAAATAGAATTATGTGTTTAAGTTGGTGAGTAATTTGAGTTACTTTTGGGTGCGTGTTCATTTTTAGACTCTATACTGTTTGATACTTAATCCATAGTAAAGTGTCCCATATATAAATGTTATTCAGTTAACTTGCATAATCATTTTGCCCTCAAGATTGGTAGTTGTGTGGATAGAAAAGTTGTGAAATAATTGGAACAAATTAGTGTATAGTTAAGAGCCTAATTGGCATAAATATGAATAATAATACCCTGTTTCCCCGAAAATCAGACCTAGCTGGACAATCAGCTCTAATGTATCTCTTGGAGCAAAAAATTAATATAAGACCTAGTATTATATTATATCATATATCATATTATATATCATATCATATCATATATCATGTCATATCAGACCCGGTCTTACATTAATTTTTGCTCCAAAAGACACATTAGAGCTCATTGTTCTCTCAGTCTTATTTTCGGGGAAACATGGTAGGAGTTTCAGTTGTATGAAACGATACTGAATAAGTGGGAACTTTGACTAGTCTCCAGTGAGGAAGGAACAGGTGTTTTGCTTCAAAATGTTGCATTTATAGAACCTTTTTTTTATTTGTTTATTTTGTGATGTGTATATGGGATTATAAAGATTGTATAGAAACTGCTCATGTTGAAAAGGTCAGTCACCAAGTTCAGCATATAGTAATTTTATATGGAAAAACTAGATGCTTAGGAAAGAAGTTCAGGAGAAACTATTACAAGATGTTGAGAATGGTTATGTCAGGATAATAAAATTGCTGTTTTACTTGTCTTTATTGTGTAGTATATTCATGTATTGTAATCAAAAGAATATTTAAAAATACATACTAAGTCTCTTGTCCTGTCTTACCCCCTCCCATTTTTTTATTGCTCCCTTCCATTAAAGGAGAGGATGCTAAGTAGTGATTAGCTATACCGGTTTAAAATTTTGTAACAAAACTTTTGAGACCTAATTTGTGTAGTAAATCTTTTGCCTCCTCCTGTTTTTATTTAAAATTTAGTAAGCATGTCTTGAGCTATAAGTTGAAAGCACCAGACCGTTAGCTTTTTTGTTTATTTTTTCTGTCTTTAGCTTTTCAGTTTTCCTCATATTAATGCTTTTCAAAGATAATTTAAAAAATTACGTGCCAGGCAATTTTAAGTGCATTCTTAAAATATTTGCGACATTCTAATTTTCCCTTCTTTGTCTTCATATAATACCACTTTTAGACTCTATACTGTTTGATACTTAATCCATAGTAAAGTGAATATCCTTTCATGGATTCTTTAATATTTAAAAATATTTTGGAGATTATTTGTATGAAATTTGATCAGTTTGCAGTTGCTTTTATTTATTTTTAGTTCTCTGTTTTTAGTAAGTTAATGAAAGTATAGTCAGTTATTAGTGGGGGCACTTATTTATTTGTAGTAGTTTCTGTTATTAGGGGTCTCATCTGCTAAACTTCTGTTGACTTTTATCTTTTGGTTTCTGTATCTAGATATTTTCTAAAAGTGGTTGGGAGTAGAAGCCTGAGGAATAAACTGGATGGTGTCCTTAGTAACTGATAACAGGAAACTGCTTAAGGAAGGCATGAGGTGGATAAGCTTTTAATCACGGGAAGATAAGCTTTCAAATATGCACCATCTACTGGGCATAATTGATTTTGATGATGTTTAAGGGTTGACTAACATTGGCTGTAGGTCATGAAGAATACCGATCTGTATGATTTGACACATTTTTATTGAAGTCTGCTTTTTATTGAAATCTGAATGAGAATAGATGATATTAATGAATTTATATTTGGATATTGCCTCCCAATCTCCTTTTCAGCTATGTGATGATGATGCCATTTAAACGGCAGGCTCTAGTGGAATTTGAGAACATAGATAGTGCCAAAGAATGTGTGACATTTGCTGCGGATGAACCTGTGTACATTGCTGGTCAACAGGCTTTTTTCAACTATTCTACAAGCAAAAGGATCACTCGGCCAGGAAATACTGATGATCCATCAGGAGGCAACAAAGTTCTCCTGCTATCAATTCAGAATCCTCTTTATCCTATTACGGTGGTATGTATTTTTAGTATGACAAACTAAATTAAAAGTGATTTTGGAATTTGCCTCTAGAGTGACTAACCTATAGTTTTTCTTCACTGCCATCTAGATATTTAAAAATAGTGTTTTTTAAAGAATTATTAAACTTAATCTTAATTTTGACTTAAGTTAAATGAACAAAGAAATGGTGAGCATTGAAGCTAAAAAGGTCAGAAGCACAGTTGTCATAATGAAATAAGCGCATTTAAAAATTTGATTATTTAGCATCAGTGTTAACTCTGTTTCTGATAATAAGGGATTAGACAGACTTGTGGGAAATGATCCTGACATCTCTCCCATTCATCTGCCAGCACATGTATTGAGGACATCTACTATATAATGACAGACTCCCATAGTACAGTAAGATGTACATGTCATTCTAAGCTCTTTTGAGGTAGCTTGTTAAAAAACCTGTCGGATTTACTTAAAACTCTCTGATTATTAGTGAAGAAGTGAAATTATTAGTAAAATTAAAAGAAGTGCTATTTAAAAGACATGATGTTAGTAAAATTTTAAAAAGCATTCATGTTCTGAACCAGTTGAGTTTTCTACTTTATAAATCACATGCTGTTTCACAATAAGCTAGTGACAAGGACCCTTGAGTTTTGTAATGAATAGAATATTACAGTAAGGAAAGCTTCAGTTCGTTTGATTTCTAGTAAGCATATATGATATTGAGACATAAAACTAAAATAAAGCATAAAATATTTAAATTTAATTAAACATTATGTATCTTTATTTTTATAATATAGACTTATTAATATACAGTATTAATATATTTACAGTATTCTGTGTTTGAGGGGAAGGAATATAACTAATCTAGTACAAGTACTCTGGTTTGTTTATTGCTGTATCCATAGTACCTAATGGTGCAGCTGTGTATTTGTAGGTACTCAGGACATTTCTTGAAAGAATTGTTCCTAAGCGGGTGTTTAGGTTCTCTCTTAGATGATTCAGGCATCTTGTTTGGTGTCATCTAACCACTGTATAAGTGATCTTCCCTGGATCTTTTCTCACTAGCCATTGTCTTTTGAAAAATGGATAGCGAGTTGTTCTACTACTACCCCTTAATAAATGTTTATTACCATAAATATTTTTATTATTACCAATAAATATTTATTACCATTCAAGTGATTATAATATGAAACATTTCAGAGTCACAGTTTTGGTGTTAATTGTGTATTGTCAATATTTTAGTCACCTGTTAAGAAAATAAACATTGAGGAATCATTTAGAAGATCAAATAGGTAATAGTGCTTTTCAAATGTTTCGTTGGAACGTCTCTAATGTGTGGGTGTATTGCATAGGTGAGGAAATAACTTTAAATTTATTAAAGTGTAACAATTTTTAAAAATTTAAATAGTAATTAATAGAAGTGACAGCTTGCCAGTTTTTTTAATAAAACAAAACAGTGTTTAGCTTTACTTTTTCCAAATATAAAATCTGAAGAAATCTTGTTTTTCTTTTCTTCTTAGGATGTTTTATATACTGTATGCAACCCTGTTGGAAAAGTGCAGCGTATTGTTATATTCAAGAGAAATGGGATACAAGCAATGGTTGAATATCCTTTATTTGTAAATTATTCATTGATACGCATGAATGCTGTGTAACACAGATTTTTTTTTTCCTGTGTAATCATTTCTAGACAGGTGTTGATTCCCCTGGATCTGTTTTTCTTAGATTTAAAAAATGAAACTGCAGTACCCACAAAGAATTTTACTGGCTACCATAAATCAGTCATTGCTTCGTGTTAACAGTGTGCTTTGTCTTTTAATGGGGAAAACACAACACTGTTTCATAATATGTACATTTGTACCGTTTTGAAATTTATCTCAAATCAACTTTTCTGAATCTCCTGTTTTAAAGTAGTTTGGAAGTACCGAAACTTTAGAATCAGTAGAACCTTTCTTATCTTTCTTTATAATTTTTTAAATGGTAATGGTTTATATAAGAACTACTTCTTTTTGTTAAATATGTTATATGTTGAGTAAAAGAGCAAGTTGCAAAATAGTATATATAGTACAATCCCATTTAAAAAACAATAATTAAAAAAGCCTAACCTACATGTTATGTATACATGTATATGTATAGAGAAAGGTAGGGATATACAGCCTACTCTTAATGGTGCTTACTTCTGGCAAGGTGTTTTGTCGTCTTTTTTTTTGTTTTAAGAATTATAGTCTTAAAGTAATTTAAAAAAAACAATAAAATCAAGATAGTTAAATGATTATACAATTCTGCCTTCCCAGATATATATAAAAATTAAATATCTGTTTCGTATTATTTTGATTCTTTGTAATGATTGTAAGAGTAAAATACTTTCCATTTCAAGATAGCAAACTATCCTTTGCTAGTGAATGTGACCATGCTCCGTACCCCTTCTCCCCTCCAATCTATAAAGTACTTTTGATGACTTAAAAGGATTAACGTAGGTAGTTTGGTTGTATTGTTTTCTTTGGTACCATTGATCCTTTTTTATTTTTTAATTTATTTTTCCATTATAGTTGACATGCAATATTGTATCAGTTTCAGGTGTACAACTAGTGATTAGACATTTATATACCTTATGATGGTACTATTTATTGATCTTAAAAATAAATTGCTCTACTAAAATTCATCGACAAATTTTATTTGGTAAAGCATTTCCAGAAGTGAAAGAGTTATTTCTGATTATTTTAAGTCCTTTTCTTAGGTAGTGAATAATGATTATTAGACATCTTAAACTAAATTTCCTTAATAGAGCTTATGTTTGAATCAGTCCTTTGCGCCCAGAAAGCTAAAGCAGCGCTCAACGGAGCAGATATATATGCTGGATGTTGCACACTGAAAATCGAATATGCAAGGGTAAATATTTTTTTCCACACTTCGCCAAAGAAATATTTATGCTTTGGATATACAATTTGAACTTACTTTCTTTTTAATTTAACAGCCAACTCGTCTAAATGTTATTAGGAATGACAATGACAGTTGGGACTACACTAAACCATATTTGGGAAGACGAGGTAAGTATTTTATGCATTTTAGAATGTACTTACATCTGCTGACAAAGTTTTACATGCAATTAGATTCCTTTTTCCTGAGATGAGCTAGTTCATTCAAATGAAAATATTGTTGGTGAATGCTTTTGTTGCAAAAGGCCATGTAACGCTGGAAAAGAACCTTGAACATTAGTGCCCCCTTCTGGTATGTACTGAGTTATTTATATTTAGTTCAATAAAGGAGCCCATACATACAAGCACGCCCGCAGTTCAAGGACTTGCATTTCTCCAAGCAGCTCTCTCTCTTTGGAGGAGAGGAAACTGATTCAGAATATTCCTTACAAACTGCAAACTTGCACACTGCTTCTCTATGGAAAGGACTTTCCCCCCAAGCTGGACGAGGCATTAAGAAGGCTAGAGGACTCCAGCAGGCTGACTCTACACTTCATCATGCACAACATCGGCACCAGCAAAAGCCCTCTGAAAAACTCAGACTTGCAATTCACCTTGACTGCATACTGCATGCACCATCACCCCAAGTTTTTAAAGGAGGACACTTAACAGTACTTCAGCCTTGTATGGGATGAACACCATGATAGACTGTGCCCATTTATTCACGTTGTATGTATATATTGGTCTGATTTCCCTTAAGGTTTCAGCTGTAGAATTTAAGACTTTCCACTAACGGATACTAGACTTTATCTACAATGTTGTAAATGTTAATGCCCATTACTGTAACTGTTTGCAGTTTAGATTCAAATTGTTAATTGGCAAATAACCAGGGCCCATTTATCTATAGGTCTCGGGAATTGATAATGCTCAACCAATCCACACAGATATTAAAGGTAAAAGGATTAGAAAGGTGCACACTTGCTGCACTGTCTTACCTTTTTTTCTCAAGTGTGGACTTTGAATAGAATAATATAATGAAAAGGTGCATTATATGTAAAAGGCGATTTCCTGTGTGGTTTGATTTTTGTAAAGTGGCTGTTTATAAGTTGTTACTTTTTGTAACAATTTAAGGTTATTACTCATGTTAATTTGTGTAACTAGAAATTTTGACATTTCAAATGTAGGTGAAAGTAACATGTCTGTTCAAGGTGTAGAATATATTTAAACTTGATAAATCTGAAAATAAGAGCATTTCATTTGAGATACATTTTCACCTAAAACTTACAAATGCTAGATTTCATGAGCATAGATTTGACTGATAAAATTGTTCAACTAACTGTGTGGCAAGTCTGGAATATACAGATTAAAATGTGGATTTTGTAAAAACAAGGGGGCTGCAGTATTGGCTACATCTCAACTACAATATCAATGTTTGAACCATATGTTAGAAAAACTCAGTATATCTGTAAAATTTAATAAAGTAGGAAAAATTTTTATGGCATCCAAAATATCTTGGGCAATAGGGACTTGCTAGTGCATGTACTCTTGGCAGAAGAAAAAATAACAAATGTAATGAAATGATTTGCATGTTCAAATATTTAGGACTTTTGGATGATTGGCCCCTTTAATTCTCAATTCTCAGGAAATCATCTTGCCTTACACATGGGGTTGCAAACAGGTTTGTTTTGTAATGCAGCTCTGGCTGGACCCCACATTTTTGGTACTCATAGAAATCTGCTTGGTACAGGCTTGGTGCAGTTGGATACAGTATTGGAAAAACAAAGCCTTAGTACTGAAACAATGGAACAAGTGGTTGATGAGAAATCTCTCACTTCTGTCAAATTATAGTTAGTATTGAACATTTGTTTTGTTGCGGTTGTTATTTTTTATCAATTTGAAATAGTTTTGGTTACATTTCTCTTAATGTCTCTTAGAACATTTATAGACATGCTTCTTATTTTAATGCTCCTAATATCGATTCTTTTAAAAGATCTAAAATTTACACAGAACCAGCTTATATTTTTCAGAGAAGGAATTACAGTCAGAAAGGTAGATATTTAAATAGTGAAATACAGTTAAAGGAAGTAAAACAGAATTTTAGTTTCTGCTTTCAAGGGAAAAGAATTCTTGTTTTTTAATTCCTTTCAGAGAGGTAGTTGTCTGGCAAGATGAAAGCAGTTTATGTTTTTGTAGTGACTTCAGCTTCCATTCAAGTTGATAATGAACTGTAACTTTTTCTACCAAGAAAAGAGCACTTTTAGAAATATAACCTCATTTAAAAATATATTTCAGCCCAAATTACATTTTAGTGCAAAAAATTTTTAGCCTCGACTCCAGAGAATCCCTCCAGAAATGTTAAGCAAAACTTGTGTATATGTGTATCTTTCTGGGGAGAAGGTCCACAGCTTCCGTCATATTTCAGATGAATCTGGAAAGGGTTACACACTACTATTTATAGATTGATGTATTAGTATTTGACTCATCTGCACACTTCTATTGTATATAACCTTATATTTGGTAGTGAATGCTTCAAATAAAGAGAATTATTGATCCTGAGAATGTTTGGCTGAAAGACATCATGGAGCTCATCTACCTTAACTCCTTAATTTTACAAACGAAGATTGTTTCTGTGATTATACAGCAAATTAGTGGTTAAATTGGGATCTTCTGATTCCTAATCCAGTGCTCTTTCTTTTATAGCACACTGTTAACTGTATCAATAAAGCTGAACCTTGAAGACATGGTGGTTTGGGTTTAAGATTCCTGGATCAGATAAGGAATTGTATGTAGTATTTGATGGCATGCTTAAATAGAGGACTATTGACAGAATGTATTAGCAGACTGGATTGATTCAAGAGAGACTTAAATGATGCTGGAAGCCATGTAATGGAAAGAAGGAACTGTGGATGTTTAGACTGGAGAAGAAATGACTTTGGGGAAATGGAGGGAGGATCATAATAGCTTTTAAGCATTTGCAAGGGTTTGTGGAAAAAGACCGAGTAAGTCTGTGAGGTCCCAAATGGGATAGAATATGGAGAGAAGACCAATTTCTATACAATATTAAAATTAATTTTCTGATGGTTTAGGACCAACTGAAAATGTGAGGGAAAGTAGTGAGTACCTAGTTACTAGCGTTAGTTAAACAGAGGCTAGATAGGCCCAGTTGATTAGGATGATGTAAAGAGAATTTATGTGCTTAATAAAAGTTGAACTAGATGACCTCCTAGGTCCCTTTCAGTGCTGTGATAACTTGGAATAGGTAATTAAAATGGTGTTTCTCTAGACTGAAGTGAAAGTTAAAGTATTTCTCATCTCCCATAAACCTCATTTGTTTTAGGTGACTAAGGATATACAGAAAGCCTCTCTCTGAATTTTCAGATTAGAATGACTGGACTCTAAAGATACTTAAAAAAAAAAGATCTTACTGGACACTATGCTTTGATCAGCAAACTTTCTAAAAGAATTGTACAATGATTTTTAAAATTTACTAACCTACATAGGAAGTGCTATTTTAGAAACTTTCAAATCACTTTTATTGAAATCTCAAATTAGATTGGGGAAAATTGGCATGCATTCCCTGAAAATGTAGCTAGAATAAAAATTGTCCTTTAGGAGTATTGTAGTACTCTCATCCAATAATGTAGCCCCCTTGGTTAGCTTTCTCTTGGCATATTAAACTTTGGGGGCTGCTCAGAGTCCTGCCTGGTGTTAAGATCTATAGACAACGACCAATCCATGATATAAAATGGGCCAGTGATGTGCAAATTTCCAGTCTCAAGTCTGTAGGTGTTTGTAAATATGTGTATATACATACAAAATACTCTGTGTTTACTGATTGTGAAACCATGTAATACAGGTTGTTGTTGGCTTATGCTGAACTTCTTGAAAGAAGCCCACTTTGAAAATGTGTTGCTGTTGAAGCTAATAGTATGATTCAGGTACTGTCTTTCAAAAGTACTGCACTTAAAGCTTGTTTTAAAGACATGTATTGGTAACAACTTCTGTACAACGTCAAACTCTAGCATCGTGTACATTCACTTTCTGAAAAGTATCCATTCTTTCCTTAAATTTGAACGTGTGATTGTATTTGGCATTTGCCAAAAAGATATTTTCAAGTTAAGTGGAGTTTGTTAGATAGAAGTACTTTCTTAAACTTTTGGTGTTTGTATTTAAATTGGATATGAATGGATGTTTAAAGTTAACCAGGAATCATATGTCTTTATGAATTGTAATGGATGTTTTGAATGGGTGTTTCCCATGTGAGAACTCTATTAAGTACTTGGGTCAAAATTGTTAAAACCATGTTTCTACTTTTGTGTCAGATAGAGGAAAGGGTCGCCAGAGACAAGCCATTTTGGGAGAACACCCTTCTTCGTTTAGACATGATGGCTATGGTAAGTTTGTCAAGGCAGAAGGAAGGTGGTATAGACGAACTGTTAGAAGTTTTGCATTTCTGATGAAGAATGGCACATTTCTTGTTTCTACTTTTCCTGCTTACCTGACTTGGTTTATTTGGGGTCAGTCCCTTATAATGTACTCCCAAGGAGTTGTCAAAATCATTTGCTTTTTTAGAATATTGATGTATAATCCTTGAGATAAATGAGAGCTATTGGTTGGGGGTTGAAAGCTTTTTTACCATTACATTTTGTTTTGTCTTGGTTTTGATTAGTAATGGGCTCTGGTCTATTAGAGGACCAAAAAGAAGTATTATTGCTCATTAAGTGTATTTCCTTCCATTGTAGCAATTATGAGCAAAGAGGAGTTTTGAGTAATAAGGCAGAAAGAATGTGGCATTTGTTGAAAGGGAAACATGTTTCTGGTTAGATTGTTAATTATTTTTGTTCTACAGTTGCTATTTTGGCCTTGGTTAAATTTGTTTGTATTTAATTCCTCTATTAAAACTTCTTTAGTTTTCATGTTTGCTATGTTGATAAATTAAGATTATGAAACCTAGAGTAATATTCTTCCTCAGGAGAAAGTTAGGTATCAGACTATTGCCCTTGTAAGTAAATGTTGAGAATTGCTATTCATAAGACTTTTAACTGGTTATAAGTTCTGTGGTTTTAAATATTTTTCAGTTTTCAAACAGCGGTAATTATTGACCCCACCTATTCTGTGGCTTAAAGTTGAAATACAATGCTATTTGAAGTAGTAGAAAATAGAAATTGCTATCTTGTGCTGTTGGGATTTATCATCGAAAAGCCCCTGCTGTTGCCTATTTTCTGAAATGTTTTCAAATTGCCTACATGTTTGATGATCATTCTTAGTTGTGAGTTTTAGCTTATTCCCTAATGTTTATTTTTGAACTCTAGCAATTAAATATGCGCACATGCGCGTGTGTGTGTTTAAGTTTCTATAGTAGTCTATATGGCAGAAGAGATTGAAATAATCTGTTATGTCATAACAGTGAGTGTGGTATAGAATGAAAATCTTAACTACTTACAGTCATTTTAGTGAGTGTTCCTTGATCATTTTTCTTAGTTGTTTCTTTAACTATAAATAGTAAATGTAGTTATATGGATAGTTCTGATCCTGCAGTAAAGAAACACTTACTTTGAGCCCACTGTGCTTTGCATGATGGAGGGTTACAAAAGAATTGCTAATCACAAGTTTGTAGCGTTGTTGTGGAATATATAACTGTGTCATGACAGTCAACTGAAGGCTAGAAATTGCCAAAGGGGGCTAGAAAAGTCTGTGAGAGAATAAATGAAGGACAAAAAACTCTACCTTAGTAGTATTGATACAGACTGTTTTCTCAGTGTGTTTTCAGGTTTGCCTTCCTTTATAAAATATATCTTACTAAATAACTGTATAAACAAAAACGTTAATATGCCCCTCGAAGAACTTTACATTTTTAAAAAGCATATTTTGAAAATCTTGTCAGTTTCATGCCCCAATTTATTTAGAGTGTTTGTGTGTGTGTATAAATTTTAAAATGTAAGCTTACTGAGAGAGGAGGTGCAGAATTCTTTGGTGTGATGGTTGCTAATTAGGGGTATTTCAGACTCTGGAGAGTTCTGAGAAGGGATGATTGTGGTGGGTTTGTGTAAGGGTGTCCATTCTGAGCTATGTCCATTGAAACATTTAACTGAGGATAATTCTACTTTCCTAGGGAAGTAAGCAAAATAGTGCACAGGAACGGGGAGAGAGAGAGATGCGTAAAAAGAGGTAGAAAATAGAAGTAAGATGAGGAAATTGGAGAAAAGGCAAAGAAGATGAGAGTAGGTGCTAGTTATATTGACTACAAATTCTGCAAATCACAGCTGTATCCCTTAGGTTCTGCAGTTCAGAAAAAAAGGTTTATTAGCATTTTTGTGTTATATCATGTGTGGCTTTTCCTTTATGATGGACTGTGAGACAGAGGGAATAGAAGAGGTTTAATGAGGGAGGTGGGTGGGAGATGAGGGTAAAAGGGGTCAAATCTATGGTGATGGAAGGAGAACTGACTCTGGGTGGTGAACACACAATGGGATATATAGATGATGTAGTACAGAGTTGTTCACCTGAAATCTATGTAACTTTACTAACAGTTGTCACCCCAATAAACTTTAAAAAAGAGGAAAAGGTTTAATGAGTTAGATTAAATTTATTATTTAGTTTATTATAGCAGTATAAGTCTATGTTTTGAGAATTCTTTAACTTTTAATTTGGGAAGCCTAACCCTAAGAGATGAACTGGTAGAAAGACCTCATGCTTGCAAAGTGGCAGAAGTAAATACACAGATTCATTGGCTGTGAGCCCTAGAAAAGTTTGTATATTAATTGCTAACATCTTTGGATATAGTTCCTGGACCAAAGATTTTAGAGTATCAAAGATGGGAAGTGACTTCAAAATGTTAGTAATGCCAATTGTGTAGCATTTTCCCATATAAGTGAATTTTTTAAATACCTGAAGCATTGGTTTTTTTAAGCACCCAAACTTTTTTGCATTTAGTATAGAAAGTTTTTAAAAGACTTCTGTTTGTTCTTATTTTCTTAAACAATATAGGTAACCATTTATATTCCATAGGTAACATAATTTAATCCTGATGGCCCAACGTCAGAATTACAAAACATCAGTTATATTCTTGTACTGAATTTGATTGTTGCCTATGGCAGTGGATCTCAAAGTTTTTGGACCTTGGCCAACTTAGGCAGAGTGGAAGGTTTCCACTGCTCATCTACCATATATCTTTCCACTTTCCAGGAAAAAGAAAATTTAGTGATAATAATAAAGCGTCATTACTGTACAAGCAAATGGTGGTAGTTGGGGGTCTGTATAATATGTATATATGTACGTATACTATGTATGTATACTTTTACAATAGGAATAATGATTGATACATGTCCTCAGTGTACGTATGACAGTTTATATTAGAGGCCAAAATATGTGTAATTACTAACAAGTAATTCACCATGAGCTGTTTGTTTTGATAAACTATCAATTACCAGCAAGAAGAGCAGTTGAAAACCTTGACCAATTTAGGGCAACACTGATGACAATGCATTGATAAAGTATTGCTCTATAAAATCGCAGGAGTTCAAACCACTTGCATGTGCTTAGTGCTAGTGTTGCTGTGTTGTAAGAATGGCAGCTGTGTTTAGAATACTGAATTGGAGTCTACATAAACTCTTAATAGCATGTTATGATACTAAAATATAGAAGTTCTTAGTAACTCACTTAGTAGCTGACAAGTGTCCCTTAGTCTTACATAAAAAAGAAAGTCGGTAGCATTACATACTCTTTACTTCTTGAGAAACAAGGAAAGGACTTGGGATTTTGGGTTGGTTTCTGGCACATCAGGAGGACTTTGCGTGTGTCCCAGTGGATGCTTCTGTAGTTGCTGACTCAGGAGTGCCTCAGATGTGTGGGTTTATATTTCTGAGCTATCGGTCTCTAGCTTAGTTGCCTCTCCTGAGACGCCTCTCTTCTTGTTGCTGTAAATGTACCTTATGCCTACTTTTGGTATCACAATGTCTCCAAACTCCCTCATTCCTGTCTACTCCATCAGTCTAGCTTTGTTACTTCTAATCTGTTGTGGGTGGGAAAACCAGACACATTTAAAGTTGTTTAGAACTACTCTAAAGTTAGCAGGTTGATTCTTAAGGATTATTAGTATAAGACATAGATTTGTGTGTGTTTCTGTGACAACAGGTTCAGATACTCAGGCATTTTCTTCTGGTTCTTGACGTGATATCAAAAAATAGAGGTTGCTGAATAATGACACCTGAATAGGTGAGATATGAACTAAATCTGTGGTTTTAGTTACCTAAATTAGAATTGGAATAAAATACTAACCTGAAAGTATATTATAGTAAAATTTATTTAAAAGGAGACAACTTTTCAGGGGAACTAAACATGTTCTTTTTGTTATATCTGTATAGAGATAGTTTTCTAGATTTCACTGTGTTATTGTATTAAACTCCAAAAGACGTTGGCAGAAGGTAATTTTTTAAAATTTGAGGTATAATTTATATACAGTGGCCCAAACCCCCTTCTTTCTATGGTCTGATCTTATATACTTTTTTTATGTTGAACTACTCCTTTTTAAATATATAAACTTAAAGCTTGATGTGTGCAGGTCAATGAATGTTAGATCTGGTACGAATAAATACAGATTTTATTAATCCCCACAGGTTATATTTGAATATTCACACATTTGAGGTTTTTTTGGACATACATCAAACCAGTTACATTAAGAGTTTATTTTTTTGTGTGGTGTAGCGTATTTGCTAAAGTTGAGTTTTCTTTGTTTTTTCTTTTTTTAATCATTTTTATAGGATCCCATGGTCCATTATTGCCTTTGCCGAGTCGTTACAGAATGGGCTCTCGAGATACTCCTGAGCTTGTTGCATATCCATTACCACAGGCTTCTTCCTCTTACATGCATGGAGGAAATCCCTCTGGTTCAGTAGTAATGGTTAGTGGATTACATCAGCTAAAAATGAATTGTTCAAGAGTCTTCAATTTATTCTGTTTATATGGAAATATTGAAAAGGTAAGTTTTGTTTTATATTAGTTTCTTGTGCTAAGACATATAGTAGGAAAATCTGAAAAGGAAGCAAAGAAGTTCTTTTAGTAGTGAACCACATAAGCTAAAACTCCATTAAGTAGGAACTCCAGAAATTGTTTTTTGTTGGTAAGTGATCAGTATAGGTTTTTAGTACAAAAAATATTTTTTAAATAACTAATGTAAATGGAAGTCTAAAATAGTAATTTAATCAATTACAACAGTATTATAGGCGTAAACCTTTTATTTATTATTTAAGTCATTTTAAAGAGATTTTATTTTAGCATTTAACATGTTGAACTGTGGAATTTGAACAAGCAGTTACTTTCATGTAGCTTAGGTATACATAAACATGTCTCAGAGCTAGGCCACAAGTCATGAATTTTAGGCGAGTTCTAGATTTATATACTTGCCTCTCAAATGCTAGAGTTCTAAGTATCTCCTGAGGAACAATGTGCTTTTAGTGCAAGTAGTATTTGAAACTGACTCACTTTGATAGGATGTGTCCAAAACTTTCTGTCCAAAGGCTAAAAAGTAGTGAAACATTTAAATTTTACATATTTTGAAGATCTTTAAAATTGTAACTTTATTTTTACTAGATAACTGTGGTTTCCACAGATCTGCGATGTTTTGTTCATTGATAATCTCAGTGAATCATGGAAAATTTAACTAGGGAAATGATTGGTAGTCTTAAGTTACCAATTGTTTGATACACTTGCTAACTTGATATTCAATACCGGAGTAATGATATTTTTTCTGTTTTAAGTGACTTTAGTGTTCTTTCACAACAATAAGAAAGTACAAGCATGTGAGTCATAAGTGTGTGGGGAGAGAACATGGCTTGAAAAGTTGGTACTTAGTTCTTACTTCATTAATTTAAAGCCTCCTTGATCTGAGGAAGCAACTCAGAAAATCTCTGAAACAAGAATTTCCTCAACATAACTGAGTACATTAAAAAAAAAGAAGAAAATTCCACATTTGGTCTAGGGAGTAACATATGGGATATTGCTACTTATATAACTAGCCAAGAATACATACCTAGGACAGATTTAGCAACATTGGGAAAAGTAGTTCAGATTTTTTTCACATAGGCATTTATCTCACAACTGGGTGTATAGTTAAGGTCTAAGAGTTGCATGCTTGATGACTAAATGGGCTTTAATGTGTATTTTAACTTTCTTTACATAGTGTTACTTTTTTGTTGGTGCTTTTCACATTTGTAGACAAAAAGGATCCGGCAATTAATTTAATCAACATCTTTAGTAGATCCTTGTCTTGTGTTATGACTAATTGTCTCTTATTTTAGAAACCCAATCACTGTCTAATAAAACTTGTCTTCTGTATATTATTGCAACAATTCTAATCTCTCATTTCACATCTCAAAATTTTTTAAACATTTTAAATGATATATTATGATACATGAAACTCAAGTCATCATAATCCTTAAAAGACCTACATATAATTTTTCTAAGTTTTTAAAAAGATTTACCAGTACAAGAACTACAAACTTAACATATATTTAGTCCCTATTAGATTTGTAGGATGTTATTGGATTTAATGAAGAGAGAAATTTTGCCTACAAGAAGACAATTGGTTTCAAATAAAACTGAAAAGTCCTGCTAAGCAGAGTTTTGTTCAAGTACAGGTGGTACAAAAATTCTAGGATAGCCCATTAAAGTTGATAGTTGCAATGATGGATATAAATGCTATGTTGTTGTATTTGTTGTGTAAATACATTCCTAATATTCCTTTGAGGTTAACAGGTAAGAAAGTATGTTCAAGGTATCATGAACATTAGTGGTACTTAATAGCTATTTACAGACTTTCCCAGAGGTAGGCACTGTGCCGAGTGATTATCATGCTTTATCCCATCTAACCTTTGTAGCATTTTATACTAAAATTGGAATAATACAAGAGGATAATATGGTCTCTGCCCAAGATGTTACGAAAACTTGTGAAGTATCGCCTATTTTTTAAACTGCCCCTACCTTGCACAAACCTTCCTACTGGCAGTGCTGTCTCAAGGCCATCTTGTGTTATTTCTTATATAGAATTTTGTATATTACTGTAACAGCATGCTGAATATTTGGTAATTATTGCTGACTTTTACATTTCTAACCTACCTACTAGAATATAAGCTTCAAGAAGACCATGTTGTCTATTAGGTTCACTATTAAATCCTCAATACCTAGCGCAGTGCTTATCAAAACATTAGGCACTTAATAAATATTTGTTGAATGAATGAATATTGATCAGTCCTGTCAGGTGTTGTTATCTCCATGTCATAGGGAAGTCTGAAACTCAGAAAAGTGAGGTAAATTGCCCCGGATCACACAGTTAATAAATAACAGAGCCCGAGTAAGTCTATGCTCTTCTTCAGTGTGCTATACAATAGAATTATAGTCTTTTTAACTTTATTGAATTTCGATATGAGATAAGAGCAATAATAGAACAGCTGAATAAAGTTAAGATCTCAGGTGATCTGTATTTGACATCAACGACTTAAACCATATTGTTTTGTTTTGGTTTTGATTTTTGTTTTTTTTAAGAAATTCTGTTACTGTAAAAGGGAATTAAATGGTTATCTTTTGGGGACTTTTGTCTTTACAGGTAAAATTTATGAAGACCATTCCTGGTACAGCACTGGTAGAAATGGGTGATGAATATGCTGTAGAAAGAGCTGTCACACACCTTAACAATGTCAAATTATTTGGGAAAAGACTTAATGTTTGGTAAATATCTTAAGTGGTAGATTAAAAAAGATTTTAAAAATCTTTATAAAGACATTAACTTTAATTTCAGGGTATTTTAATGTAACTGAGGGCACATCTGAAAGTAGCTGTAGTGTTGTCATTTTAGACAGTTTTAGGGTCATATAATTCAGATTTTGCTTACCTATACCTAGTTTTTAGTTTTATGATCATACAACAGTATGTTTAAATGGTTATGTTTTTATGTTAAAGTTTTTTAATATGAGAACATATTTAATAGATTTTTCTTTCTAATTGATGTCTGTGCCTTTTTTGTTAAGATTTATGCAGGGATATTTGTTAACATTTTGAGACTACCTACTTGCCGCTTTTTGTCTAACAAGGTATGTTCTGTACCTTTTTTCCTTTCTAATGTTTAGTGTATCTAAACAACACTCAGTTGTTCCAAGTCAAATATTTGAGCTGGAGGATGGTACAAGTAGCTACAAAGATTTTGCAATGAGCAAAAATAATCGCTTTACAAGTGCTGGCCAAGCATCTAAGAATATAATCCAACCACCCTCGTGTGTGCTGCATTATTACAATGTTCCATTGTGTGTCACAGAGGAGACCTTCACAAAGGTAGGCACTGAAATGCAATTTGTGTAGCATGTTTCTGTTTTAAAAATGTCATGCATTAGCCTCATTTTAAAGTCTCGCTCTGTTCACCTGCTTTTGATATTATTAGTGTTCTTTTATTTATTTGGTACTTTATATAGTTCATTCTTTGATCTTTATACTTTTTTGGCCTCCATTATTCATTGATTATTTTTTTTGTTGGTTTGTGGCTCAATCTTTATGAGAGTTGGAATTAGAATGAGACACCCTTACTCCTACATTCAGAAAGCATTTTTACTGTGTTCTTAATTCTCACCCATAAAAAATTTTATATATCCCTGCCTTTTTCCCTAACTGTGGGAAATGCTTCAGAAAGGAATCGATTTTCTGGAACTCCACTCCCTAGTGGTCAACTCCGAGAAAACACATTTTAGTTACAAATCTGTGTTTTTATTGTATTGTAAAATTATTTATGTAGTTAGAATATCACTATTTTTAATTGAATATCACTATTTTTAATTGATTTCCTCAAATGGCTTTCTAATCTAAAAACATACTTGGTTTAATTTATTCATGCTAGACTCAAAACTCAAATGCTGCCATAAAGTTTACTTTCTTAAAAAAAAAGAAGTTAGGAATATGATCTTGGCCGTATTTTTAACGGAGTTTTCCCTTTGACAGTTGTGTAATGACCATGAAGTTCTTACATTCATCAAATATAAAGTGTTTGATGCAAAACGTAAGTGCACATTTACTTTTTAAATTTTCTGGTTAAGTTGATAACAAGCAAATAACAACTAGATTTGTGTTTCTTTGTTTTGTTTTAGCTTCTGCGAAAACGCTTTCTGGGCTATTAGAGTGGGAATGTAAAACTGATGCAGTAGAAGCCCTTACAGCACTTAATCACTACCAGATAAGAGTTCCAAGTAAGTATAGTTGTCATAATTATTCAATGGGAGTTACTACCAGAAACATTGACAATTATTTAAAAAGAACATTTAATGAGTTGGGTTTTATTTTTAAATACAGAGAAGTATGAAGGAAAAAGGCATATAAATTACACAACCCACATAATCCTATTAATTACCTATTGCTATGTAACAGATTATCATAGCATTTAACACCTTAAAACAGCAAACATTATCTTACTATGTATGGAAGATCAGTAATCTGTACAGTTTAGCTGGGTCTCTCATGAGGTTGTAGTCAACCTATTGTCTGGGTTTACAGTCATTTCTAGTCTTGACTGGGAGCTGGAAAGTCCACTTCCCCCCTCACCCATCTGGTTGTTTGTGGGCCCAGTCAAGCTACATTATCTATTTCATGGTAGCTGGCTTCCTTCAGAGTGAGTGATCCAAGAGAGATGAGAGCAAAAGACCAAAACAGAAGCCACAATGTCTTCTATAACCTAATATTGGAAGTGACATACCATCACTTACGTTGTATTCTTGCGGTCACATAGACCAACCATGGTACAGTGTAGGAGGGCATTATACAGAGCGTGAATACCAGGCGGTAGGGATCATTGGGGCCATCTTGGAGGCTGGCTTCTACAATTCCTGTGGCTCTGTTTAGAAGAAAGCAATACGTATACATGGTTAAAAAACTCAAACAGTACATAAAAGTGCAAAATGAAAGTTAAAGCTTTGTACACTTTCTAACCTTTTGTCTCTTCCTTTTATTCCTCCCCCAGTGTATGTATAGGTGCATTTTAGAACTTACATAAAATGGTTCTTCCATATATATTATTCTGTGCCTTGCTCTTTATATATTTTGGAGCTATTTCTATGTCAGCTGTGTAAAACTACTTTTTTCTTTCTTAAAGCATTTGTAGAACAGTTATTCATATTAGAGATGTAGCACAGTTTATTTGATTTAACCATTTCCTTACTGATGAACACTGGTTGTTTCAGTTTGTTTTTTTTCTATTTCTGTAATAGATATCCTTATAGTTGTATTTTTTCTATTTGTAGGGCAGTTTCCTAATAGTGGAGAGCATAAGGCTTATATTTTAGTAAATGTTGCTAGCTTGCTCTTTTAAAAGGTTGCCCTTTAAAAATTAGTTTACACTCCTACCTGTGGTACATGAACATGCCCATTGCCCAACACTCTTAGCAACATGAGTACTATCAGACTTTCAATTTTGTGTTAATTTGTATTAAATGAAATTATCATTCTTTATTTATTCTCTCAATTGTGGTAAATGGCTTTTTGTTTTTTAACTGCAAAGAACACTCATACTCATGTATTTAACTTTTGAAACTTTGTGCTGATTTACTTTGATTCTGGATCTAAGGAGTGTTAAAACTTCATTTTTCTAAATAGTGGGAAAAAATTATTAATTTTATTAGGTGATAGTTGAGAAAATAAAGAAAAATACACACTGAAGGATTTATGGATGGAAAAACATATCTAGGATTTGCTTTAAAATATCCCAGGCCCCAAATTGTGTAGAGGGGAGGTAGATGACATAAGACTGCCAGATGTTGACAATTGAAATGAGGTGATAGATATATGAGGGTTCATTATGTTATACTAGTCTATTTTTTTATGTTTGAAGGGTTTTTTTAAATAAAAAGTTAAAAAAGTAGGAATACTTCTCAGTTTACTTCTAGTCACAAAAGTGAATTTTAAATAGTGAGCCAGGCTTAATTTTTGATAGCAAGTTTAAAAAGTCTTTAAAATTATATGCATATTTGAGATACATTCAAGACAGTATACAAATTATAGACTCCTTTGAGACAGGTACAGTTGTTTTATCCTCTGTGTGCAGTGTCTTTTTTTTTTAAAGTTTTAGGGGTCCTCTGCAGTCTCTTAGAAATACTTGTTGATGTATATGCTTTTTCCTTTATACAATTCTTTTTTCCTTAAGGAGCTATGGTTTTGAATACTAAACGTCTGGTACATTAAAATACCAGAATTGCTTTTTTTGCGTAATCAATTGATAGAGTTATTTCTGCTTGGTCTGAAAATTCAAGAAAAATGAAAGAAATGGAAGTATTTTTGTGGATTATACCCATATATTTTTAAAGTACTTTTAGAATTTATATTCCCTGTTGATCACAGATTTAATACTAATCTCCTGGAACTTTTTCAGCTTACTGATCCTTCCTGTGCATTCCAGTCTTGTCTCACTTCCAAAGCTATATTTGAATTGGTTTTTATAGAGGAATTACCATTGGTAATACTTTCTGCAAAGTGACCTTTGCGTATGGACATAAACTTAATCCTGATGCTATTTATCTGTAATGATTAATTCACTAAAAAAAAAAATCTAGTGCCTTCTATGTGTTAGATAATGTTTAAAACAATAGGAATGGAGCAATGGACGAAGTCCCTGGCTTCATGGAGCTTACCTGCTAGTAGACATGAACAAAAGTAATCTTTCCCTTACATAGAAATATTCCTGCTTCTAAGACTATAAAGAAGTGAAATAATTTACTTTGCTAATTCAGGGTAATCTTGAAAGTTTGATGAAATGAGCTATTAACTTTGTTTTTTAAATTTTACAGATGGCTCCAATCCGTACACATTGAAACTTTGCTTTTCTACATCATCCCATTTATAAGAAGAGAAGAGCATGTTAGAATTTATGTTCACCTTTATTACCATTTTAAAGCTATACTTCGTTTAAAAAATCTAAAATGGTTGACCTAATGTTGCCTTGCTTACTTTGACTTAAGATCCTGTTCTGTAATAATCAAATATTTTGCCTTGAGTAAATTTGTTGTAAACTTACATATGGAATTGTTTTCATTTTAAAACAGAATATCACTATGTAGACTATCTACAGCTTCCTTGTAGATTATGCAAATACATGATTTCTAATCATTATTTTTCTTCCACAGTGAAAATATATTCACATTCTTAATGCTAATCTGCAAGTATTTTTCCATTGTGTATGAGATTAATGCAGGTGAAAGTATTGCATTTTAATATTATAGAATTCCTATTATATGTTTAGATGTTTAAGTATGTTGCAGTTATTCATATTAAACATAACTTGTATTTATTAAGTATTTTAATCAAGTTTGAGAATAACATTACACATATTAAATTTTAAGTACTACAGGTTTAGTTGGTTTTATATTTCTGAAAGGCTAACAGACATATGGATACACTTGTACAGTATGAACTCAAACTTATTTAAATTGGTGGGGTTTTGTTTTTTTTTTAAGTCATTGTCCATTTGTATTGACATGCCTCTGTTTCTAATTCCAGTTTGGAGGTTTTATAAAGTTACAACAATGAATTAATATGTTCATCTTCATTGGTTGCATGTGACTTGACCTTGAAAACACATCTGGTATTTGGCATTGAGATTTTAATAGAAGTTATGATTAACAGTTTTTCTTTTAGATAATCTGAGATCTATAGATGGTCTTTAGGGAGTCTGTGAATCCCCTAAAATTGTATGTAGAATTTTGGGTACTACATTTTTATTTTTTACTCTTAAATCCATCAGTAATATATGTATTTTTCTATATGGTGCAAGGTATAAGGATCTAATTTTATTTTTGTTCCAAACAGATAGCTATTTGTTTCAACACCATTTATTAAACATTCTTTCTCCCAGTGGTTCTGTTTTTTTCCTTTTATTAAAAAATAATATATCTCATATATAGGCAAGTAAGATGTAAGGACGACACATGGTATTAAGATACTATAACACACTTGTTATCAAGTTCATAGCTTTTTTATAATAGAAAACTGATAACCGAAAACTGAAAATAAGACCTACCCCAAAAATAAGCCCCAGTTAAGATCTCAGCCAGACAGATGCATTTAGTACGTTACGATGATGTTCCAGATGACATGACTGTATTTGAATAAATGTAGATTGTTGTACATGAAAAAATAAGACCTCCCCTGAAAATAAGCCCTAATGGAGCAAAAATTAATATAAGACCCAGTCTTATTTTCGGGGAAACATGGTATAGTCATTTTATTTTCATCTTTAAAAGAAGGGAGAATATGTTTCATCTACCTAGAATAACCGACGTCTATAGTTGGCAATAACAGTTTTGTGATCTTGAGATTTTAGTTAAATGTGCATGTAGAAGTTCCGTTTAGATCTTTTGTAAAACCTTTATCTTGAATCTTAACATAAAGAAAGGCAGTTGGCCTTAATCCTTTTAGAAACGAGGCAGGGGTTTGAAAAAAATTTAAGAGCTGTTGGTTAGAGAGTTTAGATGGAAACTAACATTTATTTCCCTTTAAATTTTGACAAAAGTGGACCAGTGTCCCTTTAATCCTCTAAAGATCTAGAAAAATTTAAATTCAATCTAGAAGCAGTTTAGACCATTATCATAGAAACCAGTAAGTTATACTAAAGGTAACTTGTGTACTCATATGATACTGGGCTATATGTTCTTCATTCATTGTCAAGTTAATTCCTAAGTTTACTAACTTTAAAATAAAGCTTTTTTTTTTCTCCCTAGAAATACTTTTCTATATTTGTTGCAAAATTGAAATATCTTAATTTAACAAGGTAACTTTTTACGAAAAGATTTTTATTAAAATATAGCTAATATACAACATTATATTAGTTTCATGTGTGCACCATAGTTATTCAACAAATGTATACCTAGAGAAGTGATCACCATGATAAGCCCAGCAACCATCTGACACTGTACCACGCTATCACAAAATTATCGACTATATTCCCTACGCTGTACATTACATGACTTGTTTTATACCTGAAAATGTTGACCTCTTATTCCCCTTCACCTTCCCCCGCTTTTTAAATTTTACAATTACAGTTAACATTCAATATTATTTTATATTTCAGGTATACAGCATAGTGGTTAGACATTTGTATAATTTAAGAAATGATCCTCCTGACTAGTCTAGTACTTACCTGGCACTATACATACCATATTATTGACTATCATCCCTGTGCTTTGCTTTACATCCCCATGACTATTTTGTAACTATCAGTTTGTACTTCTTAATACCTTCACCTTTTTCACCCTGTTCCCCACCCGCCTCCCATCTATCACCCCAACAAACCTAGAACCATCTGACACTATACATAGTTATTATAATATTACTGACTATATATATTCCTTATGCTATACCTTCATTCCCAAAAATACTTTGTAACAACCAATTTGTACTTCTTAATCCCTTCCCCTTTTTTCACCCACAACCCAAACGCCCTCCCATCTGGCAACCATCAAAATGTTCTCTGCATCTATGAGTTTGTTTCTGATTTGTTTATTTTGGTCTTTAAAAGGATTCCACATGTAAGCAATATCACATTGCATCTGTCTTTCTCTGTCTGACATACTACTCAGCACAGTACCCGTGAGGTCCATCCATGTGGCCGCAGATGGCAAGAACCTATTGCCTTCACTGGCTGAACAATATTCCATTGTATATATGTACCACCTCTTCTTTGTCCATTCATCCATTGACAGGCACCCAGGCTGCCTCCACATCTTGGCCATTGTAAACAGAGCTGCAGTGAACATATGGATGCTCACGTCCCCTCGAAGTAGCGTTTGGATTTCTTCAGATAAATACCCTGAAGTGGGATTACTGGGTCCTTTGTCTCTTGTTATAGCCTTTGTTTTAAAGTCTATTTTGTCTGGTATAAATACTGATAACCCCAGCTTTTGTTTTTGTTTTTGTTTGTTCCCATTTTCATGAAATATTTTTCCATCCCTTTCCATCTGTGTGCGTCTTACGATCTGAAGTGAGTCTCTAATAGACAGCATATGTAAGGGTTTTGTTTCTTATCCTTTCAGCCCTCCTATATCTTTACATTGAAAGGAATTGTTGATAGATATGTAGCTATTGCTGTTTTATTCATAATTTTGATTTTTTTCCATCTTAAAGAAGTTCCTCTAATATTCCTTGTAATACTGGTTTGGTGGTGATGAACTCTTAGCTTTTTCTTATTTGAGAAGTTTTTTTTATCTGTCCTGCTGGGTAGAGTAATCTTGGTTGTAGGTCCTTCTTTTCACCATGTTGACTATTGTTGTGCCTGTCCTTTTCTGTTGAGAAATCAGTTGACAGTCTTCTGGGAGCTCCCTTGTAAGTTACTAGCTGCCTTTTTCTTGCTGCTTTTAGGATTCTCTCTTTGCCTTTAACTTTTGCCATTCTAATTATGATGTGTCTTGGTGTGGACCTGTTTGGGTTCATCTTGTTTGGGACTCTCTCTGCTTCCTGGACTTGTACGTCTATTTCCTTCACCAGGTTAGGAACGTTTTCAGTCATTATTTCTTCAAATAGGTTCTCAATCCCTTGCTTTCTTTCTTCTCCTTCTGGTACCTCTATGATGTGAATGTTGTTATGCTTGATGTTGTCTCAGAGGTCTCTTAAGTGATCCTCATTTTTTTTTTTTATTCTTTTTTCTTTCTGCTGTTCCAATTGGATGTTTTCTGCTACCTGTCTTCCACATCACTAATTTGATCCTCTGCTTCATCTAGTCTGTTGGTGATTCCTTCTAGTGTATACTTCATTTCAGTCATTCTTCACTTCTGACTGGTTCTTTTTCATGGTGTCTGTACCCTTTTTTATGCTTGCTATCTGTTGAGGTTCTCACTAAGTTCCTTGAGCATCCTTTATTATAACTATTGTTTGGAACTCTGTTTCTGGTAGGTTGTGCCATTGTTTAGTTCTTTTTCTGGAATTTTCTCCTGTTTTTAGTTTGGGATGTATTTCTTTGTTTTCTCATTTGGGCTGCCTCTCTGTTTGTTTCTATGTATTAGGTAGATCTGCCACGTACCCCAGTCTTGGTTGGGTGGCCTTATGTAGTAGGTGTCCTGTGGGGCCCAGGTACAGTCTCCCTGGTTACCTGCTCTGGGTGCTCCGGGAATGTCGTTTGTGTGGGTTGTGTGTGCCCTCCTGTTATAGTTGAGCCTGGGTTGCTATTGGCACATCATTGGGTGGGGTTGCCCCTCAGGGTGATTAGCTATGGGGTTTGGCCACATCTACAGCTTACGGGCTGCTGTGCAGGGGGCTTACCCCAGAGTGGGATTTGCCCCAGTGTGCTCTGGTGCCTGTTGAGACTCCCCTTTGGATGTGCTGCTTATGGGGTAATTGGGTGGTGCTCTGCTGTGATCTGAAGCCAACCTCCAAGTACATTGGTTCTGGGGCCTCTTAGGAGGGGCTCCAGGCTAGGCCCAGGTCATCCCACTCTGACCAGGTGGAGACTACATGGTAAGAGCAGCAAAGTGATCCACAGTTTTTTTTTGCTGCCTGTGCTAACCCTGGAGTTGCATGGGAGAGGCCTCACTGTGAACCGAGGATTCTGCCACAAGTACTGGGCCTGGGGTAGCTCTGCAAAATTCCAGGACACCCTGAAGCCTGCTGCCACCTGCCAGCTCCCTTAAGGGTCAGCCACCGATAAAGCCTCGTGCAGTATGCAAGTTGGGTGAGCCAGGGTCTCAGGGACTAGAGTGGGAAGAGTTGTGCTCAACAGGTTAATGTAAATTCTGGTTTGGTGCCAATGCTGAGCCTGAAGATACTCAGAAGTCTCAGAGTACACCGAGTCCAGGCACGCAGTGACTGGTTTGTGAGACTCTGATAGTTTTCCAAAAAAGAGTGCAATGCGGGCCGAGCTGGCTGCTCTAGAAGAAAGTGCTGCCTGATTTGGGGGAGCTGGGTGGGATGGAATCCCAGTGAGTCAGCAGGGCATAGCAGTGGAGCTCAGCAGACCAATGAGATTCAGATTTGGCTGTAAGTGTAGGGGGCGGGCTCAGCACATTAAAGATGGCGCCAGCCGGCTGGTTGCACTGGAGCAGGACCTCTCACAGGGAAAATGCTGACTGTCCTCCAGCCCTTGTCCAAAGCCATATAACTCAGTCTGCTCTGCCCCGCCCCCTAGCCTTTGTCTCCGACATCATCCAAGTTACTGTCTCCGCTGGAGCCCAAGGTGAGTGTCTGGGAGTGTGCGTGGGCCCTTTAAGAGGACGACTGAGTTTCCTGCAGCGCTCCATCCCACCTGTATGGTCAGAATCCCCACTGTTTTTCACAGCCAGATGTGCGGGCTCTTTCAGGCACCTCAGGGCTGGGGTGCCTCGCACTTGGGGGAACCTCCATGGCCAAAATACCCTCCCGGTTCTCAACCACCACGTGGAATTTTGGGGTTAGCCAATTAGGCGTCTCTGCCCCTCCTACAAATCTCATGGCTTCTTTATATCCTTAGTTCTAAAACTTCTGTTCAGCCAGGCTTTTGATGGTTCTCCGGGTTGATTAGTCTATAATTTAGTTGTTACTTTAATTTGTTCACGGAAGGAAGCAGGTACGATGTTCATCTACTTTGCCATCTTGTATCCCCCTTAGTAAAAGGTAACTTCTGAGTTTATGTTATAGTTGTCTCTTTTTCTCCCCTTTGTCTAAAAACTGGTACAGATATAAGTTATGGATTATTTAGTGTCAAAAATTTTATTAGGGTGATACAAAAGTAATTGTGGTTTAAAAGGTTAAAAATAATTGCAAAAACCGCAATTACTTTTGCACCAATCTAATAGCTTTGAGTGTTTTAATATTGAAATTTCATTCCATATCCAAATCCCATTAAATATTTGATAACAGATTTCAGAACTGAGTTATGGAATATAATCTACCTTTTAAAGGTCATTTTTTTTCTCTAAAACAACATTTCCGTTCATTAAAACCTGATACATTTTAGTTCAGCAAATCACCTTCCTAGCAATCTCACTTTTAACATGTTTTGAACTTGAAAAAACTACAGTTGAGTTTGCTTTACTAGTATACGTTTCTTCAGTATAAAGCCCTTTATCTGGGGGAGCACTTGAAATTCTTTTAGTTTTAATTTATGAATGAGAAAGTTAGAAATGTGGATATTGCTGCCTTTCCACCTTTCCCCATTTTGTAGAGTAATCAGGTTTTAGTGATCCTGATTGATTTAGTCAAATCCCTCTAGCTTGTGCTCTTAATAAGGGAAGTACAGCCCCATTGGGGACATTTTGACAGTTTATAGGGGTGCTTTTTTCAGTTTGGAGGATACAGATATTTGATGGGCTAGGACCAGGAAGAATTGTCGCTTACGTACTACATGATTTTCCAGTATCCCATGAGACATTATCTGATCCTAGAACTTAAGTCTGTTTTGTGTATGTAAACACAAAGTATTTTTGTGTACAGTACACCGAATTTTCTAGGAATGCAACTACCTTGTAAAATCTAGTGAAGATTATTTTGTTTAGACTATTTCTGAGTTGTTCACCATTTTGGAAAATTACATCATCAAATTGGTATTTGAGTTGATATTAAAACACATGAGGGTCAGTTTTTATTTTTAGCAGTCACATTCATCTCTTTATGTGTTCAATTGTAGCCATTCCTGAGCATAACACAATATGCATTTGATTGTTTTATTTCTCCTTTATCTTACAGTTAGGGTTTTATTTTGTTTTTCTTCAAAGTGTGTGTGTGTGTGTGTGTGTGTGTGTGTGTGTGTGTGTGTGTGTATTATACCTATCTAGGAATATTTCAGCATAATAAAAGGATGTCAGATTGTCTGGTCTGGGAACCATTGCTTTAAACAAAGTAATTGGGTTCTGGGTTGAACAGGTAAACCTAGGCTGATCCAAAGACAGTGAAACCTAGGATTTGTTGAAGAATGGATGACAAGATGCTCTCCCAAAGGGCTGTGGTCTGTTTGGACTGCTATAACCATATTTCTGTCTTGAGAGAACTAGCTGGTGGAGGAAACACAGAAGAGGGAGAACTTAATTTAGGCCCCCTAATTTAAACAGCATGTGGAAACCACCGTGAGCACAGGCCATGCCGATCACTTCATGCTCGGTAGACCCCTGTCTTCAGAGTTCTCTTTTCAGTTTGAAATCCTGACTATATATTTTAAGAATCTCCAATTGCCTAAATCTTACTTTTAGCCATTCTAATGTAGAAAGAACAGTCAAATGAAATAGCATTGAGAAATGTTTGAAAAGAGGCCCACCCTATTTTTAAACCTGAAATATGTTTATCTTTTTGCCAGTCATAGGCCAATGACCCATCTTATTTTCTCATAAGTACTATCATAAAGTTTAAATATAGGTGAAATATTTCTGGACACTGAAAATATTCTCTGTAGATTTGTTAATGACTCCCTTTATTTTCAAGAGCAGAAAGCTTATATATATATTCAACTTAAAAATTCTCTCTGTTGTGTAACTTAAATCCTTTTGTTTAAAGCATATAGAATTGCTAATTGAATAAAGTGGGAGCATTGAATTAGTAGCAATTCCTGATTTGGAAACATGTACAGCTCTTTTGTGTGACACAGTAATCATATAGGCTTAAAGCTGCTAGACAATCTTGAAATGTTTCCTTTGAGTTGATTTGATAATTTGGCTGTCATTTCTGGTTTTGTTTTTTTCTCCCCAGAAATAAAACCCAAGAGAATTCAAGAACAATATTCCTCCTTTCTGGGGAGTAGTTATGGTTTATTGAGAGCCTGGAAAATAAACCAGTAATATGGCCTGAAAGATTATGATTGCTACTATAATTGTAGAGTAGCTTATTAGACAACTGAATACCAGTGGGATAGTTTTGGGGCTTTAAACTTGATTATAATTTATGATTGTGAAGCAAGTTACTAAGATAATTTTTAGACGTGATTTTATTTGAAATACCTTTTTCTTAGGACAGTAGCAGTGCTTCTACGTTTGCTTAAATGACGTGGTAGATAATGCTTGTGTCGCACAGTAATATTTAGTAGTGATTCTCAACAGTGAGAAAAGAGGATTTGGCGGTTGGGGTAGGGATGACTCAATGAGTACAAACCAGAATCATGTGGGGAGCTTTTAAAACTACTGATATCCTGGACCATCTGCAGATTTTGTCTTAACTGAAAAGTGGGTATGTTGTGTGCATGTGTTTCTAATGTCAAAGCAAATTGTATTGTTAATTTCTATTTAAAGTTTATCTTTGTGATTTTATGACATCACAAAGCATAATGTAAAGTTGATGAGATTATTTTTGTTATCATTTAAAAGTATAAAAGAAAAATGGCAGATTGAACCAAAAAGTCTTATTTTCTACAAAAACACCATTTCAGAGGTTTCACTTGGAACCATTTGGCTTCTTGGACATTCAACTCATTTATTTTCTCAACATCCATCAAGTGCACAAAATGTGCCAGACCTTAAAAGTTCAAGCAGATAGCTTAAAAAAATCAGTAGGTTAATTTGAGCTTATGAAGGAAACAGAAAAAATGGCAAAGGCATCTGTCCAGATAGGAGGTAAAACCCTATTTCCTAAATAGGAAGTACTGGAAATTGATTAGTGAATCTCCAAACTTCGAGTAATATAAGCTGAATCTTTTCTGCTTTTATGAATTCTATAAAATGAAAAACTGAGGTCAATGAGTGGTTAGCACTGCATGGAGTGTGGAGGGAAGCAGGTACGGTAATTCTATTTCACACATTGATGAGAGACCCAGGTGTTGTGATCTGCCCAAGTTTAACAAGACAAACCTATAGGGATATTATGACCTGAAGTTAAACTTGGTTTAGAATCCAGATGTTAATCCTCAGAGTTCTTAAACAAACAAGAAAGCCTTTTGCCTCATTGGGTTAACTGGTCTTCCTCAGTAACTGGAAGTATTGGCTGTATTAGTCCAAACTATTAATTACTCTGGTAAATGGTTAGACAGAAAGCAAAATAGTGCTTGCCCAGGGACGGGTTGGGGAGAATGAGAAGTGACCATTAATGGGTACAGGATTTCCTCTTGGGGTGATAAAAAAGTGTTCTGGAACTAGATAGTGGGGATGAATAAAGGAAAAGACAGGCTACCTACCAATTTCTTGCATCGTGATTGCTCATGTGAGAATTCTTAAAGCTGGAATAGGTCAAAGAATTACCTTCGATTAGGAGAAGAACGTGACCCCAGTTTATGGGAAGCTAGTTGAGATGGTTACTAAGCAACAGTGGTTCAGTTCCATGGGATTCCGGAATACCAGCTACCTCCTCTTACTCAATTCTGGTTGTGGATGGGGCTGGGGTATGTGTTGGGTTGCTATGATGGGGGAGAGAAAAATGATAATGTTGGCACACCTGGGTATTGGGTTTGGATATCTTGAAAACTGCTCTTCAAAGACCAGCATTTCTGAGCTTGAAGAAATATTTGAGGTACACCAGATTCGAGACATTGAAAAAAGTAACAATAATTAGAACTTTGATTTTTTTTTTTCTACCCTGAAGCTATGTGGCTTTGAGAAAAATCTAGACATTTGTGGTCACAAGAAAATCTCACTGTGCTGTTGGCCATCTAGTGGTTACAGGGAATGATCATAGATACTTGAAAAACTTCTCCATTAAGTGGGAGAGACGTTGCAGGGAAAACCTGGACTGGAGTCTGTCTGGACTATAGTTATACTGTATCAATCAGAAATCCAGCTTTGATCATGTATACAACATCTTGCCAGCTCCCACCGATTCTTGGAAGAAATATCTCTGTGCTGGCAGACATGCTATTAGATATACTGCAGGAAAGAGTGGTATTTTTCGATTAAGGCACAGTTTATACATATCCCAAGATAATGTTTTGGAGTTAAGAAGGGACAGAAACAACTCATTACATTCTGGTCATTTTGGATGAATCAAAAATATTTTTTAATAACTTCAAGGTAGCATTGTGTAATAGAACGCTAGCTTGCGACCTGTCAGACCTAAGACTTCTTGTTTCAGCTGTGCCAACAAATGAGCTGTGTGACTCTGAGGAAGTCATTTAGGGGAACTTTTAAACCTTAGATTCCTTTTGTATAAAATGAGAAAAATAACGTCTGACCCACTTATCTCACAATGAAATATATTGGAAAGGACTTTTGGTGATACTCCATACAAATCTCCAGGAGAGGCAGGGGCACTTCCATTCGAGAGGGACTCCACGCTGCCACCACGATAGACACTGGGGAAGGAAACACAGGCTGCCACAGCCCAATCATTGCCATTTTGAGTACATGGTCAGCAGCTCCTTTGAAAATGTTTTGGCAATAAAAATGGATTTTCTAGATAAAAGGCATAGCTCAGGTAATAGAAAATCCAGCAAGTTGGTCGTTCAAATTATTTCAACCTATCTGGATAGCCTTAGAAAAAAAAGCCTTGGCTCACTCATGAGATCAATAAAAGCCCTCCTAAATGCTAAAGGCAGGCAAAGTTAATTTAATTATTAGTTTAAGAGAAGTTTGTGATAGAACTTTTAGTATTAAATATATACAAATTATGTCTATTTGTATGCACATAGTAAGTAGAGATCACTTATACAACCAGGATGTGGTACACAGACCTTCTCTTTTTGATGAATGTGGAGTTTGGAAGTCACTGGATTTTAATGCTATGTTGGCATTATCTGTGATTTATCTGACGTAATAGTCCCTTGGTGAAGACTCTTCATCATACTGCCAGGAACTGGGAGACAATGGGAAAACAATTTAATTCCTGATGATCAATTTAGAATATTTTTCAGGAACTCACTGTTATGAAGACTTTTCTGGCTAGCACTGTTTCATGGAAGTACAGAGTTTGATATGTGTTTGCTCTGTGAAGAAGTACTTTAACAGGAGTTTGAAAGGTGACAGCTAGATTATAGCAAACAGTGCCTGTTGATCTTAGTTCTGTCAGTCTGAATTGGATCGTTTTTTTCTCAGCTGTAAGCATTCCTAGGCTGAAGAGTTCCAATTATTTTCCTTCCCCCCTCCCCACCCAGTTTATTCTAATAATGTAGCTCTTCTTTCATCAAAGGTCCAAGATTTCTTCCATCATTTAGTTGTCCCCTTTCTGGGGCGTTTGAGGTTCTGAGGTATGGCAAGCAGCACTGTCTGCCAGCAGTGTACCCACTGCAGTTTCACAGGAAGAAGCTATTAGGTTGGTGCAAAAGTCATTGTGGTTTCAAAGGTTAAAAACAATTGCAAAAACAGCAATTACTTTTGCACCACAGTGATATTTTCCCATTTTGGTTTCGATACCCTTAGAAGGAAGAATGCTGAGGGGAAAGGAGTGTAAGATTTGGAGTTAGATATTGGGTTCCTGGCCTTGCACTGCTCTTTATTGGTTATATGAGTTTGAACATATCCTTTAAAATAGCCTGAGCCTCAGTTGTTTATTAATCAATAAATGTCTCCTTTATCTCATTTACCCACTTAACTAAGTGGTCATAGAGTGGGCCTTGGGTCCATTGCAGTGACTCTATTTTTTTCTCATTTGTGAAAGAGGCCACTAGACTGTGAACTCCATAACGGCAAGAACCTTTGAACTGTTCTTTCCTTCCTCTCAGCACCTTACCCAGAGTTAGGATCTCCCATATGAAATGGTTTTCACAGATGAGGGCTGTCTGTCTCCATTGGTGCCAAGGCCACAGTTTGATCTTGCCTAACTTTGTGACTGAAAGGAAGGAACAAGCATACTTATCAAGGGGAAGATAACGCAGATCTAAAAGGAAGTTTGAATACCACAGACCACAGTATCAAGATTAAATACTACCTTGACAGGCTTTGGACAATAGATGAAATTTAACAAGTAAGTTTCCTTATTTAAGTTTCATGTTTAACAATAATAGCTCACAGGCATATATCTTATATGTCTTAGGCATTCTGCTAAATACCATGTTTCCCCGAAATATAAGACCTAACCTGAAAATAAGCCCTAGTATGATGTTTCAGGATGACATCCCCTGAACATAAGCCTTAATGCATCTTTTGGAGCAAAAATTAATATAAGACCCAGTCGTATTTTCGGGGAAACACGGTACGAGGTTGGACAATTAAGTTTGCCAACTTATTGCAATGATGTTGCTTACCTTTCTCGATATCAGAGGAATTATTTGTTATGAATTTGTACCAACTGGATGAACAGTTAACCAAGTTTACTATTTGGAAGTGTTGACAAGGCTGCCTGAAAAAGTTAGACGATCTAAACTCTGCCGACAATTCGTGGCTCTTGCATCACGACAATGCACCAGCTCACAGGGCACTGTCTGGGAGGGAGTTTTTAGCCAGGAAACAACTATTGGAACACTCTCCCTCCTCACCTGATCTGGACCGAAGGACTTCTTTCTTTACCCCAAAATAAAGGAAATATTGAAAGGAAGACATTTTGATGACATTCAGGACATCAGGGGTAATACAACAACAGCTCTGATGGCCATTCCAGAAAGAGTTCCAAAATTGCTTTGAAGGGTGGACTAGGCACTGGCATCAGTGCATAGCTTCCCAAGGGGAGGACTTCGAAGGTGACCATGGTGATATTCAGCAATGAGGTATGTAGCACCATTATAGGATGAGTTCGCCAATTTAATTGGCAGACCTTTTATACGTGTTATGTAATTCTTATGACAGATGAGGTAGATACATTATTATAAATATGAGGAAATTTAAAGTAATCTGTCCAAGATTGGTAAGCCATTAAGTGGTAGAACCAGGATTCCGACCTCTGAGTGTTCCAAAGTGCACACACACACACACACACTTAACTGCTATGGCCCTCAGAATAATGCTACTTCACCCCCTAAGATGTCCACTTCCTAATCCCCAGAACGTGTAAATATGTAACCTTTATGGCAAAAGAGACTGCAGATGTCAGTAAATTTACTGACCTTTGGATGGGGAGATTATCCTGGATTATCCAGGTGTGTCCAATCTAATTGCATGAGACTTTGAAAGTGAGAAATTTTCCTATCTGCAGTGAGAGGGAGAGGAGACAGACGGAGAAGAGAGTTGAAGCACACAGCCTAAACACAAATTACTAAATAATCTTTGTTTTTCCAAAATGGAATAATAATAGCTAACGCATATCAAGTGCTTGTTGCATGACAGGCAGGTTCTAAGCATTTAACACATACTTATTTAATCCATACAACAACCTTATGAAGTAGGTATTATTATATTTGTGCTAATGATGGCAAACTGAGGAACAAAGACATCAAGCAACTGGCTGAAGGTTGAACAAGGGGGTGGTGCTAGGATTTGAACCTAGATTGTTGGTTCCCAAGGTACTATTCTAAATTTCTTCTAAATGAATTTAAGAAATGGCTTTCTTGATTTTTCTGATTATAAAAATAAGCGACGCTTATTACAAAAGATTCAAAAATAAAAAGGTATAAACAAAAGGAAAATCATCTCTAGTCCACTATAATTTTTGATTGCTGCAGAGTATTCACTGTGAGATAGAATGGAAACTCATTTAATCAATTCCATAGTGATGGGTTTTTGCATATAGCTTTTCAAACATTCACTTATGTGCTCATGATACTCCTGAAACTGGAGTTTCTTGGTCAAAAACTATTCATATTTCAAATTTTGACAGAAATGCCAAATTGTACCCCTCACTGCAAGAAAGATTGACCTGTTAAAATTTGTTAATCTAATAGGTGAAAATAAGCTCAATATTATTTTAATTTTCACATTTATTGCAATATACTTTCATATATTTTAATCATCTTTATTTTTTTATTGGGTGTTCATCTTTGCATTAATTTGTAAGCATTATTTCATTTAAAAAAAAATATCAGAGCCATTCTGTCTGACATACACATTGCAATTGTTTTTACCTGTTTGTCGTTATAGGATTATAGAAATAGTGATCTTAATTTTCTTATATATCTTTAAAAACTATCATATGTTCTTTTAAAATTGCTAATTAGTGAATGAACCAGACCCCACCTTCCAGCTTCACTCCTTCCCTTAGACTTAACCCTATAGCCTCATTGGATCAGGGCTGCCACTTAGGTTTATTAGTTGGTAATTCAAAACTGTTTGGCTTTTAGATAAATTTTGTGAACTGCTCATGTATGCAGAGGATAAACATGTTTAAATCCACATAGGACAGGAGAAGCCAGTGAATTAGAGATGTCAACAAACATTGGAAAATTGGAAGCAGAAAGACAAGTGGTAACTAATCTAGCCTATAGAGGAAAATGCCAATGGGAATACCAGTTAGTGTAGCAGACCTCTGAAAGGGTCAGGCATTGGAGGCACCAGGGACCTCAGATAGCTGGAGGGGAGAGAGGGGCTTATAACATGGTGAGTTGTTGAAAGACTATAAGGAACAGTTAAATCACAGATCTATTTCTACACTCTACATATGCTGTGACTCTCCATTAACCTCTCCATTAACCCAGAAGAAGGATGTTTAGTTTCTTAACAAATTCAGCTGTGGAAGCATCAGACTCAGGAACAAAGGCAAAGAGGATGCGTGTTGAGGCACAATCCTGAAAATAAAAATTAAGTGAAAATCTATATATGAAAAATGGAGATTCCCTCAACCCTTGGTCCTTAGCTGGCCCCCTCTCCCTTCTTTGAACTTGGCTCTCTGGGCAAAAATTGAAGGATTCTTCTCTGGAAAACCTGTCTAGCCCAAGGCAAAAATGCTACAGATTCTGACATTTTAAGGTTTCTTGTAAATGGGCAGTTACCCTACAGAGATGGCTACTGGTGAACCATCCTTGCCCCGTGCACGCAGAGCTTCTGATTGGAGTTTTAGTTTCTCCCTCTGAATATGAATGGACTGCCAAAAAAATAATTCCTTTTACATAAAAGATAAAGACCCAAATAAACAGGAAAAAAAGAAACCTAGCGAAAGCATAGACTATTCAGGGAGCAGAAGAAAATTAAAAAGAAAAACTTTTACATTCTTGGAGAGATAAGAAGATTTTGCATGAGTAACACAAGTATGGGATGATTTTAAACAACAAAACCATAAAGAACTCTAAGAAATTAAGAAGTAAAACTCAAAATTAAGAGGTCAATGAGCACTAACAACAAATAATCAGAAACTGAAAAAATTTGACACCACTTACAAAGCATAAAAATATGAACTATTTAAGGAATAAGTCTGACAAAGATGTGTAAGACCTGTACACTGAAAACTATAAAACGTTGCTGAGAGAAATTTAAAAAGACCTAATTAGAAGACTCAATGTAGTTAAACTGTCAATTCTCCCGAAATTGATCTGTAGATTTAATGCAATCCCTATCAAAGTCCCAGCAGGCTTTTTTTTTTTAAGATTGAAATTTATAACCTGATTCTAAAAATTCATATGCAATGTGAAGGATCCGGAATAGTCAAAACAACTTTGAAAAAGAACAAAATTGGAGGACTAAAACTACCTGGTTTTAAAAATTATTCTATTGCTATAGTAATCAACACAGTGAGTGGCGGTGTAAGATAGAAATAGATCAGTGGAACAGAATAAAGAGTGTAAAAATACATTCACACATACATTAATGACTGATTTTTTACAAAGATGAGAAGATAATTCAGTGGTGAAAGGATAGTCTTTTTCAAGAAATGTTGCTGAAACAATTGGATATACATATACAAAAAAGCTTCAATCCATAATCTGTACCATATACAGAAATTAATTTAAGATGGGTCATAGATCTAAATGTAAGAGCTAAAACTATAAATCTTGTAGAAAAAAACATAAGAGAAACATCTTTGTGCCTTGGTTTAGGTAAAAATTTTTTAGTTATGACACCAGAAGTATGATCTATAAAAGAACAAACTCGGGTGGGGGTGTGGGAGATGAGGGTAAGGGGGATCAAATCTATGGTGATGGAAGGAGAACTGACTCTGGGTGGTGAACACACAATGGGATTTATAGATGATGTAATACAGAATTGTACACCTGAAACCTATGTAATTTTACTAACAATTGTCACCCCAATAAATTAAAAAAGAAAAAAAGAACAAACTCATGAATTGGACTTCATCAAAATTAAAACCTTTTGCTCTTAGATTATGAAAAGACAAGTCATGGACTAGGAAAATATTTGGAATGTGTATATTTGAAAAAGAACTTGTATCTAGAAAATATGAAAAACTCTCAAAACTCAATAATACTGTGTTTCCCCGAAAATAAGACTTAGCCAGACCATCAGCTCTAATGTGTCTTTTGGAACAAAAATTAATATAAGATCTGGTATTCTATTCTATTCTATTATTATATAAGACCTGCTCTTATATTAAAATAAGACCAGGTTTTATATTAATTTTTGCTCCAAAAGATGCATTAGAGCTGATTGTCCAGCTAGGTCTTATTTTCGGGGAAACACGATAGTAAAATAAGACTGGGTCTTACATTAATTTTTGCTCCAAAAGATGCATTAGAGCTGATTTTCTGGCTAGGTCTTATTTTCGGGGAAACACAGTAAGAAAACAACTGTAATAAAACTTGGCAAAAAGATTAGAGTAGACATTTCACTAAAGAAGTTATATGAATGATTAATAAGCACATACAAAGATACTTAACATTATTAGTCACTAAGGAAATGGAAATTAAACCCACGGTGACATGCCACTCCATACCTGTTAGAATGGCTAAAATTAAGAAGAGTGACCATAATAAATGTTGCTGAGGATGTGAAGGGATGAGAACTGTCATATACTTTTGGTGGAAATTTAAAATGGCACAGTACTTTGCAAAACAATTTGGCAGTTTCCTAAAAATTAAACCATCCACCTGCCATATGATCCAGCCATTCACTCCTAGAGAAAAGAAAGCGTATATCCACACAGTGATTTGTACAAAAATGTTCCTAGTAGCTTTATTTGCAAATCCCCAAATTGGAAACAGCCAAATATTCATCAACAAGTGAGTAAATAAACAAATTGTGGCATCTCCATCCATAGTGTCACTTCTGCCAGGCCATGAGCCTGCCCAGATTCAAGGGAAAGAACACAGACCCTACCTCTCACTGGCAGGAGTTGAAAGTCACAATATAAGAAGAGCATGTGGGATGAGAGAGATTGTTGAACATGCCACAGTGTGTTCTGTATATTCCCTTGGGAATACCATTTTAAAAACCCTACACCAAACTCAGAACACAACAAAATGACTGTCCCGCAGCTTGGCACAGTGCCCCTGTTTGCTTAGAGTCCATTAACTAGAGCAGCTCTGCCTCTGTTTAATGAAAGCGCTTTCCTGAGAGGCAGCAGTGTGTGTTCTGTCGTGAACTAAGTGCTCTTCAAGAGGCTCAGAGGCGAAAATGGTGGGTAGCTTAGGTCAACATTTAGCATGGCAACTGTTTTCCGGGTAATATCTCTGATTGCCAGTTATGTCTGTGCAGAGTGTGGCCACACGTTACAGCATTGCTTAGTTCTACAACTACTAGACCTTTAGAGAAAGTACTCACTCACTTGATGGAGATATTGCAAAAGGACTCCAGAAATTGAGACCCAAGTGACTATTGAACTAGTGCCTTAATTTGAAAATGGTAAAGGAAAAGAAATAAATATTTAACTTCCTTTCCAATAGGAACTGTTCTTTGACGCTAAACAAATGGCCCCGGATGATGAGGAAAATTTCTACTTTACCAAATAATATCTGCCAATAATGTGGTAGGATTGATATAATTAACAAATCAACATTCTGCAACACCCCCAAGTCTGGCAACAATTATCAACGTTCTTAAAAGCATTGGTGGGCAGGCCTGGTGGCTTAGGCAGTTGGAGCTCCGTGCTCTAACTCCGAAGGCTGCCGGTTCGATTCCCACATGGACCAGTGGGCTCTCAACCACAAGGTTGCCAGTTCAATTCCTCGACTCCCACAAGAGATGGTGGGCTGCGCCCCATGCAACTAGAATACAGCAACTGGACCTGGAGCTGAGCTACGCCCTCCACAACTAAGACTGAAAGAACAACTTGAAGCTGAACGGCACCCTCCACAACTAAGACTGAAAGGACAACAACTTGACTTGGAAAAAAAAAAGTCCTGGAAGTACACACTGTTCTCCAATAAAGTCCTGTTCCCCTTCCCCAATAAAAATCTTTAAAAAAAAAAGCGTTGGTGTATGATTGAAGAGAGCCAAAGTGATACATATAGATAACTTCCTAGTTGCAAAGGAAAATATGTAACTGTCCCATCATGGGATCAAATAGTCATCATCCTCGTGCAATGGTTGATCTCAGCTTCACTCATAGTCGGTCAACCCGATGTTACATGTTTCCTGATGTGACTCAGAGATGAGGTAAACATTACCTATGATATGTAGCCAAACATGATTCCGTCAAACTGTAATCCAATTTCCAGTTGATAAGTAAGAAATACAGAAAACGGGGGAACACACTAACACCATAAAGAAATCTCCAGAAAAATCCAAAAGATGGCACAGCCCATACAGAGCACATCTGACCTGATCTATTTCATAAGTCAGTGTTATAAAAAGAGAGAGAGAAACTTATCAGTTTAGAAGGGGAAACTATTACAATGCAATATGCGGATTGATTAAACCTGATGTATAGGATGTTTTAGGGATAACTGAGGGAATCTGAATAAGGACTGGTATTAGAAAAGATAAACTTTTATTTACATGGAAAAGTAGGAATTAGATAAAAGATCCAGGTTATAAAATAGCATGTACAGTATGGTCTGATCTTGGTACCAAAAAATAAAGAAATATATACCTGCAAATTGATTGTCTAAAGTAGAACACATGAGAATAAGGGTGACACTACCACTGTTTATGCCAGGACAGCAGGTATAGAATGAGTCTTGCAGGCAAGCCAGGAGCGATGGCCATCCTACAAGCAGCTGTTCTCAGACTTCAGTGTGCAGCAGAATTGCCTGGGGTGGGAGGGTGGGGCATGTAAAGTGAGGATTCCAAGGCCCCAGCCCCAGAGCTTCTGACTCAGCTCTGGGGCTGAGGTCCTGGATGGGTCCAAGGATTGGCCTTTTTTGTAAGTAACCAGGTAATTCTGATGCTGGGACTGGTGAAGGAATGGGGCTCGGCCCAGAGCAGGTTCTGTTGACATCACCACTAAGCAGGGGTTGGTTATTCTTTGTAGAAATGTTTAACTGAATTTTGCTTCTTTTTTTTTGTTCTTGAGTTAATTGCTCAACAATCCCTATGTTGCCCATCAAAGGAGTCAGGAAAGCACAGGGGTTAAATGAATAGCCTATGCTGTCTGATAGAACTGATTTGAGTACCAGCACTTACTACATAGCTGTAAGACATTGGGTATGTTTCTTAACATTGCTACGTCTGTTTTCTTGTAGGTAAAATAGGAATACTGATAGAATTGTTATGAGGATTAAGTGAGAAAACATATAAAGCATATATAAATCTCATAAAGAGTAGCTATGACTGTTACTCTGATCCTACTCCTATTACTGAACAGGCAGTGAATGCACTGTGCTACCCTTGGAAGTGCTAGAAATGTGTCACCTGCCTTTCAGATATAAGGTGTTTCCTGTAACGCCAATTGAGCACCTCTTCCCTGACCTTCACAGATGATTCATAAAACGCCTGGTGAGGATGGAAGCGCCATTCTTCAGGGTGGAGATAGCGGGTGCCCGAGGTCGCCATGGCTACCAAGTGGGTGGCCCAGAGCACGCAGTGACCTCGCTTGTGAGTCGTTACTTCACTCGCTGGCTTGCCTGCAAGACTCATTCTCTACCTGCTGTCCTGGCATAAATAGCAGTAATGCCCCCCTTAATCTCATGTGTTCTAGTTCAGACTGACCAAGCGAATGTCAGAGGAAAACCCTATGAGGACCACTGTATAGACATCACTCTGAGTATGAGTCATCACAGTGGCAGGATCTCATCCAGTTCTTCAAAGTGGAAAAACAAAAGCATTTCCTATTAAGTCAGTACCAACTGTAGCAGACTTCAGAACAAAGCCTCTGGGAAATTTCAGCGGGAGGGGCACAGTGTTTTACAGAACTTATTCCTCTGTGTACGATTTACTGCTCTGTGGAGAAGACTACACCACAGTGAGCTGTGTTAGAGGGCAGCTGATGGAAGTGAATGAAAACGTTCTCCAGAAGCCGTCTATTCATCCTCTGAAGGCTACATTGCAGTTGTGTTGCCCAAATTTGAAGAAAGTAAAAGTGTAACAAAAGGGTTCCTGACACAAAAACAATATGAAGAAGTCGCTGTAAAATGTATTAACACCACAATAGCTACATCATGAGGACTGAGACGGAATAAAAGCAACACCACCTTCCATGAGTGCACGAAGAAGAACCAGCATATGTGAAGAAGCACTTCACAGTAACGATCTGCAGGGGCGCCTAGTTTTCTTTCTTTCTCTTGCATAACAAGCCTTTGCTCCCATTTTGTCTCCAACCTCCCAGATCTGCCTTGCCACATACTCTATTTTTTTTTTTTTTTGCTTTTTCTCTTTCTAACAACTGGCAAATGACGGATGTCTTTCTGATTAAAAACAGACAAACGAACTCTTTGAGGAAATTTGGAAAAGACAAAATTTTAAGTAGCAAAGTAAAAATAATTTATCCATCACCATGTAACCCATTGGCAAATACTACCTCTTTGACATACACCCTGGGGAGCTGTGTTCTGCAGTGGGACGAGCCCTAGGTGGGTCTTGCCTCAGCTGCTCTGCAAACTAGCCATGTGACTGGCCAACTTCTCAGTCCCGCTAAGCCTGGCTTTGTTCATCTTTAAAATAAAAGTGTTGGATTAGGCAGCCTCACTCTGAAACCTGAGTAATTTTGTGGTGTGGAAGTAGAATTTAAATGATTTCTGTCGTGATGTAAGGGTATTTCCATGGGAAAATACGATGCACATGTTGGGAGGGAGATGGACACATGGAGAAAAATGGGACCATATGGGATTAGGAAATTAAAAATTATCTTCTCCTGTCAGTCAATGTGCCAAATGTGAGCCTCTCATCCCAAGAACTGTCTTCCTTTTAGCAAATGAGAAGAAGACATGAGCATTTCCAAAATTAAAAGAATATGCATGTCATGTCAAATGTGTGACGTGGGGGCAGGGGTGTGAAATTTGCGTTTAAGATGTGTTCTTTGTTATTTAGGAGACTACAACCACAGCAAGACTAACCCAGATGAAACAATGAACAAACAAAGCCGGTAAAATATAATCATAGTCCATGACTACCAATGGGCTGATTTAGTAAATTATGGTGCGTCCATCCTATGGTGTAATATGCAGTCATCAAAGAGAACAAACCACATTTATATGTACTGAATTGGAAAAGTGTAGAAGACATTTTTGTTAAATGAAAATAAGCAAGTGATAAAATAATATGAAGAGCATGATCATGTTTTTGTAAAAAGGAAAAATGAGACTCTAAATAAGTAATTGTATGTTCGTATAAGTATAGAAAAAGTATAGAAGAATGCACACCAATGTGCTAATACCAGGTTTTAAGAGGGTGGGGTTGGACAGAGAAGGAAGAAAGGATCTAAAAAATTTGTCTGTGATTTGTTTAAGTGGTTACCGCGAGTGTGTATTATAATTTTTAAGTACTTTTGTAAAACAAACAAGAAAACCCCTATAACTTAGTTTCCTCAGGCCTCACCAGTCTGTGGGTTTATGTTGGATCATATATTGGTTCTATCTTTCACTCTGCAGACCCCACTAAAATGTACCCAGTGATTTCCCGGCCAGCCCTCTGGGTTTGGGTGGGGCCTTAGCCATAACACCGAGGCAGATGCCGTCCCCAGGAGGTGCTGTCTGTGCCCAGTGCTCTGCCAGAGCTACCAGATGGTACATGTTCCCTCAGATCCCCAAAGTCCTTCAAGCACCTTAGCTCTTCAGGAAGGAGGAATGCCTTTCCTCCCCCTCCCCCACACACTTTGCTGTGGGGTTATCAGAGTCCGCCTACTTGAGTTTCTCATGTGTACAACTCTTCTAGGCTGGTCCCACTCTTCTCAGAAATGCCTGGGCCCCTTCAAATGAGTTCAGCCTTGTGAGCATGTGCACACACAATGAGTGCTAATGTGTACGTAAGAGGCAGAAATTCAGTGAGGAGAAAGACCTAGGGTCCAAAACAGGGCTGTGGGGTGGGATGGAGGTAGAGGACATTCAATGTGTGAAGCGTAATGCCGGCAATATCAAGAAAGCGGAATGAGAATGAGAAAAAGAAAAGCAGCTGGCCTAGCACTATTGACTAGTCTGTGGTACAATCTTGTTAAACCTAAACAATCTCACAGAACATCCATATCAAACAAGACCACTCTGTCATCATGTCTGAATATAATCAAAAACAAGAAATTGTCCAGACCACAAAAATGGCCACCAAACATTCCCCTATCCTGGCTGAGATGAGTGACTACTGCTTCTTTTATAGCTGTAGGCGTGCTTCATTCCTTTTAGCTTCTAGATAAGGTACCAAGGATAGAATCATCCTGGCTTCCCAAAAATTTTCAGTTCTAAGCAAAAATCCACTTCCTTGAATCTTCCCCAGAATTACTGTACACAAGCCCAAATCCTACCATAAGCCTTTTTTTTTAACATCCCCTTACTGAAAGTATGTTGTCTCCCTCATTGCAACAAGTCAGTGAACCCATAGCTGAGTCTAGGTGTGTCATGGTGGTTTGGGGCTGGAGGGCAGTGGTGAGGGCCAGGCTCTGCGGTGGATTGGTGTAGTGGCATTGAAGCAGAAGGCCTAGGCATTCTACCCTGCCTTTTATTAACTCTTTCCCAGCTGTGAGAAAGTCATTTACATCCTGTACCTTCAGTACTTGATGGGAGGGAAGTATTTCTTCATTGCCTAAATGAGCAAGATGTGTGAGGGCCTTTCAGAGAATGATCTGACTGTGGCAGAGTATTTCTTTGGAAAGTGCTGAAGGGTGAGGGCATGTTGGTGAGGTGGGGACAAACAGCAAATGTTTGAATTCCAGGATGACTTACCAATCTGTATTCCACCCTCAAAGGCAATTGGTGTTGAGAAAAGAATGTGGGCTTTAGGATCAATCCTAGCTTTACTGCTTACAAGGTCTATGACTTGGAGCAAGTGTCTTAACCTCTCTGAGCTGCAGAGCCTGCATCTGAGAAATGAAAATATCACTTACCTTAGACTTGAATAGAGCATGTCAGTCACCCAGTACTCCCTGGTATGTAGGGTAGTGGGCACTCACCAAATGTGCCATCTCTTTCCTTCCCAGTAGGCAATGGACAGCCACTGCAGAATCCTGAAAGAAGTGGCTGGAGGAGAGTTGGCATTTTAGGAAGATAGATCTGATGGTGGTGTGCAAGGTGACCTAAGGAGGAAGGGCGTAGGCAGACCTGGGAGATGCTGGGTCACTCCAGCCAGTATTATTACCGAACTCAAGGGGTTTGCCATTTGGGGTGTTTTATTCGAGAATGAGATATGGTTGTCGCTGGATAGTTTTATTTACTTGCAGCAAGTAAAGGAGACTGGGGATTCACATCCAAAGTTCTCTCTCTCCAAAGGGAGACTTAACCGTTGCTTATATACACTTTGCAGTTAGCTAAACTTACCTAGATGGTTATCAGTCAAGCTCATCTGGTTACAGCTGCGTCTGCAAAATGCCACATTTTAGAATTTAGCAAGAACAGCATTTAGTAAGAAATGCCCAGAGCTTGAGATTCCTGTCTTATCTAACAGTAAGGCCCTCACTGACCACTGCAGAGATCGCCTCACGTTCTCACAAGCAGCACAGTTGTCCCAGCTGGACATGGGCAAAGAATAAATAATGGAGGCATGCCACACAGCATGTCCTATAGAGCAAGCCTTCATGGGATAGGGTAGAAGGAAGAAATGCTAACGACAGGGACACTTCTAGAAAGGCAGCCAAACTCTGGGCTGGTGGGGACAGCAAGAGAAACAGATCCCCTCCGAGTGCAGCAATAAGCTAAGGGATGACCATTCCTGACAGATAAGTTCAGGGACCATAACATCTTTCACTTGCTGATTATCGCCAGGGCTTATGAGGTACAGACGAAACAGAACTGGCCGTGCATTGATGATTATTGAAACTAGATGATGAGTCTATGGGGGTTCATTATACTATTTTCTTTACTGTTGTAAACATTTGAAAATTTTCATATAAAAAGTTAACATAAAACCCCCAAATTGTGACTTTCTCTTGTTTGAAAGATGTTTTAAAAAATTAATAACAATATACTGAAATATAAAATGTAGCTAACATTATTGATGCTCACTATATGCTAGGTATATGTATGATGAATATACACATATAATTGTATGCATGTAATGTGCATATATGATTATATATTATCTATAATTTTATAATGTATAGACATACATGGTATTTACTTTGATATGTACATATAAATACAGATACACATAGTGTATCAATTCATTTAATTCCTATCAACAACCCCACGAGGCAAGTTCTGTCAATTACCTGCATGAGCCAATGAAGTGACGTGGAGGTTCAATCACAGGCTCAAGGTTATTAAGCAGGATCCCAACGCAGTCAGACAACAGAACCCATGCTCCGCCTCACACAGCACCCTCTACTGCTGCCTGTATCCATGCTGCTCTGTACTATTATACATTGTCACCCACAACGTCTCTTATCACCGTTTATTTTTTATTTTTAAATTGATTTGAGAGTGGTGGGTGGGGTGGAAACATTTTTTTAATAAGACTGCAGAAGTTCTGTGGAAGTTGCCTGTCCCCCGTGGCCCCAGGTCCGGGGCCGGCGCCCCGGAGCCCTGGACTGAGGTCGGCCGGGTTGGCTAGTGTCATCCTGGGTCCTCGGTCTTCTGAACGCGAGAGGCCCCGCCCGCCCAGGGGCGGGGCGCTGGCAGCTGCGGGGCGCCACCTTGTGGCCGAAGCCCCACACGGGCGCTCCACAAGGTGCAGATCCCTTTAGAGCAGGGATGTAGGTACTAACCCCCTCTCTCGTAAGCCTGCCAAGAGATCAGTGAGGCCTGAATAACTTTCTACTCGCACAAGGTGAACCCACAAGACCTCCTTGGCTACCTGAAGCTAAAGGCAGTTTTCTATGGCACGTGCTCCCTCTCTATGGCCTGCAGTGCTGTGGGGCCCGTCCTGAAGGAAATTCTTTGCGGGGCCTTCTTCTGCGTACACGCCGCTGGCCACGTGCAGCAGGTGCTGCATGCCCCAGAGGGAGGGCACCCCCTTCAAGGGCAAGGCCTCATCCCTCAGCCAGACCTGCCCAAAGATACTGCCGTGAAGGCCCAAATCCACGGAGGCCTTCCCTGGCCAAGCACGGGATTGGCTATCTAGTTTCTGTGTGGATGTGTGGTATTGTGCTTATGCGCACGCCTCTCCTGTCTGAAGGGTGAGGTCACTCTGTTAAGGAGGAAGAACATTTCTCAAAGATGCATCTGAGACCTGAGCAGGGAGAGCTTGGGGCGGGGGAGGGCGCGGCACAGTGGGCGGTCTCACTTTGAATAGGGATTGAGGATGTGGAGATGGGTGGCTGGGCTGGAGGATGGTGCTCTCCACGTGGAAATGAGAAACCCAAGGAAGGTACCTGAGGACTTGCGCCAGTTCCTTTGGGTGTGTAGGTCTCTGAGACCGTGAGTGAATGGCGTTAGAGCCTGTGAACCCTGAGGACAAATTAGGTATGTTGGAGCCAACTCCCATCCTGGCAAAGACACTTAGGTTTAGCAGAGCCAAGAGAGAACCCCTAGCCGAGGAAGGGCTGAGGTCTACACTACAAGTGCCACACAGCCCCTGTGCACCACTACAGTGCTGACTTGGTAACCCAAGTGAGAGAACCCAAAGGTTCGGGTAGGGTTGGGGCTCCTCAGATTGTCATCCTTTCCTCTTTGACTTCTCCTTCTGAAACTGAACCTTGCAGGATTTAGGTTAAGTTTTAGTTAGGGAAACGTTTTTCTTTGTAATCCTTGGTTTCAATATGAGCAATAGACAAACTAGTTAAAAAAGGTAAATGCAACGTTTGCTTGCATTAATAGCAGCACAGCACCCGGGACAAGGGACGTAATGATCTCACTGTCGTGTACTCACTCTTTGTTGGTTGTTGGCCATTACTCTGTTGGAAGGAGATGGAGATGGCTAGGTCTCGGCCAGCCCTCAAGGCTGGGTGAGCTTCAAGCAGTTCTTTGCCCTCAGACTAAGTCCAGGCCAAAGACAGGTGAAAAGCCTCTTTGGTCCCCTTTATCTGACCTTCTACTTGGCTAATGATAAGGTCTTGGGTAAAGAACACAGCATTTCTCTTGGCCTAAAGTAGAGCTCTAGGCCAGCCACTCCATATCTCCTTTGCCTGGCTTCACCTTCTTCCTCCCAGCAAGGGCAGGTTCCCTCCCAAAGCAGGAGGCAAATCCCAGTCATTTTGTCAAGACCAAAGGCATGTGTTTCTGAGGGATAGAGATTCTAATGAGAGTGGGAGAGGCCAAAGGAATGTTTGCCCTACTCTGTACCCTTGACCAGGTCCTAGCTGCCTCTTCTATTAGGGTGGATAAAGGGCGCCTTGAACTTCCCCTCATGGCTCTAGTGAACCACAACTCTTGTCAAACCATCTCTCTAAAAAGATGCGTGGTCCATCAGCAGATGGTTAGTTAAAAGGACATCCTGGATGACAGGCCTGGAAACCAAGAAACAGTTGTAGTAACTAAAGATGTTTGGTTTAGAATAAAGAAGATGTGCAAGGACTGATCTCTTTTTAAATACTTAGAATGTTTGTGGAAGAAAAGATATTTTTTCTGTGTAGGATCAGAGGGCAAAATTGGGACCAAGGAATAAGTTACTAGGAAGCAGATTTTTGCCTCAATATTAAAATTAATTCTCCCCTTCCCCCGGGGTATTCAAGAAGATGTTGCTGACCATGCAGTGGTGTCCTGGAAAGCAACATCCTGGCTGGAAGCCCACCCTTTCTTGCAATCCCTTGTTGCCGGCTTTCTGGGACAGTCCTGTTTTCAATAGTCTGCCAGTGATGGTGACTACAAACCATCACATGTCCCAGAAATGCCGTTACACCCACATTCACTCCACACACCCCTAGAAAGCCTCTTGCTTTTGAGAACAGGATAAGGATGTTTTGCCTAACATATCCTGACTTGTGCTTTGTAAAATATGGGCAAGGTGCTAGAGTTTCATCCAACTCTGAAGGGGTTTTTATTACTTATCAGCCAAGATTAAGTAATCATTTTAGATTACTTGGTGAAGTAGTGGCAGAATGGGAGCAAGAACCGAGGATCTGACTTATTTATTTCAGCTCTTTGAGATGTTTACAAATTCTGCCTCAAAAGGGGTTGGCTTCCTGCGATGAGATAAAAGAATCATCTTGGTGTGGGAAAAGCTTCCCGTTTGGCTTCGCCCGCTCCATTCTGCAGGTCTTCTGCTCAGCCTCCCCTCCCTTTACCATCTCCATAGTGATGGCTTTTATCTGTCAGTTCGGATGCCCCTCGTACAGTAAGAGCTGAGACAGGCTTGAACTGGTATTTTTCTGGAGATGAGCTCTTAATCTGTGCATATCCACTTTTAGCATTTAGGCCTGGTGTCGTCTCATGTCCCCATACTGGTTGTATATTTGGAGAGTCTGCCTTGGAGTCTGTAAGTCCACGAGGGCAAGGAACACGGAATCATGACTGAATCTCCAGGCAGCTAGTAAGATGTTATACCCTGTGGGCATTTGCCAGGTATTTGGTTTTTGCTCCTCTTCTTCTCCCAGGTGAAATCTCAAGAGTCCGTCATCCAGGGAGTCAGGCCCACCTTGTTGCTCTTCCTCCAAGCTCAGCTTCAGGAGATCAGGCTTCGGACTGTGTCTTCCCACGGATGGCTCTGTTGTAAAATTAATGTGTTTATGTGAATACCTAGATACTATGGTGACAGGTGCCATAGAAATAGAAAGAAAGAACAGGGAAGTAGAACAGAGAAAGGGAGGACCCCAAATCCCAGGGGGCTGGAAGCAGGGTTTTTGTGACACCGATGTTTATTTTCAGCTGGCAGTGTGATGTATCGTGTGCTCCATGTACAGCCTCTCTCTCCCAAGAACATACGAGATGCACTCTGCTTCCTCGTGCTCGGGGTCTCCAGAGGAGGAGAAATGCTGCATTCAGCATAAAAAGATATACATTATCGTCACTACTTACATTTGTGTGTCAGCTTACACTTTTCAGTCCACATTCATGCACATTGCTTTCCTAACTTGATCCTATGTCAGAGACAGTATCCACCCCTCTTTTTCTGATGAATTTGAGGTTTAGGGACTAACTTGGCAAAATCACATGGCAAGTGAGTGGTCAGAGCTCAGCTCCTGCTATTGCCTTGCATAGGACTCCTGATACTAAGGTTGGACTGTGCAGCGATGGGAATTTAGGGCAGGCTGGATAGATACCCGTGAATTTTGGGCAGTGTCATCAGGCTAGAAGGAGCTGTGTGGAGTAATCCAAGTCACGGAGAAACAGTTGGCGCTTCTGCATGAAGCCCACAGTAAAATGTAACTGGCTGCAGAAGACATTTTGCTAATTTTATGTCTTGAGACAAAGGAAAACATAAGCTATAAATGTATTCTGCTTCAAGGCTGACAGCCGTTCCACACAGCTTCTGGCCAGCACGAGTGAACGTCAGTGGTCTCAGCTTAATCGGCCTATGCTAAGCCAAACTGGTCCTGAGACCAGACACACAGCTGTCTCCATCCTTCCTCAAAGCAGTCGGAGCCAAATGTGACATGAAAGAGCCCCCTGGGCATGGTTGGGCACATTCCCAAATCATTTCCATGACCCTTTCCTCCATGTCACATGTAACTAAAGGATGTTACCTGTAAGTCCTGAGATTCTGGTCTCTAGGCCTTCACGTCTGCTGGGCCCACCATCTAGAATGTCCTCTGCTTCCCCCTCCCTGTCATCTGTCTCTACTTCGCCAAGCCTGACCTATCCTTGGAGGCACAGTTTACACGCACGTTCCCTCCCCCCCACGTTTTCCTGATTCCCTATTGTTGAAAGTGATCTCTCTTCCCTCTGTATGTCTATGAAACCATTAGTCTGAGCTAGGGTCTAGTGGTGAGACTCAAATGTGTCTCAATTTAGGGAGCCTCAGTAAGCCCCCAGAAATTGGGGTAGTCGGGGTCCCTGTCCCTTTTAAAGGGGAGTCAGAACTGGCCTCATAGCCACCTGTCCAAACTACCTCCTTCTTCCTCCCTTATCAGTGGATATTAGAGGATTAAAAAGGGGGAGTGGACTGGTTTGGGGGAGAGAGTTTATTCACTCCACTCCTTGAAGCCAAGGAAGAAATTGGGGAGCTAAGAGAATCAGAAAAAAAACCCAGAGGTGTTTGCAAAAAGGCAAGCTGGATATTGTGCTTCCACATGGTTGTTTGCTTGTCCCGAGGGCTTGTTTATCTCCCCTCGGGGTGTGGAGCAGGGCCAAGCAGATAGGAGGGACATAGTGGAGAAGAGATCCTGTGGGGTAGAGAGGGCCCATCACCACTGCCTTGAGTTCCTGGCTCCTGAGGGGTCGGGAAGACACTGTACAACTTGAGGTAAGGAGACCCCTGCCCTTCACCTCTCCTGCTTCTTGACCCTAGAAAGGGCAGGGGACCATGGGTAAAGACAAGATCAAGTCTAACCTAGCACCGAGACAGATCCAGCCTGCACGGTGGGAAGGGAGGGGGTGAGACTTGAAGTTTGAGGATGAACAGGACTGAGTCTTAAATCTGAAATAATCAAAGGTGACTGGAAAGTTATGGGATATGGCAAGTGATGAAGGGACCCTCAATTTAGAAAAAGAGGGACAGTCCAACCTGGACTACTTGGGGTTTAGGACCCCAGTTTAGGACCAAAAATCATGTTTTCATCTCCCAACTAGTTGGGATTATTCAATAAATTGTTTGGAATTTTTTGTATCATTTTTTGAAAGATTTTTTTCAAAAAATATAGCCAACATACAATATTATATGAGTTTCAGGGGTACACCATAGTTGTTCAACATTTATAGACCTAAGAAAGTGATCACCATCACCAGTCCAGCAACCATCTGACACAGCACTGTGTTATCACAATATTATTGACTATATTCGCCATGTTGTACATTACATCCCCATGACTTATTTGTTTTATACCTGGAAATTTGGACCACTTGTTGCCCTTCATTTTCCCCCCCTTTTTGATTTTTCAATTATAGTTGACACCCAATATTATTTTATATTAATTTCAGGAATACAGCATAGTGGTTAGACATTTATATAATTTAAGAAGTGAGCCCCCTGACTAGTGTAGTATCCACAGGCACTATACATAGTTATTACCATATTATTGACTGTATTCTCTGTGCTTTACTTTACATTTCCTGGCTATTTTGTAACTACCAATTTGTACTTCTTAATCCCTTCACTTTTTTCACCACCCTGCCTCCCACCTATCACCCCAACTAATCTAGTACCCATCTGACACCATATATAATTATTACAATATTACTGACTATATTCCTTATGCTATACCCTACATTCCCATGAATACTTTGTAACAACCAATTTGTACTTCTTAATCCCGTACCCAAACCTCCAATCCCCCTACCATCAGGCAACCATCAAAATGTTCTCTGTATCTATGAGTTTCTGATTTGTTTGTTTATTTTGTTCTTTAGATTCCACATATAAGTGAAACCCATTGCATCTGTCTTTCTCTGTCTGACATTCCACTCAGCACGGTACCTTCCAAGTCCACCTACGCCGCCACTGATGGCAAGAATCCCTTTCCTTCCCTGGCTGCTGGCTCTACAATATTCCACTGTATATATGTGCCACCTCCTCTTTATCCATTCTTTCATTGACAGACACCCAGGCTGACTTCATATCTTGGCCATTGTAAACAATGTTGCAATGAACATATGGATGCATGCGTCTGTGTGTGTGTCTTTCAAACTGAATTGATTCTCTTGTAGGCAGCATATGTAAGGGTTTTGTTTTCTACAAGAGAATCCATTCAGCCCTCCTATGTCTTTTGAGTGGAACATTTAATCCATTTACATTGAAAGTAATTGTTGATAGATATGTAGCTATTGCCATTTTATTATTCATAATTTGGCTCTCCCCCTCCCACACACACATCTTAAGGAAGTCCCTCTAACATTCCTTGTAATACGGGTTAGTGGCGATGAACTCCTTTAGCATTTTCTTGTCCGGGAACCTCTTTATCTGTCCTTTGATTCTAAATGATAGCTTTGCAGAGTAGACTAGCCTTGGTTGTAGATCCTTGCTTTTCATCATTTTGAATATTTCCTGCCAATCCCTTCTGGCCTGCAAAATGTTTCTGCTGAGAAATTAGCTGACAATCTTACGGGGGCTCCTTTATAAGTTACTAGTTGCCTTTCTCTTGCTGCTTTTAGGATTCTCTTTTTGTCTTTAAACTTTGCCATTCTAACTATTATGTGTCTTGGTGTGGGCCTGTTTGGGATTCTGCATTTCCTGGACTTGTATGTCTATTTCCTTTGCCAGGTTAGGAAAGTTTTCAGTCATTATTTCTTCAGATAGGTTCTCAATCCCTTGCTTTCTCTCTTCTCCTTCTGGTACCCCTATGATGCAAATGTTTTTATGCTTGGTGTTGTCCCACAGGTCTCTTAAACTATCCTCATTTTTTTGGATTCTTTTCTCTTTTTGCTTTTTTGGTTATATTTTGTTTTTGTTTTTGTACATGCTGTTTTACTTGTTTCCTATGACTGCTGTACAAGTTACCACAAACTTGGTGGCTTAAAACAACAAAATTCTCTTCTCTCATAGCTCTGGAAGCCAGAAGTCTGAAATTAAGGTGTTGGCAGTGTTGGTTCCTTCCAGAGGCTCTGAGGGAGAATCTGTTTGTGCCACTCTCTTTTTGTTGTTTTGGTTGGGTGTGTTGTGCTACCTTCTCTTCCAAATCGCTGATTCGATCCTCTGCTTCATCTAGTCTGCTGATGATTTCTTCTAGTGCATTCTTCAGTTATTGTATTCTTCACTGTTTTTTTTTTGCTTGCTATCTCTTTAGTTGAAATTCTCACTGAGTTCCTTGAGCATCCGTATAACCATTGTTTTAAACTCTGTATAGCTAGGTAGCTTGCCTCCATTTCATTTAGTTCTTTTTTTGGAGTTTTCTCCTGGTCTTTTATTTGGGATTTATTTCTTTGTTTCTTCATTTGGCTGCCTCCCTGTGTTTGTTTCTATGTATTAGGTAGGTCTGCTATGTGTCCCAGTCTTGGTTGTATGGACTTATATAATAGGTGCCCTGGCACAGTCTCCCTGGTCACATGCTCCGGGTGCTCCATGAGTGTCCCTTGTGTGGGTTGTGTGTGCCCTCCTGTTATAGTTGAACCTTGGTTGCTATTGGTAGGTCAGTGGGTGGGATTAACCCTCAGGCTGACTGGGGTTTGGCCATATCCTTAGCTTATGGGCTGCTGTGCAGGGGCTTACCCCACTGAGTGGGTTTCGCCCAGGGGACTATGATACCTATTGAGACCGCCCTTTTTGTATGCTGCTTTTGGGGCTAATTGGGCAATGCTTTGCTGTGATCTGAAGCCAACCTCCAGGTATTTGGGTTCTGGGGTATTTTGGGAGGGACTCTGGGGCAGACTCAGATCACTCACTTCCCGTGACCAGCTGGGGTCTACCTGGTAGGAGCTACAAAGTGATTTGTGGTTTTTTTGTTGCATGTGTGAAACCTGGAGGCATGTGGGAGAGGCCATGCTGCAAACTGAGGATGGCTACCACCAGTACTGTGCCTGGGGTAACTCTGCAAAATGCCAGGACACCCTGAGGCCTGCTGCCACATGCTGGCTCCCTTAAAGTTTAGCCACTGATAAAGCTTCGTGTGGCATGTGAGGTGGGTAAGTCAGGGTCTCAGGAAGTCATTAGAGTGAGAAGAGTTGTGATCACCAGGTTAATATAGATTCTGGTTTGATGCCAGTGCTGAGCCTGGAGCTACTCAGGAAAAGTCTCAGAGCACATTGAGGCCAGTCTTCATCCACCTGGGGCCTTAGGACTCTGATAATTTTTAAAGAAAGAGTGCAATGTGGGTGGCTGGCTGCTAGGAGAAAGTGCCTCCATTGTTGGGGAAGTTGGGTGGGTCGGGGTCCCAGAGAGTCAGCAGGGTGGGGCTCTGGAGATCACCAGACCAATCAGATTCAGATTTAGCTGTAAACATAGGGTGTGGGCTGAACACATTAAAGATGGCAGCTGCCTGCCCGGTTGCACAGGAGAAGGACCCCATATAGGGAAAATGGCGACTGTCCTCCAGCCCTGGCTTTGAAGCCACACACCTCAGTCTGCCCCCCATATGCCTCTGATGCTCCTTGCGTCACCGTCCCTCTGCTGAAACACAAGGTGAGTGCCTGTGAGTGAGTGAGTCTGTGCTCAGGCCATTTAAGAGGATGTCTGGGTTTCCTGCAGCCTTCCATCTGACCCGGATGGTTGGAATCCCCACTGTTTTTCACAGGCAGATTTTGTGGGGGCTCTTTCCCTGGCACCAGTACTCTGGGCTGGAGAACCTGGAGTGGGGCTGGGTGTACCTCGCTCCTCTGGGGGGAACCTCTGCCTCCATGTTATCCCTCCCTATTTTCAACTGCCACATGGAGGTTTAGGACCAGCCTGTTTTGCGTTTCTGCCCCTTCCACCAGTTTCCACCTGGCTTCTTCTTTATATCCTTAGTTATAAAACTTCTGTTCAGTCAGACTTAAGATGGTTCTACGGGTTAATTGTTTTATGATTTAGTTGTAGTTTTAATGTGTTCATGGAAGGAAGTAGGCACAGTGTTTATCTACTCCACCATCTTTTATCTCCCTTTGTTTAGAATTGCTTTTGCACCAGGCTTATCTCTCTCTCTCTTTTTAAAAATTGTGATAAAAGACACGTAACATAAAGTTTACTATCTTAAACATTTTTAAGTGTACAGTTCAGTGGTATTAAGTACATTCACATTATTGTGCAACCAATCTCCAGAACTTTTTAATCTTGCAAAACTGAAACTCTGTACTGATTAAACAACTTCCCACTTCCCCTCCCCCCAGCCCTTAGTAACAACCAGTGTATTTTTAGTGTCTATGAATTGACTTCTCTAGATATCTCAGATAAGTGGACTCATACAGGATTTGTGCTTTGGTAACTTGCTTATTTCACTTAGCATAATGTCCTCAAGGTTTATTCACGTTGCAGCATGTGTCAGAATTTCGTTCCTTTTTAAGGCTGAATGATATTCTATGCTATGTATGCATACATTTTATTTATTTGTTCATCTGTTGATGGACAATTGAGTTGCTTCCACATCTAGGCTATCGTGAATAGTGTTGTAATGAATATGGGTATGTGAATATCTCTTAGAGACTCTCCTTTCAATTCTTTTGGATTTATATACCTGGAAGTAGAATTGCTGGATTGTCTTAGTCCATTTGGGTACTATAATAGGATACCATAGACTGTTTATAGCTTATAAACAACAAAAATTTATTTCTTACAGTTCTAGAGCCTGGAAAATCCAAGATCACATCTCTGGCAGACTCATTATCTCTTGAGATCTGCTTCCTGGTTCATAGACAGCTGTTTTTTTTGCTATGTACTCACATGGTGAAATGAAAGAGGGAGCTTTCTGGGTTCTCTTTTTATCAGGGTACTAATCCCCTTCATAAGGGCTCTGCCTTCATGACCTAATCACCTCCCAGAGGCTCCAGTTCCAAATGCCATGGCATTGGCGGTTAAGATTTCAACATATGAATACTGGGAAGACAATCATTCAGTCCCTTGCGTGGATCGTGTAGGAATTCTATTTTTAATTTTTGAGAACCCTCCATTCTGTGTTCCATAGTGGCTGCACTATTTTACTTTCCCACCAATAATGCACAAGTGTTCCTATTTCTCCACATCCTGGCCAACACTTGTTATTTTCTGGGTTTTGGTTTTATTTTAGCAGTAGCCATCCTGATGGGTGTGAGGTTATATCTGACTGTGATTCTGATTTGCATTTCTCTAGTGAATTTAGTGATATTGCGCATCCTATCATGTGCTTGTTGGTGATTTGTATACCTTTTTTAGAGAAATGTCTATTCAAGTCCTTTGCCCACTTTTAAATTTAGTTATTTGTTGTTGTTGACTTGTAGAAGTTCTTTATATATTTTGGATATTAGTTCCTTATCAGGTATGGATTTTCAGATATTTTCTTCCATTCCATCAGTTGCCTTTTTACTTGTTGATTGTTTCTTTTGAGGAGGCTTATCTCTTTTACTAGTTTGAAGCTTTGGGGGAGTAGGATTATATTTCAGGGCATCACCAGTAAATGATTTCAGAGAGAAGCAAGGAACATACACTCAGGGTAATTAAACAAGCATATTTTTAATGAGGTGGAATTTAAGTTTTGGTGGGCAAGGTGCGCCCCAGGTTGAAATGCAGACTGGCAGTTTGCCTATGGCCCCCTTTTCCCCTCCTGCCCTCTTTTTCCTTCTCTTTCTCTCTGCTCAGGCATTAGGTCCTCTATCCACTGGGTGACCCAGGCTAGTTCAGTTTAACAAATGGTCGTCAAATACCTATTGGTATTTGTTAATACCAATAGGTATTAAGAGTTACAAAGGACAGCAAGGCAAAAATCTACCCTCAACGTGTGCCAATAGACCAAGTGGGAATTTAAATGTAATGTGAGCAATAAGGAATGTGCTCTCAGGTAGTGGTTACCCACCATAAGAAAAAAGGCAAAGAAGGGCACTTAATCTCGACCAAGAGATGATGGGAGGCTTCCTGGAGAAGGTAATCCTGAGGTCATTTCGTACCTGGCCTGGTCTGCCCTCAAGGCAGCCTTTAGCTCCTGCACTCCTCAGACCCCAGTGGGGCCATCTGGAGTCAGCCAGAGAGGGCGCATCAGGCACAGAGTATCACAATCTATTGTATTATATTTTCCCACTAACACAGTCATTATTTAAAAGTGCACAGATAATTCTAGACAGTAATTGAAGAATCTCAATAAACTTTATTTTCTTTGGAAAACTAAATGAAGCAATATATATGTGGCTGGTAAATTTATTCTGAAAATTAAATGCTTTAAAAAAGGATTTGTTGTATTTAATAACATATTGTGCTTCATATGTGCCAGTCACTGCTCTAAGCACTTCACATATATTTCACTTAGTTTCCTCTAACAGCAACCATATGAGATAGGTATTATCGCCCACCCCTTTTTGTAGATAGGGAACCAGAGGCATAGGGAAGCTAAGTAACTGGCCCAAGGACATAGAGTAGGAAGTGGCAGAGTTGAAATTTGAATCTGCAGCCTGGCTCCAGAGCCTGTGCTCTCAGCCTTGGGTGTTTTGATTTTCACATGCCAAGAAAATTTTTCCACTTCAACCAACTTGAGCCAACAGAATGTGTTATAAGATCTTTCCCTTTAAGACTCCAATTTCTCCTTGCAGCTTCTGAAAAATTCACCATTGACTTAGGTGTTTGATGTAGAACTTAATGTCACAGTGCCCTAGGAACATCTCAAAGTCACCACTTAGTTCTGTTGTCCAGATGCCTGGAAACTTCACTAAAAGCCACACTTAAAAAAAAAATAACTTAAAAAACAAATCCATAGACATAAGAGGGGAAAAACATCTCAGCGAAGGGTTTTTAAAAAACATAACCATCATACCATTATCACACTCAATAAAATTAATAATTTCTTAATACCATTGAATACTAGGGTTGCATTTTCTCTGATTATTTCAAAAATTGTCTTTTCAAAGTTGCATTTGATTGTAGGAGTCTTAAGTCTTTCCTAATCTATAAAAGAATGTCTTCCTTTTACTTTGTGTATTTTTTATTTGTTGGCAAAACTGAGTCATTTGTCTTATGGAATAACTAGGAAGACTGAGAAATACAGTTTAAGATGTCTTGTGGCTTTCTTGGTCTCCAGGCTCCATCCCATGAGGATGTTCAGTCAAGATATGATGTTTTAGAGACTGAAATAATTCTTCTCCATGTGATTATGAAATCAACTTGACACACTGTTGGTTGTATTTGTCTGTTTGTTTTCGACTGATGGGAATTGCCTTTTCTAAATATGATTTTGTTTTTTAATACTGCAAAATATCTACATGGCTGAAAGTCAAAATTTAAAAAAAAGATCTGAGCAGGGAAGTATAAGCTTCCATGTGTTCCCCCACCTCCATCCCACTGTCATTGTCTTCCTTGGTTAGAGATAATGGGTTTTTATTTAGTTTTTGCTTTATCGTCCCATTGTTGTTTGTTTATCTGTATATTTATAGTCCTTCTCTCTCTCTAACAAAGACAGGTAGCATGCTCTGCTTACTCTTCTGAACTTGCATTTCTGGAGGCCATCTTTACTCCTTTTCACAGCTGCTTAGTCCCCTGTGGTGGACACTGGAGCTGTTTCCAGTCTTTGTTATTACAGAGTGCTGCCATGGATAACTCTGAGCACAGATCATTTCACAATTTTGGTAGTTATATTGGGGGTAGACTTCTGGAGCTGTGATTCCTGGGTCAAAAGGAAAAGGCACAAACACTTTTGCTGGACATTTCAAAACCCTCCTCCATAGAGATTAGACCATTTTGAATTCCCATCAGCAATGCAGGAGAGTTTTCCTAGAGCTTCACCAGGAGAGTGCATTGTCAAACTTTTGTATTTTTGTCTATCTGAAAGATTAGAGTGGCATCTCAGTATATTTTAAATTTGCAATTCTGTTGTTATGAGCAACAGTGAACATATTATCATTTGTTTTATTTGCTTCTTCTGTGAAGTGCCTGTTCATCTCTCTTGCCCATTTTTTTTTCTATCAGGTTATTGAGCTGTTTCTTCTTAGAACTTCTTGTTAAGGATATTAGCCCTTTGTCTTAATACAATTTACAGTGATCTCTCCCAGCTTTTCATTTGCCTTTTGATTTTATTTAGGATGCTTTTACATTGTCATGGTGTCAAATTTATTAATCTTTTCTCTTACAACTTCTGGATATCACCTCTCCTAGGTTATAAAATATTTCACCCATTTTTCTCATTATTTGTACGGTTTCATTTTTACATTTAGACTTTTAACCTATTTGGAAGTATCCTAGTGTTTAATGTCAGAAATGGATCCAATTTTATCTTTTTCCATGTAGGTATCCAATTGTATGATATGCACATAATATCTCCGTAAAGTTGTTATTTAACAAGTCTATCTATCTAGATAAGTTTGCAAGGATATATTCTAACCCTGGTGGATGCTAGATGGTGGGATTATGAATGTTTTTCATGCAAATGAGTGGTGTAGACAAGGAGGGTGAAGAAATCACAGGAGGGAGAGAGCTCTATGGGGACAGGTGTGACACTGGAAGCTTCAGGGAGGGCGTCTTCCAGTTAGTCCTTGAAGGATGAATAGGATTTAGACTGGACAGGGAGAAAACAGAGGCACTTATAGGCCAGGACAGTATTGAGAGAGGAGATGAACAAGAGCCCCTTGGGGTGTTCTGGGGACCAGGTAGACACAGCTGGTCAAAGAGGACACGCCTTGCGCATCTGACACTGTTCCCGGGGACTGGGGAGCAAAGCTCTCTGCTCTTGAAGGAGGTGAGGCTGTCGTCACTCCCTCGGGAGCCTCTCAGAGGATCCCGATGCACACAGAACCCCTCCCCAAGGAGCTCACTTCTTGTCCCCAATTGCTCGCAGATGCTGAAGCCCATGGGCAAAGAGACTGTGAAGGTTTGAATTTGATGTTGCTCTTAATCATCTCGTCTTGGCTGGTCGCATGGTGTGAGGACCTTAAGTCTGCACCAGGACACAGCCAGTCCTCCACAGGATGGAAACACAACAGCTGCCTGGCAGGGCCTGGGGAGGGCAAACACCCAGGCTTGGATGGGCTTCTGCTTAGAAAGACTCTGGGTACGATCTCCCTTCTCGTCCTCCAAGTATCAGAATAAGCAGTGGCATTTATGTTGGGATGGGGGTTGGGGGAGGAGGAGGAGCAGGCGTGTCTAACAGCCTGAAACAGCCACCTCGCCACCTGTCCTACACTAGAGCCTCATTCCTTTGAGAGTTAGCACAAAAAAGGCCCCCACATTTTTAGCTAAGCTTTTTGATTTTGTGTATGTGTTTGGTGGGGATGGGAGGCTTTTGTGGCTGTCCTGCTCTGTGACTCTCTGGATTCACTTGTAGGCTCACACCATGCCTTTTCCTCTGGGCTGTCCTGGGATTGCCAAAGGCCCCCCTCACCATGCATTCTCCCACTTCAGGGCAGAGCAGTCCTGCCGAATCACTTCCCAAAGGATTTCTTTAAGTTTCTGAATAATCCATGTTCTTTTAAAACAACTACTTGTGCCTAACCTAATGCTCTCAGGTGGCAGAAATAGAAAATACCCAAGTACCACCTTTCCCCTTAATTACAGACTCTACTGTTCTTCCCCCTTAGAGGGTCACATGGTTAGATAGACAGAGCTTGGGTCTCAAGTCAGATGAGTCCTAGCTCTGTCACTAACAGCTGGGTGACTTTGGAAAAGTGACTTAGCTCTGAGCCTGTTTTTGCACCTTGCCTGGTTGTGGGGTCTAAATAACACAGGCAAAGTGCCAGGCTCATGGGCAAAATGCATACATCCACATGACATTCAGACCCCCGGGACCTGACCAGACCTCCTAGCACTCATCTTTCAGACCACTCGACATCCGTCATTCTGACTACTTGTCATCTGACTGATAACCATGCTGGGCCAATCCTCGGGCTAAAAATGCAGTGCTGATCATTCTCAAGAATGTATTTTTTGCTATAACAACTCTAAACTTTTCTTTCTTCTTTGGAACGCTTCTGGGTTTTTGCCTAGCTGTGTTTCCAGTTTGCAAACTCTAAGACCCTTGAATAAATCTCTATCATTTATTTCTAGCAAAGCTTCCAGACTCTTTCTGAGTTCATTGGACAATTCTTTGATATATTCAAAAGTCTTTGCTGGTGTACCCCTCATCATTCTGTTTTTTCAGCCCCCTAACCTTATCCATCCTGTCTTCCAGCATTTTAACCAGTCTCCTTCTTTGAGTCCATTGCTGTCTATTAAGGCACCAACCTCACCCAGAGCCTGCACAGTGGTAATATTCCTTTCCAGGCAAGGTTTTTGTACCAAGAACTGGCTTCCAGGAAAGAGACTGCCCCAGGAAAAGCGTGTCCCCTGGACACTGTGTGCAGAACCAGAGCAGACGGAGGCTCCTGTGTTTACAAACTTGTCCTCGGTTACCTGACACCAGTCTCCATGGGAATTAGCAAAAGGCATCTCAAATTTCAGGGTACATATTTCTATCTGAGGTTGCACTGCCTATCTTCAACCTCCATGGACCTGAACCATATCCTCCCAGAAATAAGTGACCCAGTCTCTTATGACCTATACACACAGCATGCCTTTTACGGATGAGAACTGGGACGACACACGAGGGAGACATGAGGCTCTTGTGAATTAAACAGGACACACAGAGCTGGTCAGGTGCCAAGTCATTAATGATTTCCCTTTGGAGCAGTCAGGAACTGTTTTTCTCTCACTTTGCTCCTCTTTTTCACATCTCATAAACCTTTTGATAATCAAGATGGAGGTACACAATAGCAGGTACCCCAGTATCTCCCCATAACCTTAGTTGGGTCTCTTCTCCTTTGTCCTTGGGCAGTCACCCTCACACCCAAGTCTTCAGGCTGCCTGCCCCCATCTCATTTTCCTCTGGGGCTGGTTTTAGCCATGGTCCTACCCATAGAGCTTCTTTGTATCTCACTATCTCAGCACCACAGTGTTAACAGCCTAATTTAATTAATGTTTCCAAGTTAAATGAGGGAAGACCAGAGGAACTCCAGGTTCCCTGTTGAGTGCCTGTCTGTATAGGTCCAGACACATCATCCTTGACTTTGATTCTGACGTTGGAAATTTCTCATAAAGCGGGAGATGCTTTGGGGCCAATAGGTCATTCAAGCACCCTCATCTTAAATTGGATACCAAAGTTATCCACAAATTAAAAACAAAATTATGAGATGACCATCACTTTGTAAGCAATAAACAGAATCCTGTACACTGGTGACTGGGACCAGTACTATAATCAAGTATACCATAATAGGGATTATCTGTTGCCTATTTAGTGATATTACTTTATGCTTTCTTCCAGCCCCCATTACAATTAGCCATTGAGGAAGAGCATCTTTCAGTTTGACTTTTCTATGATAATGTAGAGCTTCTGATAAGTGACAGTTTCTTTCTTCAAAATGTAGAGTATGGTCTTCAAAGTACGGTTGGGAGCCAGCAGCGTTGGCACCACCTGGCAACTTGTTAGAAAGACAAATGCTCAGGCTCTGCCCCAAAGAGATGGAATTAGGAACTCTGGGAGCGGGGCCTGGTGGTCTGTTAGAACAAGCCTGCCAGAGGGGTGGGATGCACACTGGTAATGGAGAGTAACCCATTAACCAATTAATAGTCTATTACCTGCTCTAGCTTGGAGCACTGGCCTGATCCTTCGCAGGATGTGTCCAGAGAAAATAAAATTCTTGTCAACCTTGTCTCTTTTATAATCAACTTACCTTGTTTTGCATGGAGTAGTGAGTCAAAGTGGGAAAGAGGGAACCAGCCTCAGGAACAGAAAGAGATGCAGAGCGAACCCTTGGAAGGACTTGCTTAGCACAGCTGATGGCTGCAAGCAGAAGGTGCATCTGGGATTAAAAGCCCACATGTTTGGCCGCCACGCTGGGCTCCCTCCCATGAGTCTAATGGGCCAGCATCATCCTTTATCAGTTTTCCATGAAATCTTGGCTTCTCTCTTCCCCCGCCCTTATCTTCCACGCAGTCTCTCTTTTCTTCCTTAGTTTGTTGACAATCTTTTCTCCAACCCAGCAAAATGCTTTGTTTTCAGAGGTCTCTATGGGCTGCACTTTGCCTAATCTATCCATAGCTAACCCTAAAAAAAATCAGAGACAGGAATTTGTATTTAAAAAAAATGTTCATATTCTCTCGGGCTTAAAAAAGTGGGTTTTGAATAATATTTATTTGCAGAATGAAGGACCAGCAAGTGGGGGTCCTCTTTAGATGTTGATGGTTTTGGGCTGAGGTGGCTATTACAAGTAAACCAGGTCCCAGAGCAGCCATTCTCAGGGGAGTTAGGATGAGTGAGCCACCCCCACCCCAGGGGGTGACATCTCCATCTGATTCTGGCTGTGTCAACTCTTCTCTCTCACTCTAATTCTGAATCATGAGGGTTAGAGGCCAGGATGTTGGTCTTTTGAAGAGGTCCCCAGCAATACTTAAGACTAGGCTAGTTTCGAAAATGCTGGACTGAAGGAGTCAACGTTGTTTCTCTCATTTTCTTGTACCTCCTATTTCAGAAGCTCCTTCTGGAGATTCTGAGGCCGGGGTCCCAGGACCAAAAGTGGAGAACACGGCTGGAGAGCAGATGTCCTCAAACCGGAGCATCATCAGAATTCCCCCACAGGCTTGTTAACAGAGATTGTGGGCCCCTCTCCCCCAGTGACTGACAGCTGCTGCTGCTGTTTTTACCTTAAGTCTACTTTGTAACAAAGTAGGGATAAGTATGTTAATGACTGAGTGACTGAGTAAATGAAACAGACAAATAAGAAACGAATACATCAGTAGAACTCTGGACTTCTCTGATGGAATGAAGTTCTGGGCATCTCCTGCTTTAAATAGCATTTCAGGCGCCACAGAGGTCCATAGTAATCCAGCCCAATTTTGATGAAGGAGACCAAGGTCATCAGCTAGACTCATACTGGAGACACTTAGTGTTCCTCTGCCTTGTGGCCCAGGCCGCAGCGTGGAACCAGACCTAGGTCACACTGATGACGGTGTGAGCCCTGTTTGCCTTCTCAGGGATCCTCCTGGTGGAATAACGCTGTTCTTTCTCCATGTCCCAGGAGCATATCCCCATCAGGGTCCCTCACAGGACTGACCTAGTCCTGTATGTGGGCTTGTCCATCAATTCAGCTCATCAAAGGCTCCTCTCGTGCTATCCCACCCTGCTCTGTGGACAGTGGGTAGGACCGGGTTAACCTAGTTAAAAGGAATAGCCTCCAAGAAGTGGAGGCTGTCATGGTGCCAATGGTAGAAAGCCAGAGGAGAAAGACCACGAATTCCTTCCTTCTATAGGTTAGTTGTTTATGGGTTAGATACCAGGCTGGTTACTGTGGAAGATTAAACACACACACACACACACACACACACACACACACACACACACACACACACACTTTCCCCTCTGGAACCTTATAAATGAATGGAGGAATCCATATAATGTATAGAATATTATAATCAAGTCAATATACAATAAGAATAACCATTTTTTTTTGTTTAAATAATGATTTGCTGATTCCTATAAATAGTCTGTCTCACCCCTCTTATCTTCTCGTTCACCTTTCTTTTCTCCCTACCTTTATCTGCTTGCATGACTCATGGACATTACACAGCATGGCAGTACCTGTGAAATGCAAGAACAAGAAAAACAATGGCTTTTCAGTCAGTTCTGGTTAGCAGGAAAACACTAGAGACTGGCAGGGTCATGTGAGTCAGTGAACTGTTGATCCTGGCAATTGAAAGACTTAATTTGTCATCTGCAACAGAGAGGTCAGGACTGGCCTGGAGCTCAGTTAAAAACCACAGGGTTACCTGAGGTCTGGGAAGAGGTTGTGAGGACAGGAGAAGGGAAATGACCTGGTGAGACACAGGTCAGCAAAGACTCCCAGGAAGGACACAGTTTCTCGTGCCTGCTCTTCTATATCTCGCATCTGACTTCTCTGAACCTCTGTTTCTTCATTTGTGGCATGGCCATAATATTTACTCTATCGACCTCACAGAGTTGTCAAAAGGGTAAAATGAGCTAACTAGGTGCGTAAACTCTACCCCAAGCACACAGCACTGTACTTAGTGGCTGCTCATTTCAGCAGAACTCATTTTCTTGGTTCACTGGAAAAGAAGTGAGATTGGCAAGTACTCAACACCCCATTGCACTAGGGAAGTGATTCAGGGATTTCCCCACACACCTTCCAAGGACTTGAATAGCTTTATCAGGCATCCACTCTAGCGTGACGTTCATGATTTAATTTAATCCTCTCAACAGCCCTATGAAGAATGTGTTTTGTTTTCCCTTAGACACAGGGAGAGACTGGAGATCAGAAGTATGGACTACACCGGGCCCGAGATCACATGGGGATTTGAACTCAGATCTGTCTGATTCAAAGCACATTAATGTTTCAATGTATCCCACTGGCTCACACCTCTGATGGATATGGAAATAAAACCTAGGCTTATACAGTAAGTTACCAGGACACATAAGTAAGCCATGGAGAAATGAGAGAAGAGATCATGGAACCTCTGGAAATGCCACTTTGCCTCAGGACTGTTTTATGGAGATAGCTGAGGGCCAATGAGAGGCCTGTGCCCACTGAGTGGGTATCGCTTCTTTATCCTCTCGGTCTCTTTCTCCACTATCTACTTAGGATGACCCCAAAGCCAACAGTCCACAGAACAAATTTTCCTGGCCTCACATAGGTTTCTTGAAGCTGCCCAGCTGCCCTCCAGGAGTCAGGCCATATGGACACTTCAGGTGAAGCCTCGTTGGGGAGCAGCTTGAGAGCTTAGCAGGCGTGGGGCTGGGCAGCAGGTAGGCTTCACTCTAACTCCCTTTCTCAGTGCAGTTCTGCCTCCTCCTTCTGGCCTGCTTTCTGATGTCCCCAAGGCCTTTCCATGTGGGGAGAGTGGAAGGACAGAGTGGTGTGGCCAATCAAGAAATGACATCCTATAATCAGGTCACCCAGGCAGTCCCTTGTCTAACCCATCTGGCTCTGAGCCTTTTGCCTGGGGCTCATTCTGTTTTGTAACAGTGAAGCTGACCTGAAGCTAGGCCACTCGGTCCAGATCCTTGTTTGATCCGAACAAGCCCAACAGCTGTTTCTCAGGAGAGTCCTGTCTTGCACATAGATCTCCAGAAGGCGGCGTTGCTGTTTAGCCAGGGGAGCCAGCAAACGGCCTTCCCACTGCTGGCACTGTTTGAATAACCAAGAAGCAGCAGCTGCTGAGGGATTCTTCTCAGGTACAGAAGGATCTAGATTTTCTAGAGATGTATGAAATAGAGCTTCATACAGTTTATAAGGGAATGCATCAAGGTTGCTACATAGAAGGTCATTATACAAAAATCAATTTGTATTTTTATGACCAATCACCATTAGAAAACCAGAACTTTTAAAGCTAACATCTATGAGAGAAACAAAAGCTGTAAGGCACCAGGAATAAATCTAATGAAATATATGCAAGATTTTAATGAAGAAAATGATAAAACTTCACTTACTTAGGTAGTCTTTAATAGATAGATTAGGTGTGTTCATGATATGAAGATTCACTGTCATTTCAAATCTTCCTAAATTAACCTATAAACTCTACATGGCTCCAGTCAAATCCAGGCAGGGTATTTTGTGTAACCAGACAAGAGGACTCTAACAAACTGGGCAAAAGAGTTATGAAATTTTGAAGAGAACAACTTGCTCTATAGGCAAGTTGACGAGTACTTTAGACACAACTTATCATGGCCACACTAACTCCTGAAAGAGACTAATTATGATTTTTGTAAATGTTTCACTTATTAAAAGCAGACAGAAAAATTTAGGAATTATTTTCTCCTCCGTCCCAACAACTGTTGACGGTGCTAGAAGTTTGGTGGTACTCTCTTAAATGTCTGCCTTGAGTGGCCCTGGCATTTGGAAGTACAAATGGGAGGGGAAAAGAATGAGGAGGAGGCTTTGGTGGGGGAAGCGGAGAGATGGGAGTCGGAGGGCTGTGGGGCCCACTGTGTGCACCCCAGCGGGGGAGCTGCTACACTGGCCCTGCCTTTGTCTAGCATGCGCCTGACAGTCCAGCTGCTGCCTCACGTGTGCTGTCCTGGAATTCTCATTATGTCGCAGGAATCCAGTTCTGTCCAGTGATGAAATTACAGACAGCAGGGTCCAGCCTTGCCTATGTGACACAAGAGGGGAAACCTCTCTTCTGGATCTTGGCTTTGGAAAACCTCCCAGGCCTCTCTGCCAGGGCCTTGTCCCCAGTTGCCTTCCTGAACCATTTATGGGCCCCTCGCTTCCTATAGGAAAGTGTCTCTCTGCTGACTTTGTCACCACACCCTTCTAT